>NC_086154.1:226347229-226947229 GCF_035149785.1 Candoia aspera | reverse complement strand
TATGTTTGGGGTCAGCAGGAACCGATACTTCCAGGATGCCTGGGACGTCCCTGGCTGGGGTTCTCCCATTTCATCCCAGGTGATCAACTCTGCAAGCGATTCGCTGGGTGCCGGTTGCTCTGGTGCTCTCCCATCGTCGGATTCCTCCACCTCAGGGCTGTAACTCGAATCCTGCCAGAAACCTGAAGGTTCTGGGGTGAGGCTTAGTTCTCCACTCTTGACTGTTGACTCAGGCATCAAGCCAGTCGGCTCCTCAAGTCTCCCGGTCGTGAGCTTGGATTCGGCCATCGTCCGAATTTCCCTCACAAGAAACTAATCTTGGTAGGAGCTAACGGTACAACTTTGGTGATTCTCAGCTTTATGTAAGGATTGCCTATTCTAAAACACCATCAGACCCATAAGCAGGATCACAAAGATATCTGATTTATTAAAGAATAGTGTGCAGGATCACAAAGAAAACTGAGAATGGAAAAAGTGTGCCAAATGCAAACTAAAAACCCTCAGTACAAATGAGATCCCTCCCCCCGTAGAATCTTCCCAAGCTCACCATCCCAGGTGCTCCTAACGGCTTCTGATGGTCCGTGGGAAAAGTCCTTGAGCAAAGCACATAACCCAAACACATTCCATTGAAATGAACATAGATACAGAACTTGGCGCAAGGTTTCACAGCAGCTCCCTCCCAAACAGAAACGCGTGTCAGTGCCATGGCATGTGAAACATTACGATGTACAGTGCACATTAAAACAGTGAACATGACACCAAGTCTTAAATCCAACATTTTATGCTACATCCATACCACTTCAGCACAGCAAAACAAAACTACAATTTTTCTCCAGGTTGGATTTTAATAGTATCCATTAAACAGCTGAGCATGTTGAGAATTGGAGAGAACCTCAGAGGAGCTCCTGCAACAGTAGGAAGGACACAGTTGTGGTAAGCAGGAAGTTTGGGGAGACAAGGAGAAAGAGAGGGAGGGAGGGAGGGAAAAATACTGACCTTGCAGCTGGGTGCAAACAACTGGACACAAGAAAATATTAAATGATACCACTTGGGATGAAAATAGACTTGGAACTGAGCTCAGGGCGGGGTGGGGGGGGAAGTGTGCAGTCCTGATCCTCAGAACTCTACAGTTACAACTTTATACATACTTTCTACAACTTTATACAACATTAAAATCTACTGAACTCAGCAGCATTTTTGACTAAGATATTCATAGGATTGCACTGACATTATAGAATACAGTGCATAATTCCACTGTTAATATACAAGGCTACTGCTTGGTTTCCATCAGTTTACCTAGCCTTAAAAATATCTTGAACACATATCCAGAATATAAGAGATTCACAAATTATTATCAGCAATGCCATAAAGACTGAATGAATACTGTTTTTAATGCGATGCTAGAGATTAAAATCCAATTTCTATCCTATACTTAATCGCTGTTAATTAATCAAACATACTATTCAATTACTGCTTTCAGCCTTCTGCAGACCTGCCATGGCCTCTAATTGAGAGCCTGGCTTTCTCCATTTCTCTTTTAATCCTTAATGGTGTTTTAATGTATTTGTAGAGTTCAGCTATAGCAGTGTTGCTAAATGGGTCTGTTTCTTTGGAGGAATAATAGTTTTCCAAATCAGCATTTTCCTGCTGATTTGCCAGCTGTTTCGATAAATACCCATCTTCCAACTTCAAGCAACTGGTTTGCTCTCTTACTTAAGTCTGCGTGTGGTTTCTCTTATCAGGATTATACCAAACTGAAAGAAGACATTTGTAACATCTTTGGACTGTGCATGAACAGTTCTTGCATAGACAACCTTTCTGCTGTCTGAAGAGGGGTAGGGTTCAAAATCTATATTTTAAGCATGGAAGAGAAATCAACCCTATGATTTTGCTGCATTTTTGATGTGATTTGTTCTCTTAATCTAGGGAAAATAATTATTTGGTGCCTATAATTATTTGGTGCCTTTCACTTCAAAGATGACTTGGCTTCCACGTATCTTCTCCAAATATTAAAGATACCTTTCTTGATTTAACTGAACACAGGTGATAACTTCACAAAGGGAAAAAAGTCAAACATTTGTTGATGATTAAAAAAAGGAGAAGTTGTTTATGCAAAATGGTCCCAGGCAAAATAAAACATGAAATAGCTATAACCTTGTAAGAGGTAAAGCACAGCAGGAAACAACGCTTTCAGCTTTACATTTTAATCAAACTCTGTACTTGATTACAGTCTGAGTATCTTCATTAAAAAAAAATTCAAAGATGTTACAAATTAAGTCTGTAAGTTAAAGTCAGATGACAATTGCAGTACATGCAGGAATGCTGGAGAGTCTGGTTTATCAAGGATGAGGGAATGTTTCATTCAATTCACGTTGTAATAGAACTTGGCTAATTCATACTTGTTGAACAAAGTTGTGAACTGAAAGGCAGTCAGACTTTGATATTTATACATTTTCAAATTTTGCAGTTCACTTCTTCATTCAACAATGAATCTTCAAAAGGGACAAGCATGTATATATTAGTTAAAGGAAATATTTATTATATTAAAAATGTGTATGAATTTTCCTAAGAAGTTTGTTGTACCAAAGAGATTATAGCAGGTAATCACAGAGATTCAGAAACAGAACAAAATAAGGCTAAAAAAAAATTAGAAAAAGATCATGAAATTAAATATTTATTTTTGTCTGCAGATTTTAGAGTCAGAAAAGTTTATGGTTATGTATTGCATTTATGGAACTCTAAAAGCTGAAGATCTTTGGAATAAAATAAATAAAATGATCATACAATATCAACATTATGGTATTTCTTTTAAAAAAGGACACTAAGATGAATCTATAAAGTCTGTCTTCAGTCAGCTCCTTCTCTTATGATTGATTATGCTTGCAAAATGTCTTTATAAAAACTCTCATGGCAGATTTTTTTTTCCTGGATGCATCCATGAATAGGATGTTCTAAATCTCTATGAGAGAGAGAGAGAGAGGGAGAGAGATGGGCTTCAAACTTTTCTGGAAGCCATTCAGCTGAGAATAAATTCTTCATTATTATTCAGTGACTATATTCATCCCAGATATTTTTGCACAATTCCTTTTGAGAGAAAGGGATTAAAAGTCTCCATCAAACTTAATCTTAATTATAAGATTAAATTCTGGGGTAAGCATCATCCTACTTCCAAATACAAGGTAGCCAAGGACCGACCGACCGACCGACCTTCCTTCCTTCCTTCCTTCCTTCCTTCCTTCCTTCCTTCCTTCCTTCCTCCCCTCTTACATTAAAGTGGCATCATGCTCCATTTCTAGGTAGGGAAAGAGAGATCATGCAATGGTTGTATTCACCAAAGTATCTGCCATGATTTTCTGCCATGGCCAATTAACACACACACACACAGCCACATTCATTTACCAGAACACAAACAGATGAGGATACTCCCCACTATGTCCCTTAGCCCAGAAACTCTTCCAAAGACATCCAGTCTTTGGAAGCACTGGTGACCCACAGAATATTCTAAGTGGCATGCAAGTTCCCCAAATGGGAAAGGATCCAAGAAAGAGGGAGGGAGAAAAGCAGAAAAAGAAGGCAGAGCAGCAGGTCTCTGTTAACTGAGCATCTCAACAGAACACTTCCTAGAATTCAGGACTGGAACAGTCTCTCGAAGGGATTAGGAGCTAAAATTAAATTAAATTTGAGCTAGCTAGCACTCTTTTGCTTTATCATTATTTCCAGATACAGCTCTTAATAAAGATAAGCTGGATTTTTGGAGGGGGCAAGGGAAGCATCTCTAAACAAAGAACAGGCCTTCAGAAACCTGGGTCCTATCTATAATGCTAAAAGCTGGTTCTGCAATATAGCAGCATATTGCATGTCTATATGTGTGTGTGTGTGCACATGTGTGTATCTATCATCCATCCATCTATCTCTACCCAATAAAAGTGACTGAAGGCACATTAATATCCATAGTTTCATGCTAGGGATCCCAGAAAGGCTCTGAGTTTATGGTTATGCTTCTTGCAATGGACCATTTAGCCAAATTATTAATGCCTGACATATTTCTTTTATAAGCAAGAGAATCCAAACCTAAGGGAAAATTCATAACACCATGCCAATTTCCTTGGATTATCTTATATTCTAAGGGCAAAATGAAATAGAAAGGTTTTGGAAATTGGCTAGTAATACAGTATGAAATAAAGTTATTCAAACATTGAACAAATGCAAAGACAATAGAAAAAGGTACTTGTCGGCTGGCTGCTGTTTGGTCTGGCTACTAGAAAAGTTCAGATTGTAGGGCTATAAAGCCTACATACCTCCACTGGGGTGTTAAATCCCACCAGTAGAGTCTAAAAAAATACCAGACTTTGTTTTTCAGACCCTGTTCACAGACATCACTCTCGAATTGCTCCAGAGGTGATTATTCTGGAATAATGCTTAAAATCACCCTTTAAAATGCCCCAAAGGAGCAGCTATCTGGGTAGAAATTTATGTCGGTTCTGTATAACCAGAAACACATTTTCTTTTTTTAATCTTTGAAAGATAAATCACAGCCTTGGCTTCCTACCTCTTAGCCACAGAAGCTGTTGGGGTTTGAAACCACAATCACATTGGTGGAGCTAAGTGGTGATGAGTAGATCTCATAAAGAAAGGTCTTATTACTTATTTTTTAGATTTTTTTATCCCACCTTTATTATTTTTATAAATAACTCAAGGTGGAGAACATATCTAATACTCCTTCCTCCTCCTATTTTCCCCATAACAACAAGCCTGTGAGGTGAGTTGGGCTGAGAGAGAGGGACTGGCCCAAGGTCACCCAGCTGACTCATGACTGACCCATGCCTAATTCACAGTCTTCTGGTTTCTAGCCTGGTGCCTTAACCACTAGACCAAACTGACTTAAACTAGGCTTAGGCTTAGGCTTAGTCTTAGACTTAGGCTTAGGCTTAGGTTTAGGCTTAGGCTTAGGCTTAGGCTTAGGCTTAGACCTAAGACCTAAGACCTAAGACCTAAGACCAAAGACCTAAGACCTAAGACCTAAGACCTAGATCTAGACCTAGACCAAACTTAATACAACCACTGCAGTATAATGAAAACTTGGTGGGTGGCTTTGGGACAATTTAATATATCCACTGCAGTATAATGAAAGCTTGGTGGATGGCTTTGGGACAATTACACTCTCTCTCAGCTGAACTTAACTCACAGGATCATTGCTGTGAGAAAAAAATAGGAGGAACAAACACTATGCAGGCCTCCTTGAGCTCTTGATGTAAAGGTGAGATGTAAATCTAACAAACAAACATCAGCTTAGACATACAATGCAACTGCACCTGGACTGTTATGTACTGTAGAGCTTTGATCAACACAGCTCAAAAATGATGTTTTAATATTAGAAAAGGTGCAGAAAGGGGCCACTAAAATTATCAAACAGCTGAAGCAATTTTTTACTTATTTATTTATTTAATTTTTATCCCTCATTTATTATTTTTATAAATAACTCAAGGTAGCAAACATACAGTACCTAATACTCCTTCCTCCTCCTGCTTTCCCCACAACAACAACCCTGTGAGGTGAGTTGGGCTGAGAGAGACTGGTGGCTCACCCAGCCGGCTTTCATGCCTGAGGCGGGACTAGAACTCTCAGTCTCCTGGATTCTAGCCCGTTGCCTTAACCACTAGACCAAACTGGCTCTCAATTCCCCCATGAATCAATTCCCCATGAAGAAAGGGTACAACATTTGGGGGGCTTTTTATCTTAAAAAAAAAGATGAGTTGGGGAATAAAACAAATATATACAATTATGCATAGAGTGGACACAATGGAGAGAGAGAGAGAGAGGTTTTGCTCCTCCATAAGACTAGGACTCAGACTTGCCCAATGAAGTTAATGGTGAGAAGTTCAGGGAAGAGAACAAAAGGATTTCTTTACAAAATTTCACATTTAATTGTGAAATTTGCTACCACAAGAGATCAGAAAGGTATCATATTGGACATGGTTATCAAGTGTTTTACTGATGATGGCAATATTATGATTAATAATAAAAGAAGCATTCCTCTGAATTTCAGTTGCTGAGAAACATGACTAAAAAAGATGCTATTATATTGGTCCTAAACTGGACAGGCTTTTAATCTTATGCATTAAGGTTTTCTTTTCTCCTTATTGATAGAACTCTGACTAGAAGATACGTAAATATAGGTACTTTGTATTTTACGGAATATTTTTCTCTATCAAAATAACCTGCATAATCACCATTCTAATGACAACAGAGGGTGGCTGAATATTTCAAAAGAAGGATGTGAAACTAACTTAGCACGTTGAACAGGATATACTTCAAAGATACTGACATTTGGACATAGTTAGGACAATTAGCTGTGAACGCATTAACTAATTTCTTCAACTTTCTATGAAATGAACATTTTAACATTTTAGTGCTGTCAGGTCACAGCGAATAGCAGTGATATATTTAATGTCCTTAAACTATCAGGAGAAAAAACATAAGCTTTGTGAGGTGCTAGCCTAATAGGGTGTTATAAAAATAGAACAAAGCTGACATGGGGAACAAACCTCTATTTGGCAAATGGCAGGCAACCCTTTCATATTGTTTCATCCCCTCTGATCAGACTTTCTGGTACAAATTTATAAGACAGTCATCTATTCCTGGTTTTATTCTCTGTTTCTTAAATTCATCTTTTCTATTAGATACAGAGGTGGGATATGTGTCCAAGATATACAATGGAACAGGAAATTCAGTACATCCAACTCACAACTGTGGTTTTCTGCAAATATGGTTTTGGTAGGAGAGAGGCTGAGCTGCCTTGAAGGAGACTGCTTGAATAATGCATGTCAGAGCTTTTAGATCAGGGGTTCTCAAACTATGTCATAAGGCTAATTCACCATAAATCAAGAAAAAAGCTTCAGGCTTTGCCAGGTGTAACTTATTCAAACAATGATATGCAGCTGAAAAAGGAGTGATTCTTCCTTCATCCCAGACCATCTGGAAGAGGCCAAAATGCTTAGTTTTTATATTGCAAGTATTTATTTTGCACTGCAGAGACATGCTGTGCCAGTGAACTTTGGAATATTCCTTTAAGGTAAACTAGGATTATTTCCTCTCCTCATTACCTGAATTGAGTTTTGTTTTTTTTAAACCAAGGACTTCTAGGCCCACAGCTCTCACTTTCTCATTGCTTCACCCCAAAGAGAGAGGAAGCAACACATTCTGGCCCAGTATTATCACGAAAGACAGTAAATAGGACAATTGGGTTTTGCTGCAAAGAGATCTCCAGCTACCTTTCACCAAGCATGGGCTCTCCAGGTCATGAATAAAGCCAACACTTCTCTTTGAGGTAATAAATCCATATCACATAAGAAATATCTTCAGAACACAGATTGTTAAAATAACTAGTAGATTTAAATTTTAATAAGCAGATTTAACTATGGACAAATTTATCGTATCTAATGTCCAGACTCCAAGAATGGAAATCTTGATGGATATGCATTGAGGACACAGGATATTGCACACCAGAACCATGGATGCTGAAGAGGCAGGCAGAGCATATGGTTGACTCAAGTTTTAATTGTAAGGGGAGACACCCTGAGCATAGGCAGAGTGAAATTAGTCATGAAGGATTACCATTTCTTGTGTTACTGCACTGTAAACTACCAGCAAATGTGTCAGTATAGAAATACAATGAATAATCCCATCCATCTGAGGGCTGAACTGAGTCTCTGTGTAGAAGAATGTGAATTTATCATAAATATTACTGTCCCTTAGTATGGACTGAAACTGGTCATACAGACAATTTATCCACCTTCCTGAATGGTGCATGTCATTATGGAGAAACCCCAAGGAAAAAAAAATCCTTACAGAATTCTTCAGTATTTTCATCAGCATTGAAACTCCATTCTCCTCCTCAATTATTCTGGTTAAATACTTGTAATAGTTTTTACATTACATTATGAAATAAAGGAGTAAGTTCTTTTCTGCATGACACACAGAGTCATGGGCATCTCTCTGCAAGCTCTGCCCGTTTTATACGTACAAGTATAAACTATGGGACTTAACGTTACAATGGTGGAATGCTGTCGTCATCACTCTGCCCCTGTTCTGCATTGCCTATCAAAATGCCACTGCAGAGGTTGCAACAGATTGTCCCCATTTCAATTGTGGGGGTTTATACTGCATATATTGATGCAGAGTGTATAGCATTTTTAAAAGTAGTTTCATGTAGCCAGAGGTGTGAATATCAAAAGATATTTTAAAGTCTGCATTCCTGGTGTATTTTTTTTTTCAGAGTGGGTGGATAAAAATTATAAAAAGATGCTTTATGTTTAAAGCCTTGTCTCCATTAAAATTATTTACAGTGTATAAACATTAAACAAAAACATCATTTTAAGAAGGATGGAATTAGAAAACAATTCTGAAAAGATTAGATCTTTAGTATTACAGAGGAATGGATATTAGAAATACATAAAAGAAATGGATGAACATCAAAAATAACAATAGGTATTCCCATGCAAACATTTTATTTGCATATGCAGAAACAGATGCCTCATGTGTGCAACAATTTTCCTATTTACTTCTTTTGCAGAAATGAATGTAGAAGGTAAATAGTGGGATCTCTGGGAATAGGACTATCCGACTATTGAGTGATCTAAGGCCAGAGAATAACAACAGCAAGAATAACAACAAAATGGAATCCTGGAGAAATAGAAGGGGATATTCCATTCCAGATATCAATTTGTCTTCACTGCACTGGGATTACATTATTTCTTGAAGCCTAAATTCAGATTAATGCTATAAACTAGAATTCTGCTGAGCCAACAAATAGCTGATTATAATGTGATGCATCCCCAGTTGCACAAGGAATATACTACAAATCATCAGACGGTCAAATATGATAACAATTTTATGAGTCACATTGCCATGTAATTCACTGTGGATAGACTTGGACAACTTTCAGAGAGCTTTTCAAAATCAGGGATTAGGGTGGTCTATAGTTTCTTTAATGTTAAAGCCCCTTCTGGTTGAAAATTGATGATACAGCTTCCTGCCATTTTGAAGTATGAAATAGATGAAAACCATATTGCAGAATCTAAAATAGACATTTAAAAAAATCAATCATATTTATGGAAAAATATTTATGGAAAATAAACCTGTCATCCATATATGTGATGTGGCCCCACTCAGTTTGGGCCTTCCGTTTCCCTCAAATTGTTAAATGTGGGTCTTATCGCCAAAAGGTTGCCCACCACTCTTCTACTGTATTTGATGGCTTTTCTAAACTGTGGAAGTAATGTGTAGTTTGGCTCATCAATGAATCACCCACCGCATACATAACCACCCAGAGTCATTTGTCAAAATGGGCGGTAAAGAAATATGATAAATAAATAAATAAAACACTAGCATGCCAAGAACACCCAGCAGTAACTTCTGCATTGTTGCAGGATGCTTTTTGAAGGACAAGGTAAAGAAGAACCCTTTTGTAATGGATTGCTCCAGATCATTAAAAAAAACAAAACTTCAACACTTTAGGTAATGGAAAAACTAGAACAATAAACATCCCTTTCTCAACTTCATGTAAAGCACTAATTTTCTCTTTTCTTTATAATCAGCTTTAACCAAAATGGCACATTTGTTGTTATGATTTTGGAAACTACATCATTCAAACTTTTGCTTGGCATTAATATTTTACAGTATGATTATGTAATGCCACAATTTGCAGCAAATATAAGCAAATGTTTGTCAGAAGGGAAATAAAACAATGACCTCTGATTGAATTAACAATGTGAGGTCATAATTGCATTGCTTTATCTAATCATTTCAATGACAGGGAAGGGATCTGTCTTAAGCAAATTAAATAAACACTGTAGTTTGAATTCTGATGTAGAATATACTGCAGTTTCATCAATGCTATAAAGTTTGGTTAATCAGGTTTCTTTGTTGCAAACAGTTCACCAATCCTCAGGAATGAGCTTTAGGAGCTGCCTGCCCAGGCATTCAAAGGGGCAAGTCATGAAAGTACATAATTTGCATCATTTGTGGGATTGTGTTATGATACATGTGTTGCCATTTTGACATCATGAGTAGCTCCTGATGGACACATAGGAAGCATTCTGAAAAAGCACAATTCACACATGGTCCTTTTAGCTTAGCATATGTTAAAAAAAAACATGATAAGGTTGCCAGTGATGAAATCTATCTGAAATATGGGAATAAATAATTTATGTGAGATAAGAAATTCAGTAATTTAACATGTCAGATAATACAATCCTACTTTGAATTTAGTCAATTTTAATGAAATCCCCCTGTATTCAGAAAGATTCATCACAGTACCTGCAAAGACTCTTGCATTCATTTAATGAGGGCAGCAAATATTGTGCTGATTATTTTGGAGACAAAGTTAATCTCCACCTAGATGAATGGTATAAAGAGGATCTGGAGGTTCCATTGGTGCAGTTCCCAAAGTTACTTGCAGAGGCCATGCCTAGGTCTGGATGAAAAAGAAAGACCTTCCCTTCTTTCCTCCTATCTTGTTTCTTGTTACTATTTTCTGGTATCAAGCCCATAGATCAGTGTTTCTCAACCTCAGCAACTTTTAAGATGTGTGGACTCCAACACCCAGAAGTTGACCATGCTGGCTGGGGAATTCTGAGAGTTGAAGTCTATGTGTCTTAAAGTTGCTGAGGTTGAGAAACACTGCCATAGACAGAAATGGTAGGAGACGGTTAGAGGGTGGGTGGGGATGGGGTGAGAAATTTGGAAACATGGAATGTTTGGCTATGAGAGGAATAGAAATAGAATACTGTTCCTGTTTAGCTGCTGAAGGACTTCCCTCGCTTCTTCTTATGGATATGTCTAACGGATATGCTCATAGGCTGGGCTTGCTTAGAACATGATGACTGAATTAATCCATTTTCTTGGTTTCTATGATACATTGAATAAATTAATCAACAAGGATGGGTTTGCACAATGTGGTGAGAGAGAGTGGGGGTGGGGAGATAAGTTTGGCTATAGGATGTGTGAAAGCAGCCACTCGCTGATGGTTAAACCTTTTGTGAAACTCCAGCCATTCCCTCTCACCTTCAGAGGTTTATGCCCCCAGAAGATAATTCAGGAAGATATATTTTTCTGCCTCTTTTTTACAGGAAGCACTAAGGGTTAATGGTGGAACTGTTGCCCAACACAGTTTCAAAGGCTGGGTGACTGATTCCAAGAAAGCTCACACTGAGTTGTCATCAGGCATTAGACTTAGTACAGCTATGGAGATGAGTCGCCAGCATGTACTGGCAAATGTTCTGAAGGGAGCAATTTTCATTACTGCAAGGGTTGAGCTGGAAAGTAATGGTAATTTTGAAATACAGTTTGGAAGTTGTGCTTGTTATTTTCTGAAGTATTTCATATGTTCAGACAAAACCTGTATTATATTTCTGCCTGAAAAGTGAAAGATCTTAGAGAATTTTAATTGAGTGGGAAGTACTTCCTGTAAACTGGTTAACTCAGAGGAGAAGGTTAGCAAAGGAGCTATAACATCTTTTCCATCTTATCCTTGGCAAGTGAAAAAGTTCAGGCTGGTTATTTTCCTCTACAGATATATAACTACAGACAACTTCTGAAACTATAAAACTACAGGCCAGTTTTTTACAATCAGTGGTAATAATTATGGTAACATGAGGTGGCAATATTTTATATTTCTATTCCAAAATGGGAGCACTTTACAGACCAAAAAATGTATACCTTTTCTTTTTCAGAAACAGAAAAACATTATTTCTTGCTTAGTCTAATTCCAGTATTGATTAGAGCAAAATGTATGACAGATAACAGCTATTTTACAGGAATAAACTTTGACTTTTATTTTGACTGTAAATTAATGGTATTTGCTTGGAACTGGCTATAGTATATATATTCATAGGTCAGGATGGAAAAATTCCAGACCAATTGGTAGGAATAAGTTAACACTCTGAACTTGCAAGTCAGCTCCTGTTTTTAGTTTTCAATTTACCTGTCTCCCTCCTTTATTTCTTGGCTATTACAAAACTATTGCATGACTTGGTAAATAGAGCCAAGTTTCCATGTGAGCACAAAGCTGATTTCTGGGAGCAGTTTATGGCTATGATCTTTCACTACTTCCTTGTGAGCAAACTCTTCAGGATATATGAAACAGGAACCTTATTTCTCAAGTTGCACAAAGATAACCTGAATCTGAACCAGAGCTTTGGAAATGGTCCAATCTGGTCTAAGAAAACAGGGAAATCAAATAGCCTAGATCTGGAGCAAAATTCAGAAATTCAGAGCTGTGTTCCAAATACTGTAGTATAAAAAAACACGTACAAATGGTTATAGATGTTTTGTTTGTCACAAAATTCAAATGGAGTTCACAGGAAATTTATGAGAAGTATGCTAGATGCAGTTGGTTACCATTGCAGGATTTTATTTTATTTTTGATCTATGATCATTTGAAGCGGCTTTCTCTCTGGCCCCAAATAATAATGTACTTGCACGTTTATTGTTTGGGAAGTAAAATATGCTAAAATTTGCTGTGATAATAGCCTTTTTGATAGGAACACCAATTTCAAACAGAGTTTTTGGTAAGTAATTATAACTTTTAAGGGATCATTCACTGTTCAGGCTATTAACCAATTATTTTTCCTCCCTTTAAGCCACTTGCTGCAACATTTCTGATTAAAGATTAAGTGAGGGCCCAGGCCCATAGAGAAAATATTACTTTATTAGGATTTATTGTTAAAAAGGACTTGTTAAAATGTATTGTTTCATACTTGCCTGCTTGCTTTCAGAAGAAAACACTTTCTCTGCAGCTGTGCCCTGTCTCTTCTCAGCTGTTATCAGTTGCTCTGCTGCTAGGAGGAGGTCTGAAGTGAAAGGGAGAAAGGTACGCCCCTCCCTTCTTCCCCCAGTAGTTATGAAACGATAATTTTGAAGTGAAAGGGAGGCTTCTAAAATCTTCCAGGCAACCAGCTTTCCCCACCCTGCTAAATTGCAGAACCAGGGAAAAAAGGGGGGTGGGGGATAAGACCACCAGTTGACTCGTTGTAACCTGAGGGCTCATTAACATAGTAAAAACACACCCAGGGGGTGAGGCAAGCTATGCTAAGTAGAAAAAGAGGAAGTTGAGTTATATAAAATATAAGCAAGTGCACATGCTTGACAATGTGCCAAAAATTACCCAATCCCAGAGGGACACACTAACAAGGATGTGTATAAAAAGCTACCTTGTGCTGTAATCGGGGCTCTTCTTTTGAGAGAGGGGTCCTCCTTTGTTGCAGATGTATTCAATAAATGAGCTTTGATTCTTGAACCTGAGTGGTTATGGTCTTTTCTCACTGGGCAAACATATCTATAGGAAGCCAAGATTTGGCCAACAGCTTGGGCAAGCCAACCAAGAGGCAGCCCAACTCCCTGGGGACTCCACCCACCGACTGAGGACAGTGTGCACCAGCAATTGATTGAAGTCCGATTCATTGGAGTGATTCTCAGGGACCTAAAGGTGGTAAGACCTCAAAGGAAGAATCAACAATCTGTGCCAGGCTTCATACGAGTCCAGAGGGGGAACGAAAGAGAAAACTAGAACATCTGAGGGCAAGGTAACCATTAACCCGGGGGGGGGGGGGTTATCGCTAGAGGCAAGGGAGACTCAGTGGGAGTCATCCCAAGGGAAACTCAGTGGGAGTTGTCCCACACATTTGACAAGGTCAAGGGAAGGCATGGGGTCTGGTCAGAAAAAAGGAAGAAGGCTAAGTTTCCGCCTCCTGGTAAACCTCTTTCACCTCTGGACTGTGTGATTTCTCATTTTGGTGAATTACGGGAAGGGGAAAAATTGAATATTTGAACCTTAGAAAATATGTGCATGGCAGCCTGGCCACAGTATTCACAGGGCAGTTGGCCACTGCTGGGGACTTTAGATAGGGGTATTATTGGGAGTTTGCATGCAACTTTGGAAGAGCAGGAAAAATTCAAGGACCAACAATATTTGGCCCTATTTACAAGGTTATCAGGGGATAAATTGATGCAGCAGGACTGCCACACTTTTGTACAACAATTAGGAACAAAAGAACCAAGGTGTAAGAAGAGGCAACAGTGTAGGAAGCCTTTGGAAAGTGTAGATGGCAGACCAGCATCATACCGGCGCCTGCCCAAGCCTTCAGTCCTGCTGGAGGACAGGGAGACCAGGACCAACTCCCAAGGATGTTATACCCAGAAGTAGATGGTGGGTCTGATCACCTCAAGGATTTTCCACTTGGGCCCAACTGAGATGACTCTGTCCACCCCAAGAGGAACGAAGTATGAGGCAAAGTCATGTGGGAGATGGTCTGAGACTACTGTTTTGTCCCTTTGGCAGACACCTGTTACGGATACCCAAGGGAGGGTCAAAATGGTGTTGGTGTATGCCCTGTTTTCCACCTTGGATTTATATAACTGGAAAAGTAACATGGAACCATATATGGAAAATTCAGACCAGGTAGCGGAGTTGGTTAACTCCTTTACCCAAACTCATTATCCCAGTTGGTAAAAAGGGAGGTTTAGTATTTGGGGTTTGTGGTATCTGAAGGGCAACAGAAGCTTACCCATTCACGAATTGAGGCAGTGGAGGCAAGCTCCAGTAAATTGGAGGCAGCTAAGAGGATTTTTAGGGATGGCAGGCTTTTGTTGAATCTGGATCCCCAACTTCGGGATAATGGCTAAGCCCCTCTATGAAGCCACCAAAGGGAGGTGGGATCACAATGTTTTTGAATGGAGTCAAGAGTGTGAAAACTCCTTTTGAAGGAGATGCTTAAGCAAGCTCCAGCCTTGGGACTACTGGACATTGTGAAGTCTTTTTATTTGTTTGAGCATGAGCAGCAAGGGATTGCTACCGGGATACTCACTCAGAAGTTGGGAAGTTGGGAAAGAACTGTGGCATATTTTTCAAAGCAGCTGGATGAAGTGGCATAGGGATGGCCAGTGTGTTTGAGAACAGCGGCTGCAGCAGCCCTGCTAGTAAAGGAGGCTGAAAAATTAACCTTTGGGGGAGAACTTCAGGTCCAAAACCAGCACTCAGTGACTGACATCCTTGAGATGAAGGGATCCCACTGGCTGACAGGGAACTGCTTGGCCAAATACCAAGTGGCTTTGTTAGACAATCCAAACTTGTCCTTGGTGGTCAGCAACCAGTTAAACCTGGCTACCTTCATGCCCCGAGCAAGGGAAGGCCCACAATTGTATAGAGGTGACAAAGCAGGTCTACTCAAGCCGAAAAGATCTAAAGGGCCAGCCCCTCCTGAATGTAGAGGAAGAGTACTTCACCGATGGGGTAGCTTTGTATATGAAAGGATAAGAAAAGCAGGCTATGCAGTAGTTACCCTTTGGGAGACTGTAGAGGCAAAGGCCCTCCCCATGGGGACATCAGCCCAAAAGGCTGAGTTGGTTGCCCTATGGCAAGCCCTGGAACTTAGTGAAGGAAAGTCAGTAAATGTATATTTTGACAGCAGATAAGTGTTTGGGGTACTCCACACCCACAGAGCAATATGGAAGGAAAGAAGACTGTTAACAGCACAGGGGGCACCCATAAAGTATGGAGGAGAAATCTTGGCTTTATTAAAGGCCACATGGAAGCCAAGGGAAGTGGCAGTGATGCATGTTAAGGGGTACAGCAAAGAGGACACTAGGTTGGCAAAAGGGAATAGGCTGGCTGATGCAGTGGCAAAGAGGGCCACTGGACAGGAAGGGGAAAATCTGATGGCTTTGATTCCCTACTACAAGAAAACCCGACCTACACAGTAAGAGACTGACATGTAGCTAAGACTTTAGGAGCCATAGAGAAAAAGGGGGGTTGGCTCAAGGTGGAGGGGAAACCCCTGCTACCTCAGGAGTATGCACTGGCATTTTTAAAAAGCCTCCATGACAGCACACACATGGGAGAGAATACAATGGGGGATTTTGTGGTGCAGAGCTTTGTAAGCCCAGGTATCTACCAGGACACTTGGGTTGTCAGAATCCCAGAACAAGTAGGAAACCTCCACCAGGATGCTTGGAGATAGGCATGGGATCTGGGAGTTTCTGCAAAACTGATTTCACAGAGCTCCCCCATAAGAGGGGAGTACGCTACCTCCTTGTACTGATAGACAGCTTTTCTGGATGGGTTTCTGTGGGGACAGATCACAATATATACAAAAGGCCAAATAATTACTTGAGGACAAAGAAACCTACACCCCAGTGAACACCAATCCCATATAGAAACTGGGCAACCAGGTAAAAAGAATTCTCAACAACCTCACCAAGAAAGGTCAAATGACACAAGAAGAACAGAGGTGGATGAAAAGCAGTGGACCTGTCCTCCCGCACTTCTATGGATGCCCCAAAATACACAAGCATGACATACCTCTTTGGCCCATTGTATCATTACCAGGGACTCCCACATACAACATAGCTAAAGAGCTTACAAAAAAAAAAAAACTTGAGCATCTCACAGAGGAGAGTGAATATTCTATCAACTCCCTTCTACAGTGCCTCCAGAAAATCAAAAACCTAAAAATAGAAGATGAGATCATGGTGTCATTCGACGTTACAATACTCTTCACATCCATAGACCCGGGACTAGTGAAAGAAACCATGGCAGCAGTTCTGCACAACACACCTGACCTACCCAAATACACCAAAATAGAAATACCCAGGATAATGGACCTCATCAACCTCTGCCTTATGACCTACTTTCAGTTTGATGGACAAATAATCCAACAGATCAAAGGAACACCCATGGAATCACCTATTTCAAGACTTATAGCAGAGATTGTAATGCAGCATCTGGAAAGGATAGCACTCCCACACATACAACCCAAAGTATGGATCCAGTATGTAGATGACACTTTTGTCATAATACAAAAGAAACAACTGGAAGAAACCCACAAAACCATCAATAACATCTTTAATGGAATAAAATTCACAAGGGAGGAAGAAAACAACAACTCACTGCCATTCCTGGACATCCTCATCAGTAGAGGAAATGACGGTAAGTTAGAAACACAAGTCTACAGGAAAGCTACCCACACCAACCAAGTGCTCCACTACCAAAGTAACAATCCAACCTCCCACAAGAGAAGCTGCTAAGATTATTCAGACAAGCACTTACACACTGCAGCAACCCAGAACACTAGAAAAAAGAAAAAGAACATCTGCACAGCATCTTCCAACAAAATGGATACCCGCTCAACTTTATCAAAAAGTGCCTCACCACCCAACCCACTACAACCCAACCGATGGAAACTATGAAAAGGATAACACTGCCATACATCAGAAACATCTCAGAAACCACCAACAGACTGTTACAACCACATGGCATCACTGTAGCACATAAACCAACTAAAACTCTTCAAAACATATTAAGCAACCCTAAAGACCCACCAGCCCAAGAAGAAAAAACAGGAGTTATTTACAACATACAATGCAAAGACTGTAACAGCCACTATGTAGGACAGACAGGCAGAAGACTAGCAGAGCACATCCATGAACACCAACTAGCAGTCAGAAGACACGATGAGAACTCCTTAATCTCACAACACATAGACAGACTCAACCATAGTTTCAACTGGGAAACGGTGAGCATCCTAAACCAAACCAAATCCAAAAACACCAGAGAATTCCTGGAAGCCTGGCACTCAGACAAAGCAGCCATCAACAGACACATAGAGGTAAACAACATTTACATACCATTCAAAAGAGACAATAGAAAAGCCAAAAGACTAGTACACTCCCTTGCCAGCAATCAACACCCAGATATGCAAAAATCAACACTAGGATTAACACCAGATGAACCATCAAACAGCACAATACACCCTAATCAAGGAATGATTAACTCAGGCAATCAACCAAGCAGCAAACAACAGCCCAATCAAAGAACTCCCAAGGAGAGAACAACACCCCCACCAACACAAGAAGGGCAAGCCACTATATATAAACAGAGAGCAAGGCCCTCTCCTTGTTCACACTGAAGATGTTGCCTAGTCTGGCAATGAAACATCTGCAAGAAAACAACAAGGCTCAGAGAGCACCAAGGACTCCACAGTTCAACCCTGAGCTACAAATATTCACTTTGATTGGGTTTCCCATGCCGTACCAACAAGGCTAAGAAGGTGACTAGGGCCTTGCTCCAGGAAATTATTCCCAGTTTTGGAATCCTGTGGCAAGGAATAGGATCAGATAATGGGCTGCACTTTACAGCCATGGTGGTCCAGCAGGTGTCTAAGGCACTGCAGATTCCTTGGAAGCTCCATTCCACATACTATCCCCAGTCCAGTGGAAGGGTGGAAAAGGCAGATGGGCTGCTTAAGTGACAATTGGCAAAAATTGTCCAAGAGTGTCCTGTTCAGACTATGAGAGGGCCAGGCAGAGTTACTAATAAAATTATTTATTGAATAAACTATTTACAATAGCAAGTTCTTGCAATAGATTAGAGCATGTAATTCAATCAAGTCCACCCAGGTGTCAAGGGACACTCAGGCAACACTGCAGAGTCAGACTGTGGCAAGGCAGCAAGGCAGAACTTGGCCAATTCTCTGATTGAAGCTGCAAGGCTGGAAGGAGCTAGGGTGCATGGGAAAGGAGAGGCTGAACACTCGGATTGGTGTCCTGGCATGCATGCTGGATCAGGCTGGCACACAAAGGCTAGACAAGGCTGACCTGGAGTATCTGGGCAGGGCTTGGTTCTGGAGACAAGACTGGACTTGGCTGGAGTGTCTAGGCAAGGCTGGGTTCTGAAGGCAGGATTGGACTTGGCTGGGATGCCTAGGCAAGACTGGGATCTGGAGACAAGGCTGGACTGGACTAGAGTGCCTGGGCAAGGCTTGGTTCTAGAGACAAGGCTGGGCTGGACTGGAGCATCGAGACAAGTTTTGAACCTGGAGACAAGGCCGGACTGGATTGGAGTGTTCAGGCAAGGCTGAGATCTGGAGGCACACCTGGATCACACTGAAGTGAAGCAATGAGGCTTGGAGCTGGACACGAGACTGTGCTCAACAGGGACAGTGGAGAGACCCAAGCAGAAGGCTGTTCCTTGAAGGCAGAAAGCACTGGCGCTGGTTCCACCCTGGCTACAGGCAAGGCTTCCAACACTGGTAAGGATTTTTCCACAGGTGCTGTATGCTCAGAGGAGTGGTTGTCTCCTGCACCTTGCTCTTGGCACACCTGCCTTTTTATTTGCTCCTTTTCATGCCGTTTTCCTTTACCAGCCAATTGCACTTCTTTTTCTTTCACGCGCTTTTCTGCTTTCCTCTCTCGAGCACTGATTGGAGGCTCCAAATCTCCTTCCAGAGTTTGTCCAATTATCTCCCGCAATTTCTCCCACTCTGCTGAGTCACTTCCTGGTTTAGATGCTTCAAGACCTCACTGATAGGTTTCGTTTTCCCATTCTGACTCCGAATAAGTTTCGTTTTCAGAGTCAGAAGCAGGCTCAAACCTCACAAAGAGACTCAGCTCACAGAAGCTGAGAAGCATTACCTATAGCTCTTTTGCACCTCCAGATAGCCCTCATAAATGACTCAGATTAAGCCCATTTAAACTCTTGTGTGGGAGACTATATCCCTGTCAACCAGATCAACCCACAACCAATCTCCACAAGGTAGGAGAGGGATTGATGTGACATTATGTGCAACAGTTATCTGTGGCAATTTCTTCTATTTCCCAATATTTTCAGGCTTGCCGACCTATCCCTCTGGAACAGCTGGTCTACCCCTTACGACCCAGAGACTGGGTGCTCTTGAAAAGCTGGAATCAGACAGAGGGAGAACTGATGCCAAAGTGGAAGGGGCCCTACCTGGGTGACTTCTGACTTCTAATACCACTGTCAAAGTAGAGGGCATCAAGACATGGATTCACCACACATGGTTAAAGACGGGAAGCCTCCAGGTTTGGGAAGCCAAAGGGCAGTTTGAAGTTCTTGTTCCACCAGCAAATTCAATGCCATAGGAAGCAAAGAGTTGCTGGCTGGCCATGGGACCAAACCAACAGACAATTATCACTGCAGGCCTTGTTCTTCTTGGTTGTGACCTGTCCTCAGCTAATAGTGTAGTCCTGAGTTGTAAGTGGGCCTAGGTTGTTATTGGTCTTTCCGGACTGGCGAGTGTACCTATAGGAAGCTGAGATTTGGCCAACATAAGCCCATAACAAACAAAAATTCAGGGTTTAATTTCTTTTCCAAGGGTATTTTCTTTTCTCCATAACCTATAAACTAAGTATAAGATAGACATGCAGAGATTACATCATGATGATAAAATGAACATCAGTAGTACTAATTAAATGGGAGTTTATTGTCCCTCATACATTTCAGAAGACACATGTGTAATATACACAGCACTCCCATAATAGTCAACAGTGAGGTATTCTAGTATGGTTCTTTGTGAAGTAAGACAATTAATATTCACCTAAAGAATGATAAGTTGCTGAAATAAATGTTTGATAATTATCCAAAATATAGTCAAGATTGGAGCAATATTATCTAATTTTTAATAGGCCTGAAAATGTTTAAGAAGCTGCTATGACTCACTGGAGATGCTGTATAAAGAATGAGTCTTGTTTAGATAAAATACTTGCAAGTGGGAATTAGGGAAAACATTTTTTTCACAACTGAGCAATTGTTACCTTTTAAATGGCATTGGGTGGGTGCAGCTATGGCTTATACTCAAAGTAAATGTCATCCAAGTCTTATATAAATAAATTGTGCCCTCTCCAGAGGCTTTTCACTTGGCATTCATGTGTCAAGCTACACATTCCCACAATGATTAGGTCTGAGCAAAAAGTGTGGTAATAAAGAGAGATGTGGAAAGGAAATCCCACATATGTAACATTTTATTCCTTCTTCCCTGGTGACAAGCAACATTTGAAATATAAGCCTTTTTCTGTAATTAGGGATTTCACTTTGAACTGTGACTGTAAAAACTTCTATCTTGACTGAGGCTATTTCACTTATTTACTTGACAACCCACACCAAATTAAGAATTGGAAAATAATAGGCAAAGAAATGTGCTATAGGAGAATTAGAAATAATTTATTAAATAACAATGATTAAAGTCTTTCATTTATTATTATTGGACCTACAACAAAATGATACATTGGGGAGAGCTCCCATTGCAAAATCCAGCTACTTCATTGTGTTCTCCTTTTTTTTCCTGGTTAACTGGATGAGAGGTCTCCCCACACCAGTTTATCAGCATGCCACGATTACGGGTGCCAGTCTACATTTAATAGCTGTCAGAAATTGTGTATTTTGTGCCCATTTTAATTGATACTGGATATATCTCTTTTAAAATTCCTCTGCGATCCATTACACTTTTTCACCCAGCAGGCCTTGCATTTTTAATTGCCAGTGAAGTTCTAAACCACCAAAGGAATGAATGAGGGTGTGTACAGTTCTACTTAGACACTGATATATGAGCATTTTCTTCCACTGTAAGAAGAGATCCATTGTCCTCCCTCAATACTATTATTGCTCAAATAATAAACATATTCATTGTAATCCAATGTTGATTTTCTCTTCTTTATTGTGCTCCTATCCCCACCATTCATTTACTTCATGTGTTCAGTGTAAGTATCTAGCAGAGATAGACAGACAGACAGACAGACATATTCATTTGTTTTATTTTTTCCTAATTCAATGGAATTTTGGAAAAAAATATGTATAGAATCTCAGATCTCTTTCTATCTGCCCATCAGCAGGGTATGTCTTTGAAAATTGAATGGAATGGACTAAATTTGGTGTTGAGGGAGAAGATGCAAAAGAAAGATAAAGTTTGAAGATGGGCTGGATCTAATCTTGAGATGAGCAAAGGGTCTGTAGGGGTGACATATATTTTTAATATAGCATATTATTATTACTAAATATCCTCCACTTACAAACCTTCTATAAATCCCTAAACCCATCTAAATGACATTTGGAGATTTCCTGTGAGTCATTGAGAGTTGGGGGGTATACACATTTAATAAATTATTATTGGTATTAGTATTTCACTGTGGGTTTTTTTTTTCAGAAAGAAGTTAAACTATAAGTATTCTAGTCCTGTTAGCAGTTACAGAAGATAAGAAGAGCCAAGTTATCAAAACATTGTTCAGAACACATTGCCAATGCATTGGTAAGGAACCAACTTCTAATTGTTTCTTGTACATGAATGTTGACATTTGATGAGATCAATACTTGGCTGTGAATTCTATCTGTTAACCAGCTTTGTCACATTATGTAGTTTTGTCCAGACTGGATATCACTGCTGAAGATCAGCCAGCCAAGAAAGCATATGGACAATTCAGTCACATGAGAAATTCCAGTGAAATCAACCTGCCTACTCACTATCTAAAAATTATGCATAAGCTCAAATTTCTTTGGACAAAGGTCCATGCGAAAAGGTCACAGATCTGTAACTGGACTTTAGTTTTGCAAATTCATAACTTCTAGTGAGCAGAGAAGTTATCTTAAATAATAAGATTCGGTGCTTGGGGGAAAAATGGATGACCCTATCCATTAAAAAGGAACAGTACAACTTTCCATAATTCTTGTGAGATTTTATAACAATTTCATAAACTTCAAATGTTGAAATAGAATTTCTTACCTTAAAATTCAACACATAGCACTGAAAATTAAGATGAAGAGAGGGAAGCTGGACTTCAGACAAAACAGACAAAGATCTGCCAAAGCAGACCCAGGAAAAAAAATGGGGAGAGAAATATTTAATGAACTGTGATAGGATGTACTGTATATAGAACACTTTTTTAAAATGTGTATTTATTTCTCTTTTTCCCTTTAAGCATACCTCAAAAAATTGATATTTGTTGGAAAATTATATATATTTCCCTTCTTTAATACGAATACTGCTAAATGTATATGTATGTTTAGGTGCTCTGTTTCTGGTCTATCACAGTTACCTATAGGCATCAGAGAAGCTCCATGATTTATAACATGGCCTCATAACCAACTTTCTGTGAAGCATTAAGCCCACTGAAATGAGGAGGTTCCATAGGATCTGTGTTTGTTTGTTTGTTTGTTTTACTATGCATGTCTTGGTTGGATAGGAATATAAATACCAGCATGGGCAAAGAGAAATATTCCAAGCAGAATTCTTAACCCAAAGAATGTGTCCTTCCATTCCACATTTCTTCTTTGCTCAGCTGAAATATCTTATTAAGCAGTGTTCAAAGAATATGAGACTACAGAATAAATCTTGACAGATATTCAAAGTGTTTTGTCACAAGGGCTTTATTATAGTTACTAACCCAAATGAAGTACAAGATTGTACACAAAACCAACCCAACTTCTACACTCTTTGAAAGCCTTTGAGATTCAAGAATCCCTTTTGAGTAGGACATTTCCCTCCTCTTCCTAGAAAATGAACTTTAAGTACCAGCTGAATTGCCAGCTTTCATAAGTCTTAGCCCAGAGCATCAACTTGCTATAGCAAAGACATTTTAATCTACAATTTAATGCTTTTTCCTTCCCCCTCCCTGATACCTGATATAAAGTAAATTGCTCTTAGGGAAAAAAAATGGGGAAAAAATGAAAAGATGGGGGAGGAAAAAGACCTTAGTCATTAACTGAAAGTGCTTTCTTTTCTTTTTCTTTTTTTTTAAGCACTCCATTACTCCCCCACTGGGAAATTTCTTATTTTATTAGCATTTTTTTTGAATTTGCATTAGCCATACTAAGAATGCTGCAATCCTAATGGACTTTACTATTTTCTATGTATTCATGGTCTTCTGTACCAAAAGTTTTCCTTGCTTTCACTTGTTTTTCATATTTTCTGCCAGACAGAATATCATATTTCAAGGAAATTAAAAAAATATATATATAGGGAATTAAGGGGCAATCTGCTGACACTTTTTCCTCCAGAGTTTGAAGTTCAAATAACATGTGTTTGGAGAAATAATTCACTTGTGTGCTTACAAAATACAGATTTAATATGCTTATGTTCATATTCAACTGAATATTCTGAGATAGTTATAAATGTTTGGCTTCTGTAGCAACCACTTTGTATTGTCACCAAACAGTCAGAAGCAATATCACAACATTAATATTATGGGACCTGTCATCTACGCTGCTGTGGTCCGGCTTGGAGTGTGCAACAGGAACTTAACAATTCTTCTCAGCTGACCAGAAGAGGCAAAATTCTCCCACAAAACTGGACATAATGTTTGGCAGAGTATGATGATTAAATCTGCAGTGGTTTTAGGGTGTCATAAAAGGACAGGAAATAATTAGCTATCTAATTTAAAATAAATATGTGATTCAGTTTTATTAACGTTAGCTTTGCCAGAAAGAAATAGAGGCACATCTGGGATTGTCTAGCTCACATGTTGAACCAACTTGGCCCTGTTTAGTATTATGCATTACAACCAGAAATAGATGACCCTGTTAGTTTCACATTTCCTAACTGCCCATTTTTCTGACCACAGTAATGTTTTGGCCCCATTTACATATCACTTTACAAATTCAAGGGAAAAAAATCTGCACAAATTTTAGTATTTTTGACTGCATATTTCCTACATTGTTTCCCCTTATATGATGCCTTTGTGTGCATACTTTGCCCAGATATATGCATCTTTGTGTTAATAAACACATTTTATATGTATTTTTGACTGCAAGCCATTTTTCAAGATTCTTGAAAATGTTAAAATATAAAGTACAGATTAAAAATAGGAAAATAGGATTGAAGTTCAGAAGGGAAACTAACATGAATGAACAGTTAAACGTTTGGTGAAGGATATATGTCCTGGCTGCTTTCTCTAACGCAGAAAGAGAGGAGACTACATGAAATTCCTGCAGAAATATACAGCCTGAGATGCTGTGCCAAATAAATGAAATGTATAATAATGAGTACAACTGCCTTCCAAGCAGCTGACCCAAGCTGAATTTTTGTAAGCTGCCTTGAGCATTTATATAAACAGAAAGGTTGGTTATAAAATCAGTAATAAACAAAAATAATTAAAATGCATCTCTGAAAGTCATGGTCTATCCTGCAGATCAAGCAGAAACTCAGGGTTTAAGCTGTTTAGGGCTTTAGAAATCAACTGCAAAACATGCTTGTATCCAGTTAGCATTTGGCAACCAGTGCACATCTGTTAAAGTACAGTTACTAATTTTATTAGTTCTTAGGCTTTTATTTTTGTACAACTCAAGGCAGTGTACATAATGTTCCCCCTCCTATTTTCCCCACAGCAACAACCCTGAGAGAGTGACTGGCCTAATGCCACCCAGCTGATTTCCACACCTAAGGGAAGACTAGAACTCATAGTCTCCCAGTTTCTAGTCTAGCACCTTAACCACTACACCAGTCTGGCTATAATTTATAGCCGAACTGTGGCATTTTCTACCAATTACTATGTCAGGACATGTTATTAAAGGTATTCCCACATAATGATTTGTAGTAGCTAAGAAGGAGGTAATGAATGTGTTATAGGGGAGTTGCTCAGGAGAGTTGCAACCATAATGGTACAAATATGCCCCTGCCTACAGCTACCACTTAAGAATCTAGTGACAGCTGAGAGCATTCATAGACAGTAAACCTGTTCTTTCATGAGAAATATAGCATAATTCATAATAAACTGAAGTCCAATCCCAAAGCTTAGTTCCCTATTGACCAATATTACCCCATCTTGTTTGAATTTAATTTTATATTGTTCTCATACACCCAGCCCATTATGTTTCAGAGCCTTTATTGTTTTCTTGTAGCCACAGTATATGGCAAGAAATAGAAGAGCTGGATGCTAACACTACACAATGGCATAACGACCCCAAGGTCTGAATGATCTTCTCCAGCTGGGTCATGTAGATGCTATTCAACATATACATGGGGGACAAGTTGAAACTCTGAGGGACACCACAGATCAACAGCCTAGGTGTCAAAGTAGACTCCCCCAGTACCACTTTCTGGAAACAGCCAGACCAAAAGGACCAGAACTACTGCAAAACAATATTTCTGAAGCCCAATTTTTCAGATGGTTCAGAAAAATACAGTAGTTGATGGCAAGAGGTCCAGGACAATTTTCCTACCCACTTTCCAATATAAGTCATTCAACAAGATAAGCAAAACAAGACCTGGAAATATGATGTGTCTGTGCTCTTTTGGACACTCAGGTGAAAACTGACATCTCCATAAAATATTCCCAGATTATTAGTGTGGGTGTCAGATGGATCCACATTTTTATTTTTTTTTGTATAATGTGAACATTTAAAGTACAGAAAGATATGTGTGCTGAACACATATAAAACCGTGGAGGTCTAAACTTAGCAGGCTATATGACATGAACAATGAGAAAAGTAATTCATTTATGTTCTACTTCCACAAGCACCACAAACCCATTCTGAAGACTAGTAGCTGGCTACATAAAATAGGATAATAGTGCAAAAAAGTCTCTATCTGTATAAATGAAAATATTGGCCACAATGGCTTGTGTAGTAGAAGACTCATTAAAATAGGGTGAGCAACCTGTAGCTATCTAGATATTTCCATGCCAGCTACAGCTGACAGGAGTTAGAGTTCAACAATATCTGAAGGCTACATGTTGTCCATCCCTACAATACAGATTGAAAAGGGCGTTATTAATTATTGTGGTATTTGAAGGAAAGACAAAATAGTATCACCAGATGTGATAACTGTCTTTTATATACTGGATATCTTTCAGGACTTCTTAGGAATTGTTTGGATGCTTCTTCATATTGTTCTAGAAGTAGAGCAGATAGAAGTACATAACTGATCCTTAGTAGAGATGGACCTGCTTAGTAATGGGAAATCACCAAGAACATCTTGGTCCATGGGCTAGATTGAAAAATTAATAAAACATTCCAGAAGAAAATGCAGATAAAAGGATGTGGGTATGTCCTTATGATCATTTAGGATACCTACTCTTTTTTTAATGGAATAACTCCATGTTTGTTTTCTGATTTTTTATAGCAGTGATTTTGATTGATTGGTTATGAGCCATAACTCTCAGCAACACATAGACTGATTTCCTCCATGATGATCTGTCCCTAACCTGGCCTTTCAGGTCTTCTAATGGTGAACCCATCACCACTGTAACTGAATCCATCTGTTGGTTGTCCTCTTCATCTCTTCCATTCTACCTTTCCCAGCATTAGAGCCTTCTGCAGAGAGCTAGTTCTTCGCATAATGTGTCCAAAGTAGGATAATTTGACCCTGGTCATTTGTGCCTCGAGTGAGAACTCTGGGTTGATTTGTTTGATGATCCATTTGCTTGTTTTCTTGGCTGTCCATGGTATTCTCAGGAGTCTTCTTCAACACTAAAGTTCAAGAACATCAATACTTTTTTCATCCTGCTTCTTTAAAGTCCAACTTTTGCTTCCCTAGAGTATCACAGTGAATACCATGGCTTGCATTATTCTGATCTTTGTAGGTGTACTTCATGGCTGCTCTACCAAGTGCTAGTGTAATGATTGCCTAAACCCAAATACTCAGTCTCACAAGCTCGGGCTTAAAGATAACTGATTTATTAAAGGAATAGTATGCAAATACAGAGAAAGCTGAGAATGAGCAAAAGCGCGCCAAATACAAACTAAATACCCTTGCTTCAAACCCAATCCCGCCCCTCGCCCCACCATAGCAACCACCCCCTCCCAGGTGTTGGCAACCGTCACACATCGGCCTGGGAAAGTAACCTTGAAGACATGTCATAACCCAAACATACATTCCTGCAGAACAGCAAGGAGATTACAGCCTGGCACGGCTGAAATTCCCCTCCCCGCAAATGACAGACACGGAACAGGAGAGTGACATGTGAAACATTACGATGTATTCAAACCATTGGAACGATGAACATGACAGCTAGTCTGTAGCATATTTTCTGACTGCTTGTTCCATTACTATTGAAGCAGTGCCTTTACACCTCCTTTTTAAATGATACAATACATTTTAACAGAAATTTAAAAGTCAGGTTTCTCAAAATTGTAACAGTACTAATCCCCATTTATGTTTATTGGGTTTGATTATGTCTGCAGTTCATAACAGCTCTGAGCTAGACAACGTCTTGTGCATAAAGCACTGTGGGTCATTTTTGTCATTCTTTTATAAGACTAGATGCCATTATAGGAAGATAAATGTAGAGGCTTCCCTCAGTCTCTCACTAGACTGTAATTTAATAAAAGAATGAAACTGAATCTTCTTTTTTACATGTGATTCTTTGGATTGAAGAAAGGAGGAACAGTTTGAATACAATGGCAAAGTATGAAAAGGAATAGGGGAAATAACCTTGTTCAATGGAACGATGCTAAATAATGTAAACTAAAGCTACACTTCCAGATGTTATTAAAATTTCAAACAATGACAGAGTATTCTTGCAGGTACTGTAGGAGAGGACAAGTCCTCACTGTCCTGCCTTTTGACAGAGAAAATAAATCAACCAGCACACTTGAGGATACTTTTCCAGGCTGCATGCTGGGAACTTCATTACACAAGCTGTGCCACATATTAGTATGCATATTGCCACTGATTGGACCTAGACTCAAATCCTAGCCTACTTCTGTCACTGTTGTATGGTTACAGAATCTGTTTTGTGCTTAGGTAAATATAATCCTAGAAAGAGAAGAAAGATGTTCCTTCAGAAGTCAAGGGTCTCCCCTTCCCAAATATAAAGAGGAGCAGATATTTTCAACTAATGACATGTTTAATCTGTACTAACCCTGCTTAGTGCATGAAATGCAATCATATTAACATGGTTTTCATACCCTCTTTGATCTTTAGGCAATTGTTATTATGTTATTAGGGTGAGCTGCTTTTCCAAGAAATCCCTTCTTGAGTAAAGAAAGTCTTTCTTTCTTGAAAGCTTTTTGCATGTTTTTGCATGCCTGTGAATAGCTATGCTTTAAACCAATATGTTTGTATTTAATAGTGTAATATGAACATCACCTTATGTTCAGCAAACTTTAACATTTGGCAGCAGTTTGGGGAAGACCTGTGGGTGCACTCTAGTCTCTGGGAGTGGTCACATATGGATCTGGGAATGCAACTGCAATTACGCATCTCTGCTCTTTCATATGTCTTCTCCAGGGCCATGAATATGCTGGTTACTAATGCTCTGAGCATGACAGCTTATGCAACCTGGGAATCACAGGGGTCTGTGCATATGTGTGTGTGCGAAATGATTAAAGCTGCACTGCAGCAACAGAACAAAAACTCTGTCCCTTTTGTATGTACACCATGATGTTGCAAACACATACAAAAGAGGGAGATCTTGTCACACCACTGTGACATAATGACAAAATGACAAAAGCACTAGATCCTGCAGACATTCTTATAAAAAACCCTTTCTGAAGACAGTTGTATTTACTGGAGGCAATGGATCATGTTATTTTTACTTTCATAAATGCACAGGCACCATACAGGAGCATTTCTTAGCAGTATGATTAGCTTCATCTGTTTGTCAGCAGACAACATGGTCTTGTTGATTTGTTGTATGTCATAAATAACAGTCATAAAAATCTAGTTCTAATACATTTCTTCCTGGTGCAAGCTGCAAAAGAAGAAAGAAGAAATCATTGAAATTGCCCTAGGATAATCTGTTGTTGCCCTCTGTTCATTCACCCATTTTCCCAGCTATATTGAGAATACATATAAGCATGCTATTTAAAAATTGGATTATTCTTGCTCCTGAATCTTCAGGATTTTTCTCATTAGTATAAATGCTAAGAGCCATTATGCAGGTAAATCCATGCATTTATTTATTATTTATTTATTTATTCATCAAATTTTATCACTGCCCATCTCCCCCCAAAGGGGGGACTCTGGGCACTTTATAATAAAAGCAAAGTTTAAAATCCAATGCAATTACAAATACAATAAATATGAATATAAATAAACAATAAAAGTATAAAATATGTTAAAATACAGATGGCTAAAAATTCTCTATCAGTCTGTGAGTAAAAGGGCCATTCTAGGGCCATTCTAGGGTGCTAGCCATCCCCAGGAATGACTATTCCCCTTCCCGCTCCAGGAATGCTGGCAAAACCAGGTTTTTAATTTTTTACAGAAGTCCAGGAGTGAGGGGCTTTGTCTCACCTCCAGGGGAAGAATGTTTAGCCTTTCAAGACCAAATGGAAGAATGTAAATTCATGCATGCACGCACGCACAGGAACATACATACACTGAAATCAGTGAGGGTAGAAATTGTATGCATTCCAAAAAAGAATTTTACATGTGAGGGTCATATTAATGCAGTCTAAAATCGTGAGGTGGTAATACAGTAAGTAGAATACATTTTATAACTTCAGTGTGCTTTTTAGCAATCCTTTCATGGCATTTTGAAGGATCACACACTATAACCCTATTCGCTCTCTTTGAAGAAAATGCTAGCTCCTCTCCTAGACATTTCTTACACTTTGTAACTGTAATTATCTGCTCCAATCCCCTGCTTGCTTTAATTAATGTATAGTTGTAATACTACAATGTGCTTTTCAGTGTTAGTGAGAGGTAACAAACGATCCATCCATAGGTAACAGCAGACTCTGTAGCATCAGATACATTCATTAATGCCTCCTCCCCAAATAGAGTTATCTGGGATAGCATTTATCTGTTGCAAATGATACATCCAAGGACATTTTTCATGCCTATATTAAAAACATCCTCTTCTTCTGTAAATACAATCCTGAAACACAGGCTGTGTTTGAGCATAATGCTAACCATGGTTTAGCCTTTCAAGACCAAATGGCAAGGATTGCTGGCCTGGTATATTCTGTCTCTTCCTGAACTGTTCTTTCAGGGGCTGGTGGTTGGAATTAAACTGAGGAGGTGATGAGCATAGATTTTTTTCCCCTTGTATTCTCTTTTCCTTGCATTTTTCACAAGGCAAGGCCCTGGCTTGGCTGAGAGCTAAGCAGCCTAGCTGCTGTTTTGAAAATGGAACAGAAAAGGAAGGAGGAATGGAGCTATGTGCTGGGAATAGTGCTATATAATTACATATCATTGTTTCCTTCTCACTTCCTCTCGTTCTGTTTTCAAAATGGCAGCCAGGCTTTGGGTCTGTAATACTTTCACCTATATGTGAATGGTCAGCTGCTCATCTGTTCTTCCCCACTCATCAATGGTTGGTACTTTTCTTTCTCACCCAGCACCTTCTTACACTCACTAAAGAATATTGCTGCTAATTTCAACAACCCTGGTTCAACATAGATTTAAAGTGAAGGACACTAATGAGAAGCAACACAAGCACCTTAATATAATTGAGAGTTGGACTTAAAAAAAAAAATCTATTTTCAACCCAAAATGGAAATTATTAACACCCCCTCCCCCCAAAAAACCCTGAGTTCTGAGCTTGCTTCAAAGAGTATCATGCTTCCAATTATGTCTTTAGAAGTGTGACAGGGTCTGATTCCTCCCACAACTCCCTTTGAAAATCCATTCTGTCTACCTGTCATCTTCCCACCTGCCTATCCCACATTTTTTTTTCTGTTTCATCAGTGGCAGGAAAAATGAAAGGTTCTTTTCTCCATATACCCTCTTCACTGATCAGTTGGATGCCTGTGTTAATCTTTCTTTCGTAACACAAAAATACACTTGGAAGACTTGCTGCCGGTGATTGGGCAATTTTTTAAAAAAACAAAACATTTGGAAAGTTTGAACCTCGATTTTGAGTCAAAATAAAACAATTGAGGAACGTGAAATTACAGTACTCATTTTCAATCTGTAAAAGGGATAGATGTCTTCTTTCATGACTCATTCAGTGTTCTTAAGTAGTATATCTTATGATTCAAACACATCATTACTGTGAGCAAGAATGCAAAATAATATTGTTCCTGTCATTTTTAAACTATACAGCTCAATTAGTGGAAGGGGATGGGTTTCTGATTTTCTTAAAATTACTTATAAGGTAAATGGAGCACAACAGCAACGCAATATTTCTGTTGCTGTTTCAAAGTAGTTGAAAACATCCAGCATTTCACTAAATTGCAACAAGTAGGAAAAAAAACAAAGGTTGGGTGTTTTATCACCAATATTTCATGGATCCCTTTATCCAGCAATTGCTGTTCCTCGCAAATCCCTCCCCAAATGCTGAAAAGCATGCATAAAAATGCATTATTCCTTCTGTTCGGAATGTAGATGAGAAATCTGGTCCCCAACAGATAGTTTAGACTTCAATTTCCATAAGCCCTCCCTATCATGGATGATGACATGGTATTGTGGGAATGGTGGTAAAAAAAATATCTGCATTGACCAAACTTCCTATCTCTGTTAGGGCTTCTGAATATGAGCATCCTGACACCATAATGGGAGAAACCCTTGAGGCATATATTTTTCCTGCCTTTATATTAAAGCCCACCTATGCTGACAAGGTCCATGGAGTAAGCATGGATACTGTTCTCAGATTGCCAGTAGAATGTGGCACTCTCTTAGCCTGCTCCTGCTGAGGAGAAAGCTAGAATTATCCCTTCCTAGTTAAAAGAATAATAGTAGAAAATGTTGACTAAACTCATTTGTAGAACATGGGAATCCTGCTGAGAATATTTAGGTAAGAATAAAAGGAGAAACCAAAGTGATACTGTCATGGGATTTTATATAAACCTCCTGGTGAAGCAGAAGATATGAATGAAATCTTTCTGCATCAAGTGACTGAACTCTGAATTCAGCATGAAATAGTGACAATGGGAAATTTCAACTGCTGACATCTTCCAGAAATCTAACTCTGCTAAAGAGACAAATTCCAATTCCCTCTGCTGATAACTTCATTTGTCAGAAGGTGGAAGAAGGAATAAGGGTCAGCTATCCAAGGCCTAATCAGGGGGGAAAAAGGTATATATATGAAATGGAAGGAGGGGCATATAATCAAAGAAGGATACAAGGCAGTCACCAGAAACTGTAGGGCTTGTGTCAGAAAGGCTAAAGGATATAATGAGCTGAGGCTTGTGAGAAATGTATAAACCAACAAAACCTTTTTAGGTATGTCAGAAACCAAAGGAAAGGCAAAAAAGCTGAAAGTCTTTTGTAAAGAAAAAGGGCTGAATTGGTGATGGTGAGAAGGTAGAATGCTTAACTTGTATTTTACATCTGCCTTTTCTTAGAAACAAAGTCCTAGCTTGCCCTCATTTTGCCACCAGTGGAAGAAGGAAATTGTAGTTCAGAATAAACAAGAAGAAGATAAAAGAATATTTAGCTAATTTAAAGGAATCCAACCTTCTTAGGTTACATGAATTATATCCGTAGATACTAATGGAACTAGCAGAGGAAATCACAGAACCACTAACTGTAATCTTTAGGAACTCCTGGAGAACTGGTTAGAACTGGAAGAGAGCAGGTCTTTATGTTTTAAAAAAGGGGGAAAGGAAGACCTGGAAAATCTAAGGCTCTCAAGCAGCTCTAAGGCTCTCAAGCAGATTATTAAACAGCATGTTTATGAGGACTTGGATAGGAATTCAGTTAACAAGAACCAATATGCCATAGTAACCTTATCTCCCTCTTTGATAGAGTTATTGGCTTAATATATCGAGGAAATGACATGGACTAGATCTTTGACTTCAGCAGAGCATTTGACAAAGCCTTTCATGATATCCTTATTAATAAACAGTTAAAATATGGGGTAGATAGATTGGATAGATTCATAATAGCTGAATGAACTTAATCAGAGATTATGGGAGATGCCACAGGACCCTCTCCCAGGACTTCTGCTGTTTAACATTTCTATTAATGACTTGGATGAAGGGCTTGAGGCAGATGTGCAGATGACACAAAAACTAGGATATGCTAACATATGAAAGAGAAAGAGAAGATTCCAAAACATCTAGACACACTTGAACTGTGAGCCAAAATAAACAGGATGAGATGTAACAGGGAGAAATGTAAAGTTCTGCATCTGGGTAGAAAAAAATAAAACACACAAGTATAGGATGGGGAGACTTGGCTTGGCAGAAGTTCATTGAAAAGGATCTGGGTATCACTTTTGTCCACAAAGTTAAACATGAGCCAGCAGCTGCTAAAAGGGCAAATGCTATCCTTTACATTAGCAGGAACACAGAGTCCAGGTAACAGGGAAAAAGCATTTCACTCTATTCTGCCCTGGCCACACCTGGAAAACTATATTTGGCTGTGGATAGAAGAGTTCAAACAGGACATTGACAAACTGGAGTAAGTTCAGAAGAGGGTTGTGAAGTTGGTGAAGGACTGGAATTCAAGTCCTATGAGAACATTTAAAGGATCTATGTATGTTTAGCCCTCATAAAAGAAAAAGGAAAGGAGATATGACAGCAGTCTTCAGATGTCTTAAAGTACATTATATACAGGAAGGAGTGGACTTACTTTCTGTCCCTGAGGGCAGATTAGAACTAATGGGTTGACAGTAAAGAGAAGTAGATTCAGGTTAGATATTTGGAGACATTTGCTGACATACAGAGCTGTCAACCAGGGGAATAGCTTGCCTCAGAAAAAGGTATGTTCCCCTCCATTGGAAGTCTTCAAACAGGCTGGATAGCTACGTGCCTGAAATGCTTTAATGGGCCCCACACTGAGCATGGGATGAACCAAAGTCTCCTGCAATTCAGATTCTTCTAATACCAGATAAAGGCCAGATTCTCTCAACTGAATTTACAACTGTAGGAAGTTGGATTGAAAAACTTCAGAACAAAATAGAGAATACCTCATTTCATTTTAAGATACTACAAAGTAAATTGGATGGGCATGCAATACGTCTTCTTTCAGTATTGTTGATACCGTCAAGCACAACTTCAGGGATTAAGCCAAGGATCTTTCTCACCTCTACTGAAAATCCCAGGAACTGAACCTGGAACTCTCTGTCGATTAAGCAGATAATCTATACTAAGCTGTCCCCCTCCCCCTCTTTTTCCCTGAGCTTAGAGTTTCTATTTAATGCACTTTCAAGAGAATGTGTTTTTGATGTACCTATAGTTTATACTGTAATTCCTGATCCAGCAAATGATGAACAGAAGAATGATTCCATACATAGTCAGATTTAGTTGGATCATATGAGAAAGTATGGATGGGGTTGGAGGGCAAAACGAAGTGCCCTATGTCTCCCTCTCCATGTAATTTTACTAATTGGGACAAATTGGAGAAGGATGGCTAGTTTTTAAAGTCCTAATATTAGCTCCCTCAATCAAGCAAGCAGAGTTTCCAAAGGTATTTTTTATTAAGAATTTCTGATAATCAAAGGGATAATCAAAGAACCAGTTTGGTCTAGTGGTTAAGGTGCTGGGCTAGAAACCAGGAGACTGAGAGTTCTAGTCCTGCCTTAGGCATGAAAACCGGCTGGGTGAACTTGGGCCAGTCACTCTCTCTCAGCCCAACTCATCTCGCAGGGCTGTTGTTGTGGGGAAAATAGGAGTAGGAAGGAGTATTAGGTATGTTCACCACCTTGAGTTATTAATAAAAATAACAAAGGCAGGATAAAAAAATCTTTTAAAAAAACCCTTAGAAAAACTTATTTCTCAAAAGTTAAAATGGAACTTGACTGCTTATGTGCCATCATGTCTTTGTTGACTCTTAGTGACCACATAGATTTTCCCCATAGCAATCTGCCTAACCTGGTCTTTCATCTTCCAATGGTGCACTCATCACCACTGCTACTTTGCAGTTGGATGTGAGAAATATACATGAGACATTATCTGGCAAGTCGAACAGAAATTCTCAGAGAAATTCTGTGAGCCTTCTTTTACAACTCTGAGACCATAATTTTACACAACATGAGCTGGCAATTCTAAGCTAGACAGAAACCTGATTTGTTTGCCAAATGTGCTTTATAGACAATAGTGCCCTAGAGAAGAAGCTGCCATCCTGTTTCAGTCTCTTGACCACCACTGTAGGAATGGACTCTCCCTGTGAATCACCAAATTTGACCAGAAGCTAAATAATATCCTTGTTAAACAAAATAAGATAATACGGGTGATTACAGCCAAATAAACATTAATTATAATTGCTATTAGAGATATCACAAGTTCAAAAATTACACAGTGAATGCATGAATAACATTGAGAATGCATTGCTTTCAAATTATTTTGATGCTGGGCTGAAGCAAGGCAATCCTGATTTAAAAATCTGCTAAGGCGAAACTGTCTTTCTGGACAGTGCTTGTCCTAATGCCAAGTAACAGAAGTAGAAACTAGACTAAAGTACAAGTTACCATGTCAGATGGAATAGAATGATTTGGTGTTCCCTCTGAAATCCTGCCTAGTTCCCACCATCTTAAATTCATATTGAGTATTATTTTTGGCCCCAAGTTCACACAACCATCTTTAATACTGTGTCCATATAAAAAAGATAACCAATCTCCCTCAATATCTGAAAATATTTACATATAAATTAGGGGAAATGCCATATTATATTAAGATAAATTAGTAGAGTGTGTTGGAGAATTGTTCAGAAAATGTACATGTTGAAGTGAGGAGTCTTCAAAATAGCATGAACCTAGATCTCAATCTTCCCAAAGTTTCATTAGTGATTCGGAATTAGAAGGGACAAAGAGATATAGACAGAAAGACTGCAAAAATGTAGAGACTCCTATTTAATCCATATATGTAAGAACATTTCCAAAAGAAGAAGGGGATGGATGGCTATATTTTATAATTTATAATTTGCTGTGTTAAGAACAATTTATAGTTTTATCAGAGATGTCCTGTCTCACTGGACTGTCCCCCCATTCAGTACTCTGTCCAATGTGTTCTATCAGGAGCAGGACCATTTAAAATGCCTGGTGAATTGGCAGTCTGTGGGACCTTGATGGGATTAGCACTAGAGACTTGTGTGGAAAATTCTTGATGTTCTAGTATTTGATTAGTCTTTTTACTTCAAAAACCCTTTGTTCTACCTTCTATAGCTGTCCCTATCCTATTGCTTTTTGTGATATTGGTAACAGAAACAGGAGTGAAACTGTATTTCATTTATGATTATTCCCTAATTCCTCAATCTATTCTTTTAAAATCCTGAATGCTTTCTTTTCTCCAGTGATACACTATTTCAGTAATTCCTCACTTTGGGAATAAATATCCTTTTTATTGGGAATGGCAAACTGTAAAGATTTCTTTTGCATAGGAACTCCAGAATGTATCCTTTCTAAAGTTAACAGACATGGTCTTTTCAATTAGAGCTAACTGGGCCAAAATATTTCATTAATATTTTTTAAGAAAAATAATTTATGTGTGTGTGTGTGTGTGTGTGTGTGTGTATTCAAAATGTAAAGGCACTCTACACCATTCAAAATGTAATCCAATCTTTTTTTCAATTATAGTCAGTGAGAGATGCTGGAATTATGTTTGGGGTTTTCTGAATGTAAAGCTCTGCTCTGCTACACAAACAGTTTTCTGAATGGCCGATTGGGATCCAAACTAATTTGTAGTTCAGTTTTAACTTGCAAATCCAAGATTTCAATTTACTTTGGAAAGTGCTGAAATTAATTTGAAACTAATTAGAAAATCATGACTGCCATTTAGATAGTATTAAGAAAGGGTGTGCACATTTGTTCCCCTGTCCTATATGTTGGATAGACATGGACAACAGAATCAGAAAAATCAAAGCATGATCTGTCAGATGAATTGGAATTATAATTTATATCATTCTCTATCATTGATCATAAATACAGGAGCTAAAATGAAATCAGTACCATCTGTACTAGGTATCCCAGGTTGAGAGCACTGAGCTACTGAATGGTCTTCTAAATGCTGACCCTATTTGAGGGAGGGGTAAAGAAATTAAAAAAAAACATATTTGCTCCATTAACTTGTACAGGATTTATAAAATGGATGTGATCTGGAAAACTCTTGGAAGGAGGTATGGTTCTGTCAGTGGCAGATGTTCAGTGTTCTTCAGGAATGCAATAATCATTAATAATTCCCAAGTATTTTTCTGTTCTCCTTTCCCATGTAACTCCCATCTCAGCGTTCATACTACAAAGTACTTGATGAGATTGAGCCAAATACTTTCATATCCCTACAGCTATACTTAGCTTCATTATTTGGATTCAGTTTGTTAAAACTATTCTTGAGAGTATTTTGTTGTTAAGACTTAGCTTTCATATCAGCAAATTTGCCTATTCTGAAAAAATAAGTTGCCTTTGTCTTTTGATAAAAGAAGACTGTCACCAGTGCATTGTAAAAAATATAAAGCTTTTGAAGCCAGTGAACAAAATGGCAGCCCTATTTTGCACTGAAACAAATTCATCTATTTAACCTTGGAAAGGAATTTGGGTTTTTCAGATGTTGCTGAATTAGAATTTCCAGCAGCTCTCATCATTTGTTGGGCTACCTGGGACTGCTGCAACTAGTTGAGCAACATCTCACTTAAGCAACAGAAAGGATCACTATCTAGTTCATCATTTACTTTGTAGCTTATGCAGTACAATGGGTCTTCCATACTGATCATTGTTAATGATACATGTGCATATGAGAGCGTATCAGCCACATAATATACTTGTATATGTCAAAATTAGCTTTCTGTACTGTGAAAATGCAGCATATAGTCTCAATTTCAACACTTTAAAGACTATGCATATTTTGCTCCTCTTATGGGCAAAAGGATGATTTTTTTCCTCCAAAGTCAGTCCTGGTTTTTCACATGCTGTTGTGAGATCATGACCCTTGGCAGTACCATGCTAAGGGTAACTGGGAGGTTTGTGATCTCATGCTGACACAAGAATAGAAGAAAACAACTTGTGGGAGGGTTCACTAGTTCTGAATCATAATTGAAGCCAAACATGCTTCAGCCTTGTCTTATAAAAATAAAACCATGGGTTTCTTTTAGTTCAAGAGAGAGCAGTAGTATTTGTACTAGTTCAGTGTTGAAATCATGCCAATGTGGCTATTTCTACCATTGTGCATCATTGTGAATGACTGGAGTGCAAGGCAAGATGCTTGCTCTAGGCTGATAAAAAGGAGACACTGAATGGCTATATTAAAACTGTGTTTGTAAACAACCAATATTGTTTTGTTGAAAACATTAGGGTATATATGAAATGATTGGGAGGAAAAAAAAGGCTAGCCCTTTTTGTTAAAAAATATCTAATTTAAGACTTTGATAATTACAATACTCTGTAGTACATATCATGCTGGAATAATGTTATGTTAGTGAGAAAAGAAAGGCATTCAGATTTAGTTCATGCCTCATTGCACTCTAATTGGGATGCTATTTGAATGTGACATGTACCTCCTTTTCAGTTTTGCTCCTTAAGGCTACAATCTGATGCACATGTCATGGAATAAATCCCAATGAACTCTGTGGCTTAATTTAGAGTACACATGTATATATTCACACTGTTAGTCACTTGCTTCTGGATCAACCGTGGCATAGCAAGTATTCTTTCATTTATACATTTTGCTAAGATGATTATGTGCCATGAAATCATTGTCAACTCTTAGCGACTACATATATTTTTTCAATGATGATCTGTCCTTAACCTGTCTTTCAGGTTTTCCAATGGTATAGCCATTGCCACTGTAACTGAGTCTATCTACCTTGTTGCTGGTTGTCCTGTTCTTCTCTTTCCTTCCACTTTTCCCAACATTAGAGCCTTCTCCAGATAGTATGTCTGAAGTAGAATAATTTGAGCCTGGTTATTTGTGCCTCAAGTGAGAACTCTGGGTTGATTTGTTCAATGATCCATTTGTTTATTTGTTTGGCTGTTCATAGTATTCTCAAGGGTCTCCTCCAACACCATTTCCAATCTGATGCACAAGCAAATATGTATATTAGAACAGGTCTACACATTGCATTAGTGATTTAATTAGGCCAGCTCCAGATCAGATTACTTAACAGCAATCTTAACTCATACTACTAGGACAGAGATTTTCACACTCCTAGATATGGAATAGCAGTGCAGAGCTAAGTCTTTCTGCAGCAGAGAGATATGACATGATTTCACCCATAGGCTGGTATAACCTTATGCTATTCTATTTGTTCATAGAATTCTGGATCTATTCAAGCCCCAAATTAATGTAAGAAAGACATCCCAAATCCAATAATAATAGAGCAGAAATGTAATGATTTTCAATTCAATTCAATTCAAATTCAATTTATTGCAGTGGTAGAACAGTACAAGCAGAATGCTCAGTGAATATATTAATCTCTCTTAATAGATAATAAATGAAATAAAATTTGAGACAAAGTTAAAATACATTTATAAAACAACCTAACCAGCATCTATGAGTGAGGTCCAAGGTGCAGTCTATATTTAAACTATAAAATAGACACTAAAATTATATAATTATAATAACATCTAAAATTACAAAGAAGTGATAATATCTAAAATTTAATGAATTACAGTTACATCGAATGCATTTGGCTAGTAGAAGATTGGCCCATCAGCACAAAACCTAGCCACATGCACTGTAACAAAAGGCAGTTTGTCTATGAGCAGCATATGGACATAGGCTGAGTCTGAGCGACCTGGATGTCTACTAATCAGAGGTAGGATGAATCTGGTTCAAATGTCTCCATAAAAGGGGCAGTAAAGAAGAACATGTTCTGTAGTTTCCACCTCTCTGGAATCACAGGGCAAAGCCTTTTAGCCAATGGTACTTTTTTATATTTACTATCCAATACTGCATTGGGGAATGCAGGACATCAGGCAAGAGAGAAAGCTTTCTGATGGCTGGGTGTTTCTAGCTGTGCAAGGTAGCTGGCAGCCATGACAACATATCTGTTGTGTACTGGTGACAGGAAGGCCAAGGCCTTCCCTACAGTAGATCTGCTTGCCTTTCTGTATCCTTTGCGTCAGAGATTGTTTTGCCTGATCATATTTCATCTTAAGAACTGAGGAGGGAGAGTAGCCTAAATTTGAAAGTTTAGATTCTACAGCCTTGATCCATGTGGATTGGAAATTGACCCGGCAAATTAGTGGTGCTAGGCCTTGAGGATAAAAGTTAAGCTTTAACCAAAGGTTTAGAGAAGCTAGACACACTCTTGATTCAACTTTTATCATATCTATCTCCAGGCATAAATGTGCATTAGAGACACAACGTGGTATCTGGAGAGCTACTCTGATGAATTTAGATTGTATTCTCTCCATGGAGGTAAAACAAGAAGCTGGGGGTATAATAATTTTAAAGATGCATTTTTAGATACTTCAGATATTTACAACAAAACAGTCTGGCTAAAATAAATGCTTCCTAGCATGAACAATGGAAATATTTCATAAGAATTGGGATGTCATTGATCAACAATAGTCCAGCTATACAAAAACAAGAACAGCCCATTTCAGGAGAGTGAATTTTCAAAGATATTACCTTGAAGTAGCTGAACATACCCTTCAGAAGAATCCTCAAAATGACATAGTAAAGAATAGTTTCCAGAATTCCTGCATTTCCACACAAGACATTTAAGGTAATCTTGAAATGAATGTGTTAGAGAGCCGTGAAAGACTTCATACTGACCTCTGACAATTCACCAGTCAATATTTTCTACATTCAGTTGTTAAATGCTCAAAATCAGATAATGAGTCCAGTGTCCCTTCTACAGGAAATGAAATCTCTTAAGACAATCACTCACTCATTGGAAACCCATGCCTAGCAGCTTTCTGGATATAAAGTGTAGTCACATTGTCCTTTTAGCACAATATCTCCCATACTATTTACATGTCTGAAAGGGGAAGGGGAAATATTTATTTATTTATTTATATTTCAAATTTTGTCACTGTCCATCTCACTCAAAGAGCAACTCTTGGTGAAAATGTTATGTTACAAACATTCTGGACAAGAGTTCCTCCTGAATGTGAAAAGCAGAGTGGGAGAAAAGATTTTGGAATCCACAGCTTCACTGATACAATTTTTACAGTGTCTTCTTTTGTGGTTTCATAACCACTAGAGTTACCATGTAGGGGCTGCAAAGAACTGAATGACTACAGCTCAGATAACCAACCTTAACAGCAAAGGTGGTCTTATCATCAGGCAAAGTGAGGTCTCTGTGCTAGGATGCAGTTGCCCTGGATCTCAGACGTAACAAAGTGTGCCATTTGACCTACCCTTCACTCCCATATTTCACTTACTGTTTGCAAATGCAGCAGAGACTTTGTTGCCAGATTAAAGTCAGATTCAACTAGCAATTCAGTTGGCTGTCTCATTGGCAGCAAAATTACTTTAACTAGACTTGTTAACTAGTTTTCTTCAGTCTTTTAAAACAAAACAATGAATTTTGAAAGTCTTAACTGAGACAGTAAGGCCTGAATAAGGGTATCATAACATCCAATTAATTTCCCCTCAGAGGTATCAAAATCAGATGGAAGATCACAATAGAAAGCCAAATCTTTTGTATGAATGTCACACATGTTCAAAAGGGGTGGAGCTTGCATCACAAAGCTCCATCTGCTAGCTTGCTTATTTTGATCACTGCTGTGATCCATGGTCATTGCTGTTTCCCTTCCAAGTTAAAAAATAAAAATAATGAATTGTGCCACATTCCTCAAATGGATAGTGAAAGAGGTCACTGAATTGGATTTTTGTTTGATAAACAAATGAAAATAATTTGAGCTTTCTGTTCCACCATTTCCCCTGCTGTCCCTTCTGCCTATTAGGGAGTTACCATTCATTTTCTTGTCTCTTTTCAGCAGGACCACAAGGAAGCTCCAGAGAATGACACTGAGAACTTTAGTGGGGACTGCAGATCATTAAACCTGATGCCAATCCTGGCAAAATGTAGCAAAGGATCTGTAAGTTTTGTTTATTCCTTGTGAGTTTTTAAAATCTCAGTTTTTTTTAATACCCTTTGAAACCAGCATGTGTTATGGTATGATGGTCTGGAGGAATGCTTGGGAGAGGCAGAAGGCTGTTCAGTCAGTAGATAAACTTTACCTGTATACACTCTGAACAATTCCATTTTAATCTTTTCCAAATCCAGAAGAATGATGGTGGTGTGGATGGAGCAATATTAGACTAGATTCCACTTTAAGTTTGGAATTCTATTTCTGAACATGGGGGTGGAAATATGGTTCCTTTTTGTGGTTCTTGGGACAAAAGTATTAATTATTGCATATGTAGCTAGATACTCTATAAAACACAAGGTATGTTTTATTCTTAAAATGTTTTGCTATCATAAACCAATCACAGATGAACTGCATAGATGTGTTTTAAGATGAACTCAGTAATGTTGTATGCTGAATGTTGAAATACACTAATCTGCCTCTTTCTGTCTTTCTGACCAAATATTACTTTTAACATATGTAACTGGGGAGCTTCTACATTCAAATAGGTTAGGCATAAATAGTTTAAAAGTGTGGATAGCTGCTTAAAATGCCAAAACTATTTATGCCTAACCTATTTGAATGTAGAAGCTCCCCATATCATTCTCTTGATTTCAGTCCCCTTAATCGATTTTTGCCTTATGAGACCCAGAAGATTGTAACACAGTAGCGCTCACATTTATTATGACTCTTTTGAGATATCATCATGTTACAATGGTACTTTCAGCAGACTTTTCCTTTCCCTTCTTTCTAGAATCTCATTCTATCCAGAATGGAATACTTTCATTCTGGATAGTATGAAAGGGAATCGGAAAATTTCAGAGTATTGTCATGAAAGGGTTTGTGCATAATGAAGACCTTGAAATCCTCAAACTTAATTTGATACAAAAATAATCCTAACTGGCTGAATTGAGATATTATTAATGACCATCAACATCTTAGAGCCAACTGGGAAGACTGTGAAAATGTTGCTAAAGTCTACTTTTTATTAAGTGGCAACCTAAGTTTGAATGAGATTCAAGGAACAGAGAATCTTTCTTTCTTTCTTTCTTTCTTTCTTTCTTTCTTTATTCATTCATTCATTCATTCATTCATTTATTAATGTTATTAAAATCCTGCAGTATTGTGGATAATCTTAAAAGTGTGCAATAGATAGTATTTCAAATGCATGTGGGTAACAAGCAGAGTATTTGCATGTAGATGTGTGTGTCGTTTGGCAGCAAGAGTGTAGAGGGCTATCATCTTTTCATGTACTGCTTACAACCTTTCCAGGTGCATTAGATTGACCTCTGAGCCTGGGCCACTTACACTGACTTCAACATCTGATATGTGGAGTCAGATCTCCATTCAACAGCAAAGCAAACTATAGTTGAATTATTTTGTTTCTTAACACTCAACATATTCCATCATGAAATTAGCTAAAGATGATCAGTGTAGCACCATCTTTTAATCTGCATATTCAAGTCCTAGATTCTTTTTTCTTTCTTTCTTTTTTGGATGCAATGTTAGATTATTATCAGAACTATTTCACCTAAAATTGGATGATGGGGTTGTGGGGGGGGGGGTAGAAGACTTAATCTAAAGCTGTGTAAGAAGTTACCTTTTATTCTGACATTCTATTCACTGGGTTTAATCTAAATTATGTGAGCTCAGAGCTGCCAGGGAAGAGATGAGGGTCTGGATTTGGTGATGCTACCTGCTTTGAAAAAGTCAGTATCAGAGGCCATCAGTCAACCCAGTCATACCTGGTAACTACTGCCCTGTCTCCAGCCTTCTCTTTTTGGGGAGGGTATTGAGAAGCTGGTCAGGCTAAAAAGAGCACTGAATGAACTGGATTCTTTTCAGTCAGGATTCAGATCTGGGCATCAGACAGAAACTGTATTGTTCACTGTTGTGGATTATCTGTGGTTGGACTTGGACAGGGGGAGTGTCACCCTCTGGGAATTACTGGACCTCTCGGTTGTTCATGGTATCATTCTGGACTGCCTGCAAGGGTTGGGAGTAGGAGGCACTGTTTTACAGTGCTTTAGCTTTTTCCTGAGCAGACAGTTCCAGTTGGTAGTAATGGGACTCCATAACCTGTCCCTTTCCTCCATACCATTCTATCTGCTTGAGGAGATTATCTGCCAAGCATTTTCTTGTGGTGGGTGGCCTTAATAAATGTAATGAAATAAATAAATATTTATTGTGGGGTGAAACATCAGTTTGCTCGTGGTATCTAGTTGCATATTTCTACCCCTGCCAGAGCAGAAATAGGCTCAGACATAATCCCAGCAAGACAAAGTGGCTGCTGATTTAAAAGTCTTCTGATTCTGAGCTAATTCTCTCTTTAGCTCTGGATGAGCTTTCATCCTCCTTGAAGGAACAGATGTGTAGTTTGAGGCTTTCAATATTCTATTATCAATAACAGTCTATATCAATAATGTATTTTTCCAGTCAATTCTGTGGGGTCTGTTTCCTGACCTGGACTACCTCAAAAGGTGGCCATCAATCTTAAAAGCCTGAATGTTTTCTTTCCCTCCCTCTTATACCCCATTCAGTTAGGGTGGAGCCCATCAGAGCTTCTTTCTCATACTTTCTCTGTTTCTTGGGCTTAACACATGCTTTTGTTTTCATAACTGTTTCTGCATATTTGTTTCTCTGTGGCTCTCTACAACTCACAGCTTGTTCTGGAAGAGAAGGAAAAAGCCAACTTCAGCCTCTCTTGGAATGGTGTGTTTGTGCCAGTAATGGTAGCTTGTGCCCTTGTTAAATCACAGATGCATGCAAGTTGCTTTACACAGGGCAACTCCAAAGGAGTATTTGGAAGCCAAAAATGATGCATTATGCAACTTACCATCTAATAGGAGGTGCAAGCTCTTAAGGGAGCTTTAACCCTCTGCTATGGGAATGGTATTGTCAGGTGTGCTTCCAGGTACAATTCAAGGTGCTGGTTATCACCTATAACAATCTATATGGTATCAGGACGTATATACCTTTGAGACAGTCTATTCCAAATAGAATCTCCTCTCCCAATACTATCTATCAAAGAAGACATATTGCAAGCCCTCACCCACTGGGAGGTAAAACACATGAGGGCTTGGAAATTAGTATTCTCTTCTTTGGAAGACCATGACCCCCAGGGCGGGGATGGCCCCTTCCATGTTGACAATCAGGAAAACTGTTAAAACAGTTTAACAGTTTTCTTCCTCTGTGAGGAGTTGGTTGTGCTGATTTGGATATTGTTCATCCTAGCAATAGAAAGGAGGGTGCTCTATTATGAATGCTATGTTGATGTAGTGTTCTGCATAAGAACTATATAGTGCATTTACTGTACTGTGGTATAGCACTTTTTATGATATGTATATTATTCTACTGTGCTGATGTCAGAGTCAATTGACTAAAGTTGCCTATAAGCTTTCATAATAAATACAAAAATAAATTAGATTCCTATTTTATTTTTAAAAGTTGCATCTGTTTTGTTTCCAACGTGTTCTAATGTTTTGTTTGTGTTTGTGTATGTGTTTTTTTTTTTACTTTCAACCTGGCCTAGGCATGTATTCTTTATTTTCCTTTACTGTCATTCCAGTAGATGGGGATAAAAGGGAGATATGGTGGAAGGGGAAGGAAGAAAATGTTTAAGGGAAGAAGGACAAATGCAATTAGAATATTTGTGCCTCCGTCTATTCTATCTAACTCTCCAAAGAAGTTATTTGGGATTGTTGGGTAAATGATCCAAACAAGACCATTTGGTTTTATTCTAGGTTACATGTCACTAGTGCTATATCTGGGGTGCCCACTGCTTTCTGTCTGAGATAGTTTTGGAACTTGACTCTTGAAGTAGATAACATCCCGGATCTATTTGTGCTGAATCTTATATGTTGGATCCCACTTTGGCTTGGCTAAAGACAGTCCTTAAAGAGGTGGTGATGAGAGGGCTCTTGATTAAGATCTTTGGACCCAGCCATTTTTAAAAACTATTGGTCAGTGTCCATTTTCAGCTAAGGAGATACAGATGGCAGTGGCCCTGCAGTTCCAGGAGCTCTTAAATAAAACAGACTATGTTTATTCTTTTCAGTATGGTTTTAGTCCTGAATTTGGTATAGAGAGCTTTGGTTGCTCTGGTGAATGATTTATACTGGGAGACAGACAAAGTACAAACCTTCCTGCATCTCTTAGCAGATTTTAATACTATTACCCACCATTTCTTTATGGAGTGCTTGGGAGAACTGAACTCGGAGGTGACACTTTGAAGTGCTTCTGTCCCTATCTCTCCAGATACTATTGGGAAATTTGATGGTCCCATTTGGTTCATTTTTTAAAATTCATTCAAAGATGAAGATACAGAGATAGCAATTATTGTGCCATAGAGCATAGAAGGGACTTGCTGTTGCCTAGCAAATACCCAATCTCGCTCAGAACCATTTCGAACCAGATTATGTCAGGAGGAACTAAGCATTTGTCTGATGGTTTATGTGTGCTAGAACCTTGAAGAACAGTACTGTACTGGCCCTTCTTTATTTGCAACATCAAGTAACATAACTAGAGAAACCAGTGAACAAATGGTAACTTCAAGGAGGAGTCCTGACATTTAGCTTTGAGAGTGATGGATACAGTTTTCTGTTCAATGTACTGTTCTAACAGTGTTTTGGCCATTGATAAATGACCACTCCAACAAATCAATAGCTGCTAGTTGCATATGAACTGAACTTTGATCCTTGTTGAACTAACTCGATCAGGCAGAAAACTCCTCATACAGTGGAGTGGAGGATTTGTGAACCCAGCTTGCTGGTAGAAGCTGAACATTATGGCTGTACCATACTTCATGATGCAGAGCCACTTGTGAAATCTGAGATTCTTTGGCCTCGCAATTTACTTTTGCATAAACTGAGTGATGTGAAATCGTTAAAAGACAAAGCTGCAACAATTCTGTCATATTAATTTACTTATTAATTATATACATTGACCTTCATGAAATCACTTTTTTAAACATGGATAACATATAAAAAGTAAAGCATAAACTAGTTGAAGCACAGAGCACAGCTGAGTTAAAGTCCTTGAAATCAGTGTATGCCAGATTGGGTCTATTCATTTGTTTTTCTGTTATTATTTCGATGTTAGAATGAACAGCACAGTAGTAATTACCATTGCCTCCATTAAAAGCTGCATATATTTCTCCATGTTAAAAGCACTATGGCTTAAATGTGGTCTACCATTTTTATTTGAAATACCCACCTTCTGGGCCTACATTTTCCAGCTCTAGCCTTCCTTTTTAGAGTGGGAAAAAAAAGGTGTAAACAATATTCTCACCTCTTAATTGGAGTCATTCTCAGTTCTTTGAGCTAGCCTACAGCATAGGATTAATATTCTACTAGGAGTAACCAGAAACTGAACATGTATCCAGACAATCCATTCAAGATGTAGCCCTACTTTTCAGCCTTCTTAGGTTAGCTCAGCAAACTCTTCTTCAAAGACAATAGCACAGTCATGTGGGACTTTTTTTACACATTTGGGGGGGGGGGAATTGTAACATTCTTCTTTAGGTCATTGTCACACACAGCTTCTAGGTTGTTTTAATTAACAGTATGCTAGTTAGATCTCAATTAACAGGGAATCCCAAATTGTGACATAAGTATTTTATTTCTATCTTGTTATTAGATCAAAATTAAGTACTTACTAAACACTGGAAGTAGTAATTCTCTTCAAATAATTATATACCTATATTGAAAAACTAACAAAGCATCATCTATTAATTGATTATTGTTAAAAAAACAAAAATGGTAAAGGATTTTGAAATTAAATATTCAATAAACAAAAATAATAGAGCCACATTAATAAATAAAAGGATACAACTACTACTATTTCTCCTCTTCCACTTTCTCCTTGGAGCAAAAAAGATTCAATGAAAAAATAATTGTGTTCTTTTCTCTCTCTTTTCCAGTGTGAGGCTTTTCTCCAGAAGCATGGGAAGGCAATAATGGTGGCACAATAACAGCTTATGCTCAGAGCTCCATATCTAAACACTCTTTTTCAGTTGTTTTATTTCAATCATTTTTGTCATTTCTTTAGTTTGCCAGATAATACCTAAGTATACTTGGGGAAGAGTTGGTGTGAGCTTGGAGAAGGTTATCAGAATTCTTGTGGCTGGTACAACTTTTACATTGATACCTTTAGTGGTTTTTCCCTATACTCTAAAAGGATGTTCATGTCTTTCAAAAACATATAGTGTTTATGCAGTCAACAATTTGTAATGAATGCAGTTTTCTTCCAATCCATGTAATTTGGGGGCAAGCCCAATCAGGATTGGCTTCTGATGTAGTCAAGCTCCAATTTGTATCATTATTTTTGTTATACATTTATTTATAGATCATTGAAATCAGTGATCCATAAACACCTATTTATTATTAGATCAATACCCATTTCTTATATTATTTCTAATATTACGTCTAATACAAAGATCCAACATATCCTATTTAATCTGGATATAACCACTGTTATATTTAGCCCTGGACTTTCTTTCCCAGTTTTGGGATTACATAGTCAACAAATTTTGGGTGAGAGCTACAGCTCTGCTCCCTTTCTGCTCCTTTCTTGTTCAGACTCATCTGGCTGTTAGACTGCTGCCCATCATTCTCCTAAACTTGGGTTTTAACTGGAAAGAGTGACATGTTGTTTAAAATCCAACTATGTGCTCCAAGTTGTGATTTTACTGAGTTCTTGTCAACAACAGTCAAAGCAGAAAGCTGCCATCAGTTTTGCAGAGAAGTGGGAAAAAACACCATGATTGTCAAATCAGCAGCAGGCCATATTGACTGAAGCTTCCTAAATCCTACCCTGAATAAAAGTGTTTGGTTACTTTGCAAATAGGTGGGAAAGAAGGAGTGGGTAGTTGGAACAAACTACGATGCAATGGTGGCAGTGATGGAAGAAACACGACATTAGCACAGCAACACCTCTCACCGTAGAGGAACTCTGAAGCCTTGGATCCATTGCACTAAAGCTAGTGACCCAATTATTTCTTCATTTTGGTTTTAGTTAACAGTACCTTAAACACAGACAGCTTGTTAAATGATACTTCATTCAGTTAAGCTTATAAGAAGACAGAACAAGGTTGTAATTAACCACTAATGAGTCAACTCAAAATTGCTTAAATGTAGCCCAAGTAGTTACTAATATTAAATTGTTCACATTACCACAATGAATTTGAATGGCCTATTTATAATATGATTCAACATGCTTAAAAGGTGATAAAGAACATTTTATGTGGATGTGGTGTATATGTTTGTAATGATTTGAACCTTTCTGAATTGTCCACTGCAATTACTTTCAAATAAGAAAAAATCTTACAGTTAATAAAACTTAGCCCTTACATATGCTTTGTTTCTATTTCCATACTGTATGAAGGTAATCAAAGAATATACAGTATATAAATAAATGCTTCTAAAAGGTAAGAGGGAACTTCACAGTATTTTTAAAATATACAGTTCTCTCTACTAAAGAGATAGGTGGTTTTGACTGAATAGGGTTTTGTTGTTATTGTTTAATGTTATAAAATGTTGCACATAGAGAGGTTTTTAAAATTATTTTAACCTAGACTGTTAATTGTAAACCACTCTGATGTATTTTTAAAGCAGAGCAGTACAGAAATGCTGTGAATAAAATAGAATAAAATAAATATGTTTTTTTTGACAATTTATCAATATGCTGTCCAGGGACGCAGTGGCACTGCGGGTTAAACCGCTGAGCTGCCGATCGGAAGGTCGGCGGTTCGAAACCACGCGGCGGGGTGAGCTCCCGTTGCTAGTCCCAGCTCCTGCTCACCTAGCAGTTCGAAAACATGCAAATGTGAGTAGATCAATAGGTACCGCTTCGGCGGGAAGGTAACGGCGTTCCATGTTGTCATGCTGGCCACATGACCCGGAAGTGTCTACGGACAACGCTGGCTCTAAGGCTTAGAAACGGAGATGAGCACCGCCCCCTAGAGTCGGACACGACTGGACTTTATGTCAAGGGAAACCTTTACCTTTACCTATCAATATGCTGAGAGTCATTTCACAAAAAAGAATTGTTGAAAATATTGCAAATAGTTTGAAATATATTCTGGTGAGTGACCAGTTCATTAGGAGAAGATGTACTGTTGTTTCCTCATTCCATCATTGTATGCAGTTCAGATTGAATTTCCTAGGCAGGGATTCTCCAGAGTAGATTTAGGAATAGAGGAGGGTAAAGTATCATTGAACCATTAGTTTTTACCCATTTTACAGTATGGGGAAAAGTTCAAAAAAGTATTTTTGGTATTTCAAAAGTACATTGGGTTTTGAATTTAAAATGTTTTGCTCCTTTATAAGATTAGCCAACTTTCAGGAAGTCCTTTATAAGGTTAGAGGACATTCAGGAAAGTAGTGATGTTCATCATTCAATTTGAGAAGTTCTGCTTTAATAATAAACCAAATATTTATGTTGTAGATGTTCTAATCTCACTTTTGTCATATATACCAAATTACTATTACTAACTTATCATTAGAACTGAGAAAAAAAATCCAGTTCCTAGTTTTAAATACTAGAAAAATATAACTTCCCAACATCCTTATAATTTTTAAACTTTGTTTTATTTTGGGTTGAGGAAATATATTGTGTCCTTTGGAAGGACAGTACTGGAGAACTGGGAAGGACAGTAAAAATGGAGGAAGTTAAATACACCTGACTTAGTGCCACAATAATATGGTGTGAGCATTACAGCTCTTGGAGCAACTTTGCTCTGGTGTGCCATAAAGAGAGGGAACAGAGGTTCCATAAGATGTTGTCTTTTCTTCAAACTTTTCCCCAAATATTCATTAAATCAAGCTTCATTCTGTAAGTTATCATTCCTCCAGAGCTTTAATGATCAAGCTGTATGAGTAAGAACTCATTGCCCCCCCCCCCACAAGGGATGGATAAATTCCAGCTTTCTTCTGTTTCTTATTATATTTTTGTGAGATGGTATATTAATAATAAAACCGTTCATTTTACGAAGGCACTACTTTGTTGCCCAGACTGTAACTCAAGTAACATCAGATATTATAGTTAAATGAAAATACATTACCAGATTATTAATTATTTTCTAAGCAGTTTCATTTTCTCAAAGTACAAGAGTGTGCAGTATGCATTCAGTGCCACATTTGGCACGTCTTTCAAATGAAAGGTTATGAGCAAACATATTTTTATACTTCACTATGTCATATTTGGCTGATAACAGCTGGATTCCCATATGCTAACTCTACCTCTATATCTACTCTGGCAACTTTATTATTGGGACCTAACAACATCAAACACAACATTAGGGGAACACACACTTGCTCATCCACCACAAAGGTAAATGATTTCTTCACTTCTCAGTGGTACCTACCGCCCTTTATCCTGGAGAAACAGCCACTTTCTACATAAAAGAATAGACACAAATCTGACACCCTGAATTTTGATCCTGATTTTAACTATGCAAGAAGTTCTATTTCTTACATTTAGGTGGCAATATCTAAGAAGAGGAACTATAAAGACCAGTTAGATCAAGTTATAGCTGAACTGAAATTCATCAGAAGATTTAACTCCATTTCTCATGGAATGAATATGAACCAAGGCGTCTTGACACATTACATTCGTTAACTAACCATTCAAAACTAAAATGCCCACATTAAATAGTACGAGTGTTTCATATTTAATCATTTCCAAGGCATTTTAACCTCTCATTTTACCATTCTCCTTTCTTTTTTTTCTCCCTCAAAAGTAGATAAGCACAAATAACTACATATAAACTTTCTTGGCACTATTAATCTCATGTGATAAGGGAACTTCCAGGAACCATAATCATCTTTATTGGTTTTTTTATGGTACTAACAGGGACACATGTCACTATTTTATTTATGATCTCTTTCTAGAAAGTGTGTTTTTAAATGTCTCCCAAGCACCGAAGCAAAATTCACTTTTTTTTTCTTTTCCCCCACCCCTATAAGTATATGCACTTATAAAAGAAGAATTTACTTTATTCAACTGCTTAAAGTGGATGTCAAATGAAATTATTTACTTTTTAAGGCACCACAAATTTTTGTTTACATTATTATTGACTTTAATAGAGTCCCCCTTTCCGGTGGGAGATGGGCAGTGATAGAAATTTGAATAATAAATAAATAAATAAAATGTAAGGTGTTAGGTTTTTTATTTGCAAGAATAAGATTGCTGAAACAAGCACAACTACTAGCACTTCTCCAAATTTTGTTGTTGACAAGCAGCTCTTGTCAGCAAGGTCAGCGGAGAGAGCCTATGACAGGCATTATTCAGCGGCATCAAGAGGACCATAGGATTTCCATCTCTGGCTTAAATATATCAGTCTTAAATTACAGAAAGTAGAGTAACTGCTGCTAATAATATAGAGTATTGCACTGTTAAATTCATTTTAAAAGGTTCTCCCTCAGACCTGATTTCCTTAATGGTCGTCCCAGCCAAACCCTCCCAACCAGATAAAAATACAATATAACCATCTTCCTCTGTGTCAGGTTCCACACATTGTTTCTAGCACCATGAATGAAAACTGATTTCATTCAGGATTAATCCATTGTTTCAAAAATAACATGCTGATGTTTTCTCTGTTTAGGCTTCTACTTTAAAGCTTTAGGTTCTAGTCTCTGCTGTGTGCTTAAAACTTCACCACAATTTCTTGACAAGGTTTCCTAATCTTGATAAATGTTTTCTAGTGACTCCTATTTTCTACCAGAAGGTTTTTATGAACGAGAAGGCTTTGTGTTCATAATTTGTGATTTGTGTTCCTTTCTCAATGCTGTAAGATTTGTTGATTTAAGTCCAAATAGGAGATTGACATAGAGCAAAAGAAATATATGATTTTGCTTTCATTGTTATCGATGTTATCAATCAATTTTCCACCTGTTGCCTAGTCTGTCTCCTGCCTTCTTGTCAGCCATGCTACTATTACTACTTGTTGAATGTGGACTGGAAGATTCGCAAATTCTGCCAAGTTAAAACAATTCAACAAGCTGAATTGGATTTTTAAACATGACACTGACACTATGGTCCTCCCCTTAACAGATCTGTACCCAAATGATCTCTCCCTTCTTGATTTGTTTTAAATTGCCAGTCTGAAATTTCCTTCTCAGTGCAAGTATAACTAATTCACACAGAGTTTATAAAAATAATAAAGGCAGGATAGAAAATAAATAAAAATAAAAAAATAAAAAATCTCAGATGGAATGTCTGATTACTAAGATGAAACTTAGCTAATTAGACCGGTAATTTCATTCAGTGTCAGGTAGCCTCATATGTTTACATTCCAAGCCTCTATTCCTGAGGTCATTGAAAAATACCATGTCAGTCCTCATCAGCTGATCACTTACGGAGACATTTGAGACAGATGTCTAATGTTTGCTTGGTTCCACAGTGTATTACACACATCTTCTCCCTGAGCAACTGCAAGTCATACTATACATAAATGGTTGCATATTTTTTCCTCCATGGTTGGTTTCCTCCAAAGCAGTTTAGAGAGGCGGAATGTTGATAACAGAAAATGGCCCACAGGCACAAAGCTAAGCAACCTTTTGCAGTGCTTATATTACAGACTGGAAATGAGTGCTTGTGTCAAATTTGATATTCAAACTTTCACTTTTTTCATCCATGAAATTAATGCCTCTCCATTTCATAGTGGAAAAAACTTTTTTTAAAAAAAAATCTGCATAACATTTACACACATTTTATGCATATTTTTCCTAATATGTATATTTTGGTGCACACATACAAATGCATTTGTATACACATTTTGCAAATAATATAATATGCTTTCTTTTGCATTTTTCACAATATATACATTTTTGGATATAAGGAGCATTGCAAAATCCAGTAAAGTAGAGATTTTTGACATATACCTGTGTTAAGGTTTGCCAATAGCCTAGAGGAAAATGTGGAATTGGATAAGTTCACATCAAAATGTGAACTAAAAAACTTTCTGCCTATCTCTACCATAGCTGAATTTGCAGCCCCCACCACACAACCCACTTAAATTTAAGCTTTAAAAGGCCAGAGACTCACCACAAGTCTTCCACATCACATAATATTTTGTTCTTACTGGAAGCTATTTATGCTTGATCTGCTATTTTGCTTGATTGGTTTGGACTTAAAGCTATTGCATTTTTCCTCTATTGAGTTGCATACATCCAGCAATAATGTTGATGGTGTATATAATAAAGTATTTTCTAAAAGTGTTTGTCACAGGGCAGTTAGGTGTAGGATCATTTGATTGACCCCTGGAACAAATTTTAAGGTAAATGTTCCATTCATGAGTTTATACATAAATTTAGCTACCGATAACTTAATGCTTATCTAGATTTGCTTTCAAGAAAGAAAACTAACAGCACAAACTTTCTTCATAAAAGATCACAATAAATGTCAATCCTCGATGGTATTTATACTAAATAAATATTGGATATTGCAAACCAATATCCATCAGAAGCATGTACTTCCCTAATTGCTTGTGCTTTTGGTATTTCCCCTGATTTGCAGCTGGGGAAGATTACAAAGCCTCCTAAAAATGGTGGTTGTTGCTAGCTAATGATAGAAAACAATTATAACTAGGTAGACCAACAAAAGTAACTTCTAAAACATCAAGTTTCCCAGTCAATTCCAAAATAATACTTTGTCAAATACATCTACATGCCCACACACATAAATATGATAAAGGGCTCATCCACATCCTCTGCTTGTTGCAGTATGATAATGCCACTTGCTTTTTTTGAAGACGTGCCTTCACAACCAGAGCCTCCATCTCACTTCCAACCTTCATCTGGAAAGACTGCTGGGAATCCCCCCTTCACATTCACTGACTAGTCTCTGTGTCTGCATATTCATTGCAGCTCCAGCTATGAGAGGAACCAGACTCCTCACTTGCACAGCCTCTTTCTTTTCTGTTGGGGAGGGGACTCAGAGATCAGAATATCAACCTCATGTAAAACTGAATGCAGGTTTATCAGGAATTTGATATTCCTATTAGCACATACAAGGCATAACTTCGCCTGGCAACTTTTTTCCTTGTTGGCAGATGAAATAAAGGTCAATATACAGTAAGGCATTTCCTAATACCAAATATAAAACTATAGCAAAGAATGGCAAAGAAGGCTTCTCCAGCTTTATACAGGTCCTGGGAAAAGAAGGGTTTAAGGCCCTTTTTAAGCTTCAAGAGATAGGCCTCAAGGCATATTTTATGGGGAGTCAATTCCAGTGACTAGGAGTTAAATGGGGAAAAAATGAAGTGGCTCTTTTAACACAATGAAAACCTATTCAACCTTGGTTGCATGGTTGAGCTGAGCAGAGAAGAACATGAATTTTAATCAACTTATTCAGATAGCATATGCACAGCCTGTATGCAATTTAAACTGATAGTGCTCCCAGAGACCCAACCAAAGTTGGGATTGGCTAAATAAATACATACATACAATACATACATAGGACTGAATCAGAAGAGGTCTAGGATTATTATACATGCTGTGCTGTTTGGATGTGTACCAGTGGGTGGAGAGCAAAGTTAGGAAGGGCTGCCAACGAAGTACTGCAATAATCCAGGTAGGACAACACCAAGGCATGAATTAACTGCTTAGCCATTCCTGTAATAAGATATGAGTGAATTTCTGAATATGCTAAAGGCATAAATTACAACTTCTTGTAGTTTTATTGATGAAAAGTTTTAAAATAAGTTTCTCTCATCAATAAGAATTGACAAGAGCAGGCTTCTGATGGGGAAATGGAGGACTAAGCAGCTGTGCCTCCAGGCTTAGCAGGCAGAGCTGACAACACGGCAATTTTTGGGGGGCTCTGAAGCCCAGGAACATTCTCCAGATAAAGGAGAACACCTAGAATCATCCCATCTGTCCTCTGGATGGCTGCTTGCAGCCAGAAGATCACAAACAGCCTTTCACTTTCAACTGTTAAGAGCTATACCTGGGATGCAGGGCTGTCATCATTTTCCAAGCCACACTGTAGCCTTACATGAAGACCAGCCACCCCATTTCTAAATCACTAAATTTATGGTTATTTTTTAAGTATGTGTTCCCTAATAGAGGCTTTCTACAGCAAGGAGAAGCTGGCTGTCTTGGTGCTTATCATTATTTTTGGGATTACTTTTTAAAAAAAATCTTTTTCCTTCCAAATACAAGGAGGATTGAGAGTAAACAATTATCTTCATGTTATTATTTTTGTACTAAATTTGAAGATATTGGCATTTTCCTACACGTTGAATTGGCTGATTTGAACCTTCAGCTTTCTGTTTCTATTTTCCCATGAGAACTGTCTGCCTATCTCACTCTTGCTTGCGTAAATACATTCTGGAACTTTTCCATATCTTCAGATTTCACTGGTTAAGCTCCTAGGGGGCATGGAACCTACCGCATGAGACATGGAAGATTTTAAACAGATTTCTTCTGACTTCTACCAAGCTTTTATAAAAGATATTCAGGACATCATGGAATATATGAGGTCTAAAATGTGCCATCAGGTTGGGGATGTGATGGATGAAATTGAGGAATTCAACAGTGATAAACATGTTTCTTCTAAGAGTGAGATTGGGATTTCTATTTAGATGCTGGATGAAGATCAGATAGTGGAGTTGGAGAAATTTAAAGGAGAGATCTGCAAGCAATAAGTTGTCAATATTTCAGGAGATTCAAATTCTGATGAGGTCAACTAAGGGGAAATAAGAGCCGATACTATATCAGAGAATGAAGTAGTAGACAAAGAATGGGTCAATCTAGTCAGGACTTTTTGACAAGTTGATCAAGGGACATACCTTGGAGAGAAAAATAATAATAAAATGGACAGATTATGTTTCTTTAAATAAATAATTAACTGTGAGCTGCATATCCTTATCCTCTGTTAGATTGAGGGTATTATTTTCTATATTACCATGACAATGAAGGAGGCAGAGTCTCTAACAAATTTAGATTGAAATAAATTAACAATTAATAAACAACTGTACCAAATTTAGAAGTATGAGAGATTATTTATTTATTTATTATTCAAATTTAATTACCACCCATCTCCCCCAGAAGAGGGACTCTGGGTGGGTATTAAGTTCCCCAAGCAACAGTATCCAAATATTTGGCTCCAACAGAGACAAGAGCTACAGAGAAAATTCTTCAACCGATTGACAATTAGAGCCAAGTGGATAACGCATAACTGCAGTAAGCAGTGTAACAGAAATTTCAACCCTACAACTAAGACTTCAAAAGAACTATTAGTAACTTCTGAGGGTGAATACAAATATTTGCAAACTTGGTTAAGCAGCAGAGCTAGACTTCCCTCCCCTCCTAAAGTCTAGGTGACAGTACCAGTTGGAAGTCACCCTGAGAATGAGTTACAACAGAATAGTTGTCATCAGGGCTTAACTAACTTTGAGTAATTGCAGCAAATAAAATAGATTGCTCATTTGTATAATCAAATGAAAACTGACTTGTCTTAGTAACTGAGTGGACATAACAAACAGTTAAAAACTTTGACCAATAAACAAGGACAAGTTTCAACTAATATTAAAGCTCTCTGTGGACATATAATTATGAATTGGACAATATCCTACCAGGCTGGGGGTAGGAAAATAGTAAGATTCCAACTAATAAAAAGAAGAGCTATGTTCAGTTGTGGCTCACTACTTGAACACATCAAACAATTGTGAGCTGATTGGACCCACTTGTTCATGAAGCATGCTGAACAAGGAAATGGCATGTTCATTTTCAAGACTTTACTGACAATTATCCTTTCTCCTAATGCACATAGTGATCACTGATAGTGCCAAGAATGGCCTACAACCAAACAGCTCAAGAATCTAGCAGCTCAGATGGAGTTCTCATCCATCATTCTAGTCCATGGAAGAAGAATGGATAGAACAAGAATACTGCAGGTGAATGAATGGCTCTGAAGATAGTATCAAGGGAATATACTTGGTTTTTGAGGCCATGGCCTCAATTAGTAGGATAATACACTGTGGATACAAGGTGAGTTGGATTTCACAAGGATTGGTAAAAGTATGTTTGGCTAAACATTGCAAACATGATAATGAGGTTATCAAACTAAATGTTGTGGGAGTTGGAGATGGAAACTTTGAAGTAAGTACTTTAGATAAAGATGTGTTTACTCTAAATAGACAGAGAGTGTTGTTGTAATGGGATCTATTCAACCATTTAATGAAAAATCAGAAAAAACATTAACTCATAAATTTCATGGCCTTCATTTCTATTCACTAAATGCTCAGAGTACTGAATATTCATCTTACTACAGGAATGCAAGAATGACTTAATAGGTTTAACCAGATCTGGTAAGATGACTCCCATGATTAGAATGTAGTAATTGAAGGATACAACTTGTTCAAAAGAAACAGAAGAAATAGAAAGGGGGAAACAGTTTATTTTATGTTAAAAATATCCATGCCTGCTTAGAAAACCAAGTGAATGAGCTTGGTGATATGGTAAACAACATCAGATATAAAATAAATGAAGGAAGAAATAAAAAGCAGTACCTTTGTTGATATCTAATATCATTTTCCCAACCCAGCCAATGAATTATACTTTCTAGAGTCAAATTGCATATCTTTGAAAGAGGTATGAAACAGAAGTGATATGGGACTAATTATCTTGCTTTCAGTTGAGAGACCAACCTATTAAATATGTTCCTTCCAGAAAATCCTTGTCTTGCTGATAATTCCGCTCTCCCTTAAAGGATGGAGGAGACATAAAAGGATCACTTATACTTGACTTGATACTAAACAATAAGGGACATTTCTGAGGAGTTGGAAGAACATTGATATAATGGGACTACTAGGGGAAAGTGCTAAAGTGCTTGATTTTAACAAAAACTAAAGTTAAGTGTAGTCGAACAAAGAGTTTAAAAAGCAAAATTTAATAACCTAAGAGCATTGATAATTCGGATTTTGAAAGAAGCTAAACATGGGTGGGAGGTCCTAAAAAGAACAATTACAAATAATTGCAATATGGTTTTTAAAACATGCAAAAGAAGCCAATTTGGCTCCATTAAAAGCTGAGTGAAGATCTAAAACTCTTAAGTGTATTCATATAACAGTTAAAAAGAACAAAAGTGACCAACAAAAAGTTTCCTTAGATAGCCTAAGACTGTAGAGATCATATCAGAAAGCCAAATGCCCAGAATATGCTAACATTGGTGAAGGATGCTAAGAATAACAAAAAGGCTTATCCCAAGGCATAAAATAAAAAGAAAATAGTATATAGTTATTCAGTGAAGATGACAAATTCTAAAGGTAGCAAAAGAAAGAAAGAAAGAACTATTCAACTTCTATTTTGTCTTAGTTTTCTCCAACAAGAAGATATGTGGTCCACAGAGCAATTGTAAAGAAATGGATTAGGCACAGGATTTTTCTGTGTTGCTCCAATCCCACTTTAGCTGTTGTGCCCAGTTTAGAGCACACAATTTAAGAAGGATTTGGTCAGTCTGGGAGAGATTCAGAGAAAAGCAACAAGAATGATCAAGGGACTAGAAACTAAAATGAAGAGAGGGTGAAGAACTGGGACTGTTTAGGCTTGAGAACTCAATAGCAAGTACTTCCTTTTGCCACACAGAAGAAGGCCAAAAGTTGTTCTTTATCATCTCAAACAGCAGAACACAGAAAAATGGATTAAACTGGCAGGAAGGCAGATTCTAGGTGAAAGTTTGGGAAGAAAAATTTAATGTTAAAAGCAATTTGACAGTACTCAGTAAAGTGTCAAATTCCCATACACTGGATGTATTTAAGTGGAAAGTAGACAGCTCTTTACTCTGGATGCTTCTACTGGATTTCTGTATGGGGCAGAGGAATAGATTCAGTGGCCTACAAGGCCCTTGCCAGCTCTATAATTCTATTATAATATTAGAATCTAAGATCATTTAATGAAATTGAACAATAGGAAATTTAGGGGAAAAAAAGAAAAAGTATCCCTTCCTACTGCACATTTTTACTATGAAATCCATGTTACAAGATATGATGATGAAAATCAACTTTTAAAAATGGGTAAGACAAATATTTGGGGAATAAAGCAAAATACAATGACCATTATTTGATGACTAGAATCTAGGAGATAGGAGACAGCCACTGCCTTATGCCCTACTTGGTGATTTCCTTGTTTCTCAATGACTACTTCAGGAAACAATATGATGGATTAGAAAAACAGGAATTCAGAATTTGTTTTTAAAAAATGATCTCTGAGTATTGCGTAATGAGAAGCTAGGATTGTGAAACGTGAAACTAAAGGTACTTCCACATCACTAGTGTTTTCATCGCACAGATTCCCCTCAGCCTCAGGAACAGTCTTGGAATGGCCCACAATTTCTAATGTAGCTACTTCAAGGACTCATCCTGACCACAGAACCAGCTACTAGGAAGTGCCATCTCCCCCCGATCCTTGCTCTGTTACTGCTGATAGCAGGAAACAATAACCAGCCATTGTTTGCTTAGCGAGCCTTTATGGTGGTTTAGCTAGCTTAATAGTGGCAGGACTATTGAAGTGGAGAAGAAGGAGAAGGAGAAGGGTTAATCATCTGAGCCACAGGCTTACCGGGGCTTGTCCCAGTTCATGCATATGATATGAAATCATAGCTTAGCATTATCTATAAGTTGTCCCAGCGACTGGCATGTATTACTTTGTCTATGAAAGAGCTTTTGATGAAAAAAAAGTTCTCTTTTATAAAGTCCTCATCAGACTAGCTTCTTAAAACTACTTCATATATTTTAGAAACTGTCAGTGTGCTTGAATTCTCAAGTAGTGATTCACCAGAATCCATAGGAGGAGATGTAACTTCTAAGTGAATTTAAATTTGCCTTAAAATGCTTAACTTGCACTAGATTGTGTCCACTGTGATCACAATATGCAGTACTAGTGATGTTACCATGATGCCATTTTACAATCATGCTTGATCCCCTATGTATCTTAATAAACAAAAACGTTTGGCATTTGATTTGTTTAAAATGCATGTTTTCAAATATAGATAGTTCAATATCTTCTTCCCAGATATGAAAATTGGTCAAGAAAATATTATAATACAATTTAGAGTTCAAGGACATGTCACAAAGATATATGATGATAACAGAGAATATAATGAGTGAAATTATTCCTCCTTCAAATATATTGCAAAATTAGCATATTAGCATGACAGAACTATGAAATGCCCTATAGAACTGCAAGCAATATACATGTATTGAGTCTAAAGGAACTGGCACAAATAGATCTGCATAACATTTCACATTTAATTCATTACAGGTTGTCCGCCTTTAGCGACTGCCTTGTTTAGTGACCGGTTGAAGTTACGATGGTGATGAAAAAGTAACTTTACAACCAGTCCTTGTATTTACAACTTTTGCAGGTCTGTAAAGCAAAGGAAAGCTGAAGTAATATCGTAAGCACAGTTGCAGTTTCACTTAGCGACCAGCTCGCTTAATGACTCGCTTAAAGTTGCCGGTCCCAATTGTGATTGTTAAACAAGGACTAACTGTATATGAATATATTCATATATATCAATACAAAGGCAGGCAGAACAATCCTTCTTTCAAATGGGGAGCATTTTACAAGCTGCATGGTATCCAGGCACTACAGAACAAGTACAGCAGCCTGAAAATGAAGGAGGACCACCATCTTCTGTTCTCTGACTCTGCCCTCTGCTACAAATATATCCCTTTCCATTGTAAGCAGTAAGAATGTATGGATTTGTGCCAGTGTTACTCTGAGGTCCTGGGAGTTAGGCTGGGAGGTACAGAAGCAAGTTGGAAGTTTTCTGTGTTGCATTTCTCATATTAAGTTAGATCCTCTCTCTGACACCATAGAGCAGGGTTCTTCAACCTTGGCAACTCTAAGCTGTGTGGACTTCAACTCCCAGAATTCCCCAGCCAGCAAAGCAAAGCTGGCTGGGGAATTCTGGGAGTTGAAGTCCATACAGCTTAGAGTTGCCAAGGTTGAGGAACCCTGCCATAGAGGAAACCTGTCAAATCCTATGGCTCCTGGGACTCCAAATTTGATTGAAGCACTAGCAAGTATATAATGTTTATTTCTCTTCCTGCCTACCCATAAGGTGGTAATAGAATTCTGGGGGATTAATATAGATCCTGAAACATTTTCAGTTCAAGGATTACATTTGGCTTTTGAGTATCGTGACATAAGGTACTATATATGCCAAAAAATATGATCTACAATCATATCACATCTCTTTTGGTCATCAGTTTCTGTTCAGATTTTTGTAAATGACATAGTGGCATCCTGTCTTTGGTGATGCTAAAAAAAAGCACAGACAAAAAGGCTGTAATCTTAGTGGGACTAAGACTGGACCATGAAAACTGCGTTCTGAAAAGTGATTGCCTTGTCAATCTTTCCGGCCTTCCGGAAGGATTTGAAGACCCGGTTCTGCCGCCTCGCCTGGGACAGGAAGGACAATAGCTCTTCCTGGGGTTGGCTGGTGTCGTAGAGTCCTCCCTACCGAATGTAATCTTCACCACTTGGGTTTTATATTTATATTTATAATTTTATTATGTCGGTTGTTTGCTTTGTAATTTATACGCTGATGGTTTTAAATGGTTAATTTTATTGTAAACCACCCAGAGTCCCTCTTTCTGGGAGGAGATAGGCAGTGATAGAAATTTGAATGATAAATAAATAAATAAATAAATAAAATGTGCTTCTTATTAACATACAGGACATCTAAATGTCTTTCTATAATCATAAGAATCCAGACCAATCAGGGGAGTGGGGTTGTTTTAGGGATTTTAGAGGAGGAGGAGGAGAACCTTTTCCATTAAGTAAAGGATTGGGTTCTTCTCTTCCTCCTCTTCTTCCTCTCCTAAATAGTAAACAGTGCTCAAGAAAGACATAGACAGGCAATGCCATCTAACTTGTGTAACTTGGCCTGTTAAAAACTGTGCTCCATCAAATTGCCATATGAAAAAGGAAAGCTTGTGAGCTGTATAGCTTACTTTAATAATAGCTATGCATTGACATTAGAATTTCAGATGTAAAATCTCGCCCGTCTCCAGTCATCTGCCATATCCCTTCACACAGGGAGCTGGAGTAACTGCATCCCCTCAGCATTACCAGCTTCATGACAGCATCAGAGCAGATTACTGACTGATAACACCCACAGTTCAGGGGCTATGCATATGCTATCTATCTAAATAAGCAGCAATCATGATGGGATGTCTGTTATTTTTCTCCTCCCTAGAAAATTGTGAAAGCAGTTTTTGCTGTCCAGAAAGTAAATGATCCCTCTGAAATGTGGGACCATCTGCTTGCACTTTGAGAGATAACTGAGGCTGAAACATAATACAAAATTGTACTAGCTCCTGCTTATAAAGGTGGTTTGGTGGGCTCTTGCTGAAATCCAGTTCAGAAAATCAGGAATAGAGAGCTGGGGAAAAAAATGGAGATTTTATCCTCCCATTCCAAATATCTCTCTACTTCTTTGCCTAGAAACATTTCTGCTTACATATTTTTAAATATATGTTGCTCCACATTTAAAAAGCAAAATAAAAACTTACAGGAAAAAGCAACAATCTTACAGCTTTCCTTTGAAATCCCAGCTTCCCACAAATACTTTTCTCCTGTCCTGGCAGGAGATATAACTGAGGTAGAAGATATGTTTATATTGCTTTCTACCCACCATTTTAGAGAGAGAGGTTGATTTTCCTGACTTTGCAAGCAATGGTAATTTATCTGTGGCTTTATCGGCACTTCCTGCTCACCCCAACACAAAGACAGTCTACCTACTGTTTTGGGAGAGAAGGAACAGATGTTGTTGATCTGAGCCTACCCCTGCTGGGGAGACAACCTCTGTTCAAGTGGACCTGCATTAAAACTAGTGTTTTCCCCCTATCTCCTAATGTAAGTAGGGCCATCCAGTCAGCTTGCTGTGCCTCAATCTGTCTTATATAAATGCTTTTGTTCCAATTGGCTAGCATGTGCTCTTGCAGGTACACTTCCTCCCTCCCCCCCACCCCCTGCCTTTGACAGCAGTCTCCTACTGGGCTGCTGGGCTGCCTGTCATGAAAGGCTAGATTCTTTGTGCTATTACTATTACTTTTTATGTATATATTATAAAAAAATTACAATAAAATTTTACTATATTTTAACAGGTTCCGCATTCAGTAAAAGGCTGCCCATTTCTTTACTTTTTCTTTGCTTTTAACTAGGTGGAAAAGGTTAAAATAAATTTCCCCTTCTAGCCCAAGCAATAGGAAGAACTGTAAAACTGTTGGCTTTGTTTGTCTGTTCTATCAGTCCTCAAAAGAATGGAAAGCAATTTATTTATTTATATTATTTTTTCAAATTTTGCTTTTCAGAAATTGCCTTTTGCTTCTCGGATGTTGGCAGGAGGGGGAAAGAAGCAGAGGAATCCACCAATCAGGGACCGTATTAACCACTGTCCAGATGGAATACCTGGCCACTGTTGTGGCTAAAGTGGACAAAGTAGTTGAAATCCAGAAAGGGATTTCTAAAGCCAGCTTCATATCCAGCTTATTCTCCACCAGCTTGTGCAGAAAGCCATTCGATCCAGACTCTTTCTTTCCTAACATGCCATCTTTTGGGGTGATGCTTTTTTCAAGATTAAACTCTCCCAAGAGGTAGAGTTAGAGACTAGTGAGGTGCTAGGAAGATGTTCCCACCATTTGATCTCCTTGCTTCAGCCTCAGAGGGGAGCTCTCTGGGGCCACAATAATGTAGCTTTTATAAAATTAGAGTGCCATTTTAATAGCACCGTTGCATAAAATAACATTCTCTGTTCTGATCTGCGCCGCCTTCCTTTTGTCCTCCAGTTGGTTAAGGAACTGATGAAATGTATTAGATAGTTAACTGATTAAAAATCATTGTGTGAATGAGTAAAAATTATGCTCACTTGATTATTCTTATAATCTTTGCTCTCCTATCCACAGCAATGGTCCTCATCACAAATAACGATTCTTAGCCGTCAAAAGGTTATAGCAGTCACTAGACATTTGTTAGATGTTTGCTGTGCTCAAAGGTTCTCCCTGAACTAGTAATCAATTTTATAGCACTCTTGTTTGATACAATTTCCATATTTTCCAGATTCTAAGACTATTTTATATGATTTTAAGAAGAATGGGTGTTGTGAAGTTTGGTGATATTTCTGGCTTTTATGAGGAGAAAGCAGATTCATATACATGGGCCAGCTGCATGAATAAATTCTTTCTTACAGTACTACTCACTGGTTAGGATGATTGGCTAAGACTTCTAAGAACTGCTTGGGAAGTCACAATCCAGATGGGCTGAGATATCACCATCTTCTGGCAGCTGTAGTCTGTACTAACTGAGCGGGTGCAGATAATAGTGTTCTCCAGTAATTTCATGAAGTTTAACTACATGAACTAGCAAATGTGAAACCTTGAAATGAAATGAACTCTAAACACCAAGCCATGGGCAAAAACAGGTTTTAATTTTTTTGAAACTTCTTTTCCCTTTGAAGTGTCAAATTTGCAATGAATAATGTATCCAAAGGATCCTTCAGTTCTAAATTCTGAATAACAAATTAGTTCATCAAATGAGACATGCCACTCGCTTCTGCACTGGTCCTGCAGCAATTCTTTGATTTGATACGTGATGCTCACCTTGCTTGATCTCTTATAGGAGCAAGTTATGATGCAAACACAAGTTTATTCCATCTCAAATCTGGCACACAGACCTAAGCAAAAGGAGGACTCTGAAAGCACTGGATATCAGTGGAAGGTATTTTTGTCCTCTTTTCAGAGAGAGTTCTTGTCCCTCTAATTTCTACATGATAGGCAACAATTTGCAAGGTAAAATAGCATTACTCATATGACAGTCCTTTGGGTATGGGACCAATTTTAGCTATTGTATTTCTATCTTTCAGAAAGCTATTAAAGGAATAGTAGGTGTCTGAGTTTCTTTTTTAAGAATGGCACAAAGCAGCAAGAAACTTCTTTTTTGGATCAGACTGATATCTTATTCCAACAAAAGATAGCCAAATCTTGTGATATCATACAAGGAGAACCAGAATTGACAATCCACTTGCAAGGTTTTCCAATATCTAGGACTTAGAGGTACTTCTTCCTCTGAATATCAAATAGCATGGACATTTATGTAGAACATATATTTTATATAAAATTATTCTGGATTCATTTTCTACTCTCTACAGGTATATCTGGAAAAGATCATTGTATGAAATTCTGGAAAAAAGTAAATGTAGACCAAGGACAAACATCCTATTGCCCTCCAGGTATTTCTGAGCTAAAACTCCCAGCATTCCTCACTATTGAACATGGTGATGCATCCCTACACCTCAGTACTGAACTAGGCAAACCAGCAGTCTAACTTATTTTCAAAAAGGTTCCATTTACCTATTTAGGCTAATAACTATCACTAAATGTGCCCTCTAGGAATGTACTGTATATAAAGCATTTTGAAAGCCATGTATGTGAGTGGTATATATATCACTTTTTGAAATGAATTCCATGTATCAATTCCGTACTACATATTATTTGTATTATAACATATTATCTAAACACGTTTAGTCAACTGATATAATTGGGCTTGAACATATTTAATGATCTGCTAGGAAATGGCTTAAAACCTGTTCAGAATAATAGATCTGACAATACTTTTCTTTAAAATAAGTTGAATTGTTTTTATTTTTATGCAAAGTTGCTAGTGATCAAATTTAGAAATCTTAACTAAACTATGTTAATTTATTATGGTCTCTGTGGTCCAGCCCAGAAAGATGTCATTGGATTCAAATAACAAGACTTTCAGATTTCAAGAGATGTCACCCAAGAGAGATTTATCTCTTGGGAAAGAATAAAGACCTCAAGGGAGTACACTGAGAACTGTGCTGCCATGCGGCTGTTCTTCATAAGACTTCCATCTGTTTTCCACTGATTTTTTTCAATGCTTTCCACTCAATATAAATTTAAGCTTTGGTATTATTTAGTTGTCATCAATAGCACACAGTCATTAGTGCAGACTGTTTGGTGCCATTGGTAGTATGAGAACTTTTGATTTACTTTGCAGTAGACTTGCTTGCTTTTCAATTCAAGACCAGCCACAAACATTTTACTTTTAATATGAAGAGTTCAGATCTCAAAAGTACAAGACTGGGTTCTTTAGCCACAGGGTTAGCTATTCTTAGCACTGTAAAAAGCCCAGGATTTGAATCTTAGCTTTCAGTTGAGATTTCAGAATAGCAAGTATAGCACCAATCACTCTGTAACACCTCCCCTGAAGTTGAATAGTTAGTATGTTCTGCAAAGCATTTGTGTGATCACATTAAATACGTGTAGATCTAAACACTCTATCATCCATCTCTACCTATCTAGTGCAAGAAATACAGAAAATAGCAAGTAAATTGATCAAACAGTTGCAGCAGCATCTGTCCTGCGTATTCTTATTGTTAAAGAAGATGGAAGGGAAACTCAGGTGAGAACTTATTTTTCATTCTTCTCTCATTGTACTAAATGCAAGATGAAGCTGGTTTCTTCTAAGTGCAGGACAAGGAGCATGCTTCGTTACACAAGGGGTATTTAATATGTATAATTCACTAACAGGAAGTAAATTGATGGCTGGTAGAAACACCGGACTAAACAAAAAAACTGGACTAAGGAGCAAGTCATAACAAAACAAGAACTAGGTGACAAGAGGAGGGAGGAAACACTCAAGTCCAATTGGAACAGGAAGTCTTCCACACTCCTCTGAGAAGTTCCAGTTGCCACCCCAAGTGAATGATGTGAATGCAGATCAGTATTTCACCAGGTGAGCCAGCCACAAATCGATCTAGCATATTCTCATTCTTGGCTACTGACTGTCACTTGCTATTTCTTTTTCATCACTATCATTTACATTCTCATCTTCAAGTCAGCTATGTTGTCATTAAGATAGGCCTACCGTCCTCCAAAAATTATTTCATTTTTGTCATTATGTGAAATTAGTTGATATCCCCCACTTCTGCAGGGGATGAATGCTGTTATGAAAGTTTTGGGCAGAGTGGGAGTGGGATGGCATTTCATACAGCTTTAGCTGATAATTTAGTTTAGACTTTTTTGAAAGATTGGAAAATTCACCAAGGTTCACCGATACATATCAGCTATGACAGCTAAATGGAGTCTCCATGTCTAGAGGCAGTATACCTCTGGACACCAGATGCTGGAGACAAACAGCAGGGAATTGTTTCACACAGAGCCATATGGAATGACATTAAAATCAAAAGCAAAATATCATGTAAACATCAGTGTATGCTTGCTCATTTCTATGCAAGCAGAAAATTCATATGGAGGTTTCCCATAAGGCTCAATGTTTTTTCCATACTTCTGATGCATACAAGGATTCAGGTGTAGATATTCCAGTAGACAATTACTTTGGAACTGAAGGTCTGTTTCCCCTGTCTACATCCAGCACTCCTTGTCTATTCTGATGTGCAATCTGAGCTGCTGGCAGAGTTGGGCAGAGCAAAACAGAATAATATGGTATCTGATCCTTTAATTGTGTTAATACACCTGGAAAAAAAAATAGAAACAGATATCTGTTTCCAGTCCATAATCATTTTGTAAGCACTCGGTCATAAGTCCATTCCATCTCAGTATTGCATTTATCTATAATTGTTTAAAATATGTGAAAATTGGTGTTCTTTTTCAGCTTTTTCCATAATAAATGCATAATAAATTTTCCATAATAAATGCATTTTGATGTGAGTTTAATCTAAACAAGCACAATGTTTTTTTAATACACTTTTGAATCAGGAACTCAGCCACTATGTTTGCAAAAATTCAAAACTAGAAGATAACTGGATAACTCAGTTTCTTCATCTAGAAAACATTCAACAGAACAATTTGGCTAAAAATGTAGGCTAAACAAAATCTTTGATTCATGTCCCTCAAATAATCAACCTACAATGTTTTCATTTCTAAATAACAAACACAACCAATATAACCTGACAGATTTGAAGGCAGAAATAAATTGTTCATTACTGGTGTTTTAAAAAAAATCATAAAATTTTAATAATGACAGGTAAAACTAAATATGGATGCAGAGATTGGCCCTACCACCATCACAGTATGCAAAAATCTGAGAAATTGCATTGAGAAGCCTAAGATACATAATAAATGTCATTCATTTTTATCATAATTTTCTCCTTTCCCACAGATACTGAGGACTTCCCTCCTGGTATTATAACAGTTTGAAAACAAACTGAAAAATAAATTACAGCTGTACCAGGACTGTTGTTGTCAGTATTTCCAATTTCTAATTGTCTTTAAACATGTATTTCTTCTATATATCAAAGAATTATCTTTTATGGAACTGTTACTATTTTGACCCTGATCAAGATCTATTTTCCAGCAAGGCTTCTTATGGCTAAATGAGTGCAACTATGACATCTTTTTTTAACATTCAAAACAGGAAAGTTAACAAAGTAATCCAATTAAACTGAGCAAAAATTCACATTGCTGGCACCTAAGACATGGAATGATAGATTGTGCCAAGGTGAGCAGGATCCCGTCACAGATTGGCTTGAACCAACGTACATAAAGGTTTCATGATGCAAATTGAAGATACTGAACATACCAGTGCAAAGCACATTCTACAGGTCATATACTGTTTGACTATAATGCTTCATCCTCATTAATAATCCCCATGCTGATATGAAGCTTCCTTACCTTGTCATCAATTATAGGCTCTGAAAAGACCCATCTCGTTAGAGGTCTTATAATGCTTGTCCCTGAACTTGCTGCCTAGTGTGTGGCTTTTCCTCTTCATGCTTACTGTAAAACATTGTTGAAGTGATGTCAATCATCAGATTCAAAGAGTATGGGGATTGCAATGCTGAGTATGGTATTCATCATACTAGAACAATCTGCAGAAAACAAAACATATAAAACAGCCTACGGTGATCCTGAGTTGTTTGACATTTTTTGCCATTTTATTGTATCTAAATTTCATTTGGGAGATCTCTGGCTATATGTCTTTCTTTTTCTAACAGCCATGTTATTTGAGCTTCTCCTACTACCAGCAGAACCCCCTATGAAGCGTTTGTACCTCAGTGGTTCAGTTTGCATGTGGATCATCCCAGATTCCATCTCTTATATCTCTTGGACACATCAGGAACTCCTGCCTGAAACTGGGAAAAGTTGCTGCCAGTCAGTCTTAACAAACAGACAATAGTTTGTCTCAGCATGTGCTACCTTTTGGTGTTCCTATACTATTGTGCAAAAGTAATAGTTTTCCAATCATAGTGAAGGTTTGGGCCTAGATATGGGAAGGAGACAGCATTGGTTTCTATAGAAAATAGATCTTGACAGAGTAATGTATCCTTCTGGTCTTCTTAGACCTCTCAGTGGCCTTTGATACCATTGATCATGGTATCCTTCTAGACATTCTACAGAGGTTGGGAATTGGAAGGACTGTTCTAAAGTCATTCTATATCTTCTTCAGTGAGTGGTGTCAGTTAGTGGTGGGAGGAGAAAAATGATTGTTTGCTGGCCCCTGTCTTGTGGGGTACCCAGGAGTCAAACCTCTCTCCTGTATTTTATAACATTGACATGAAGCCACTGGGAGCGAATATTTATTTTTTATTTTTATTTATTTGATTAGTTATAACTGGTCCATTTCAAAAGATGAGCTAAACTGGTTAGTTAACAGTTTGAGGTATGACATCATTAATACGCTGATGATACCAATCTTTACATTCCTATCCCAGATTGCACTGGAGATACTCTTGAAGTCTTATCCTGGTGTCTGGAGGCTGTCAGCATCTGAATGGGATGGAGCAGGCTGAAATTGGCCCCAAGCAATTTGTCCATTGACACTTTTTGTCAATGGCAGTGTTGTCTCTTGATAGAGAAACACTCTCTCTGAAGGAGCAGGTTCATGTCTGAGGGAAGGGGGGTGTCCTTCTGGATTCACAGCTACTGCTAAGAAACAGGTAGAGGCCATGGCCAGGGACTCTGACTGTTGTGACAGTAGCATCCATATCTGGTGCAAGACAACCTAGCAACAATAATGTATGCCCTCTTTATTACCAGGCCAGACTACTGCAATTCATTCTACATGGAGTCCCATATAGAAGACCTCTCGGAAATTTCAGTTTGTTCAGAAGTCAGTGGCCTATGTGCTAACTGCCATCTATCATTGGAAGGATATTACACCTGTGCTTTGTGTTTTGCACTGGCTTTTGATATACTTCTGAGTGCCATCTAAAGTGTCGTTTTGACTTTTTGTGGCTTTTATGGCTTGGCACCTAGTTATCTTTAAGACATACTCCATCTGGATTCCTCCTGGCTGATAAGGTTACCTCAGGGGAAACGGGTTATAGTTCCTCACTTTGAGAAAGAAAAGGTGGGCAAAGCTAGAAAGCCCTGCTTTTTGGGAGAAGCTCTGCCTCTCTGGAACAGCCTCCCAGAGAAAATTAAATTGGCCCCCTTCCTGAGTTCATTTAGGAAAATGAGAGACATTGAGCTCTTTTACAAAGCATTTGCAACTTAGCAGTAGCCATTGATCTGTATACATAGTTTAACACAGCCTTGTCTGGTTTTGGTCTGTTATGTCTGACGGTCTTTGTGTTTTTTTATTGATTTTAGACATTTTTATTTAGATGTACCATGGATGTTTTAGTTATTTTCTAAGCAATTTAGGACTTTGAACTAAGCACCGGGCCTTTAAAATGATTATGTTTCCATTTTCACAGGCTTGGAAGAAAACACAAAACCCATATGATTCTTTTGATATGTATATAATGTGAGCAGCTCTGACTGGATTAATCAAAATTCTGGTAGCTGAGTTCATCTCTAATTAAAGCATCTGGGTCATCTTCAAAAAGCAGCTGATGTACATTGCAGTAATGGGGGCTGCTAGAGAATGGATGCTAGGATAAGGCTACACTCTGTCTGAGATGGCCACCATTGGCCAGCAGCCTATGCTGGGGAAAGAACCTAAGGAGCACCCGTAAATTATATGCCTGACCCTCTATGGGGCATGCAACCTTATCCAGTTTGGGAACTCATTTCCCAAATCTAAGATCCACTTACCCACCACTTAATTTCTCCTCCTGCCTACTTGCTTGTGATGTCGAGATGCAAGTACAGAAGGGAAGAGTTTGTGCTGCGGCATACAAATGCAGGTTTCATTATTTCGGCATCATTGGGGTAAAGAACGCATTTATGTCCACAGAGCCTGAATTTTATGAAGATCCATTTTCTATGTGTGCTGGATTTCTGGTTTCAGAGACAAGAGAGTGGGGCCTAGAAATTAATCATCTATAGCTGCCTTGTATTTAATGAGATTATCAAATGTTATAAATGAAATGCATGGAGCAGGAACCATTATGTAGTTTGCCAATATATATATGTGTGTAAGTTGATAATCAAAATATTTGTTTGGTGGCATATTAAAACAAACAGAACTCTCATGGCCTAACTGGTTCTCTAGAGTTAGTTTCATCTTTTGCATGAAAGTGATGCCATTATAAACCGAGTTTAGGGTACTATAAGGCTTTTTATTGTTTTTAACTACACTCTTAACAGCACTTTTTTCAAGAAGATGTTGATAAACTATTGAATCCCTCTGAATTCTCTTGCTCCTCAACTACCACATCGTATAGGATAAAGACAAAAGGTACTGGATAGCTTTGCTTCAGCTTTGTAAGGTCAGCCAAAGGAGAAATCTATTAAGCAATTAATTTAATATTTCCCCAAAGAAGAGAGGAAATGGAAGAAAATATGCACTGTAAACAATTCCCTGACTGTTTCCACAGTTCAGGATCTGTGTGCACAGCAAAGACAGAATGAGAATGAGTCAAGTACTTTCAATAAGACAAACACTGCACATTGAAGTATTCCATCCGTAACAGCAGCAGCAATCAAGCTTTTATACTGAACTGTTTCTCTGCAACATAATGGAACAGAAGACAAAAGCAACTGAATCAAATAAATGAATCTCATGAGCATATGGGGATTCCAGCATATCAGATAGATGCCTATGTCAGTTACTTTTTTCCTTCCATTAAATAACACCAGCATTTCCCTTTGTGATTCTTGATTTTTTATTGTCAAAATCCTGCAATTAAGCCACATTTATATATTTAATCCTTCCTTTTCTGGGTGAAAAGCCAATATAGTATTACAGGGACTTTAATCAGCTGCAAGTGGAACAAGAAATACAAGCATTTTTAAAAAAGAAAATCCCTATTAACAGGTGGGAAAAAGATATTATTTTTTAAACTGTAGTTTTTAGGCCACACAAGAAGAAGAATGCTCTGTTCCATTGGACATTGTTAGATCATTTGGAAGGGCAATGACCTTGGTAGTCTATTGCTTTTTTGCCTGCTAATGTTGATGCTCCTCTCTTAACTAAACAGTTGGGCTAGGACTGGGGGACAGAAGGGAAATATTAACTCCATACTAGGGAGAAGCTATTCAACCAAATATAGCCAGTGTCAAGTAAATTCTTGCTTAGACATAAGGTATTATTTTGATCCCAGGGCTGTTCTGAAGCTAAAAAGGAAGACCATATATGCCACTTGGATCTTTACAGGGGGAAAAGCAGCATAACTATGTGGTCAATAAATGGAAATACAGAGAAGAATGTGAAAGTCTGCTCCAAATTAAATACACAGAAATTACTGAAAAATACTGATCAACTTCATTAGGGCCCCTGAATGTTCAATATTAAAAGAATGAGATAAAAGGTTTATACTACCCTTTAACCACTAAACAATGCTAATCAGACTCAAGGCCACCACCCAAAGCCAGTAACAAAGAGCATCTGTCTCAAAACCTGTTTGGTTTTATGCCTTTCATTATAGCTCATTTCAGTCCAAGACATCCAGGAACTAAGTTACCCAGCATCTCCTAGGAAAGTAACTAGTCAGTTAGTCTTGATTGATCTTAGAGTGTTATCATTAACTAAGCCCTCTGCTACTTCATTTTATTTTTGAGTACACTAAAACTAATACTAATACACTAAATACACTAAAACAGTTGAAACATTTTTAGTTTCAGCTGCTGCAAGCTTTCAAAAGCTTCATAATATTACAGCTGTTGAAGGTCCTTGTATGTTACTGTAATACAGAGAGTGAAATGGTAATAACCAAACTCTCGTCTGTCCCCCAAAGGAAGCTGCATTCTCATTTGTTTTTGTAGCCCCATTTTTTACTTTCTCTTTTAAAAATGAAAGACACATGCCTAGGAAGTGATCCTTCATAAAAGTGTTTGTCAACATGAATGAGAGCACTGACTAAACCACTGTGGTTTCCCTGAGAAAAGCACACAAAGAGATGCAAAGAAACCACTTTGGTGCCTTCATGGGCTAGTTGACAGAAGGATTTTTCATTCATACTTTATACTCAGCATCTGTAATTGCTTTTGACTTCTGCCTTTCTTTCTTTGGGACGTCGCCTGTTCTTGTCATACTGATTACGTTTTCTAGTCACCAAGTTGACCATATTCCTCATAGGAATACAGGAAATATTTCATAGCTGCCATGCTACAACTTTGAGTAATTATCATTGATGCAGAAGTCATTGAAATAGGGAGAATTTCTTCCAAAATCACCAGTTCCATACTCCACCAATCAAAGAGAAAAAAAAAAATCTTCTGTCCAGCTTCCTGAACTTTCAACAACAGTGGCCTTCACAATTGACTCTGATATCTCTTCTGCTTTGTATTTGTGTTTGGGTTGTGATTAAGTGCAGTATTAGGATATGGAGATCGACACTTCTAGACACATGTATATGATTGCACTACAACTATGACCAGACCATCTTTTATTTTATGGCCTTAGGAAAGAAAGAAAGGAGTTCAGGTTTTGTGTAGTGCCGGGGGTGCGGGGTGGAGGAGGAGGAGGAGGAGGAGGAGGAGGAGGAGGAGGAGGAGGAAAGAGTTTGAAGGTACATTAAATATTTTTAATCAATCAATCTGTTTAACAAAACAATATTTAATCTTAAAGATAAAGATTTTTTTTTAAAAAAATGAAAAGTACAAACTAAAAGTCAAATTGGTGGCACATTAAATATTAATTAATTTATTATCTCATATACTTTTGTAGATCATGCAGTCTAATTCTTTATATGAAAAGCATATAGACCTAGAAGAGGAGAAAAGAAATAAGTGAATTAAGGAAAAAATTATAAGAATCGTTTTATAAGTAACCACATATAAAGAAATATTTGAGTATGACACAGACATTTTTGCATGAAATAGTTGATATGGTGGTGTGCTAAGAAACTTTGGTTCTTGTTTAAACCATGAGAAATTGTATCATATCTTCCATTAAATCCCTGCTCAGGTTTTTACAATGAACTCAATCCTTGTAATTCCTTTTCTTGAGAACTGTCATTTTGGGATCAGAGGCAGAATGTCCTCTATTGATTTTTGGATATTGCTACATTTGATATCAGATTTGTGCTCATTTATTTTTCTGTGAAGAGACCAGTCAATTTGTCCAATGCAAAGTGTAGTGGACACTGCTGACAGATGATGGTGGATTCCATATTGGAGGATGAGCAAGTCTATAGTTTCCTAATGTTACAAGGGATGTTATTAGACTCTGCAATTGGGTTGCCAAGATAGATATGGGACAATTCAAAGTGCCAATGAAAGGGATTTAAGTTTTTGTGTTCTCCATTCCTATCTGCAGTTTCTAATGATTGTCTAAAACAGATTTTTTTTTAATGATACAAGAATCTATACACATGATAAGAAAGGGGAAATTAAGCTAATTCTATCTTGCTACATCCAATCTGGAATTAAAGTAGTGACTACTGTTGACTCCTTCAGCAAAGGATCATTACCTTGTCATGGTGCTGGAGCTTGAGCACCTCAATGATGCCATGAGCTAAACCGTGAAGGGCCACCCAAGACGGGAAGGTCATGACAGAGAAGTCAGACTAAATGCGATCCCTGGGGAAGGTAATGGCAACCCACCCCAGTATTCTTGCCGTGAAAACTAAATGGATCAGTACAACCAGAGATATGTTGGTATACCATCGGAAGATGAGACCCCCAGGTCGGATGATGGTCAAAATGCTACTGGGGAGGAACAGAGGATGAGCTCAACTAGCCCCAGACGTGATGATGCAGCTAGCTCAAAGCCGAAAGGACGGTTAGCGGCCGACGGTGCTGGTGGTGAACGGCGAATCCGATGTTCTAAGGATCAACACACCATTGGAACCTGGAATGTAAGATCCATGAGCCAGGGCAAATGGGATGTGTTTATTGGTGAGAGGTCAAGATTAAAGATAGACATTTTGGGCGTCAGTGAACTGAAATGGACTGGAATGGGCCACTTCACATCAAATGACCACCAGATCTACTACTGTGGACAAGAGGACCACAGAAGAAATGGAGTAGCCTTCATAATTAATAGTAAAGTGGCTAAAGCAGTGCTTGGATACAATCCAAAAAACGATAGAATGATCTCAATTTGAATTCAGGGCAAGCCATCTAACATCACAGTGATCCAAATATACGCCCCAACCACAGATGCTGAAGAAGCTGAAGTAGAGCAGTTCTATGAGGATCTGCAGCACCTACTGGACAACATGCCTAAAAGAGATGTTATTTTCATCACAGGAGACTGGAATGCTAAGGTGGGCAGTCAAACAACACCTGGAATTACAGGTAAGCATGGCCTGGGAGAACAAAACGAAGCAGGACATAGGCTGATAGAATTTTGCCAAGACAACTCACTCTGCATAACAAACACTCTCTTCCAACAACCTAAGAGACGGCTTTATACATGGACTTCACCAGATGGACAACACTGAAATCAGATTGACTACATCCTTTGCAGCCAAAGGTGGCGGACATCTATACAGTCGGTAAAAACAAGACCTGGAGCTGACTGTAGTTCAGATCACGAACTTCTTCTTGCACAATTTAGGATCAGACTAAAGAGATTAGAGAAGACCCACAGATCAGCTAGATATGAGCTCACTAATATTCCTAAGGAATATGCAGTAGAGGTGAAGAATAGATTTAAGGGACTGGACTTAGTAGATAGGGTCCCAGAAGAACTATGGACAGAAGTTCGCAGCATTGTTCAGGAGGTGGCAACAAAATACATCCCAAAGAAAGAGAAAACCAAGAAGGCAAAATGGCTGTCTGCTGAGACACTAGAAGTAGCCCAAGAAAGAAGGAAAGCAAAAGGCAACAGTGATAGGGGGAGATATGCCCAATTAAATGCAAAATTCCAGAGGTTAGCCAGAAGAGATAAGGAATTAGTTTTAAACAAGCAATGCGCGGAAGTGGAAGAAGACAATAGAATAGGAAGGACAAGAGACCTCTTCCAGAAAATTAGAAACATCGGAGGTAAATTCCAGGCCAAAATGGGTATGATCAAAAACAAAGATGACAAGTACCTAACAGAAGAAGAAGAGATCAAGAAAAGGTGGCAAGAATATACAGAAGACCTGTACAGGAAGGATAACAATATCGGGGATAGCTTTGACGGTGTGGTCAGTGAGCTAGAGCCAGACATCCTGAAGAGTGAGGTTGAATGGGCCTTAAGAAGCATTGCTAATAACAAGGCAGCAGGAGACGACGGCATCCCAGCTGAACTGTTCAAAATCTTGCAAGATGGTGCTGTCAAGGTAATGCATGCTATATGCCAGCAAATTTGGAAAACACAAGAATGGCCATCAGACTGGAAAAAATCAACTTATATCCCCATACCAAAAAAGGGAAACACTAAAGAATGTTCAAACTATCGAACAGTGGCACTCATTTCACATGCCAGTAAGGTAATGCTCAAGATCCTGCAAGGTAGACTTCAGCAATTCATGGAGTGAGGATTGCCAGATGTACAAGCTGGGTTTAGAAAAGGCAGAGGAACTAGGGACCAAATTGCCAATATCCACTGGATAATGGAAAAAGCCAGGGAGTTTCAGAAAAACATCTATTTCTGTTTTATTGACTATTCTAAAGCCTTTGACTGTGTGGACCATAACAAATTGTGGCAAGTTCTTAGTAGTATGGGGATACCAAGTCATCTTGTCTGCCTCCTGAAGAATCTGTATAACAACCAAGTAGCAACAGTAAGAACAGACCACGGAATAACAGACTGGTTTAAGATTGGGAAAGGAGTACGGCAGAGCTGTATCCTCTCACCCTACTTATTCAACTTGTACGCAGAACACATCATGCGACATGCTGGGCTTGAGGATTCCAAGGCTGGAGTTAAAATCACTGGAAGAAACATTAACAATCTCAGATATGCAGATGATACCACTTTGATGGCTGAAAGCGAAGAGGAACTGAGGAGCCTTATGATGAAGGTGAGAGAAGAAAGTGCAAAAGGTGGCTTGCAGCTAAACCTCAAAAAAACCAAGATTATGGCAACCAGCTTGATTGATAACTGGCAGATAGAGGGAGAAAATGTAGAAGCAGTGAAAGACTTTGTATTTCTAGGTGCGAAGATTACTGCAGATGCTGACTGCAGTCAGGAAATCAGAAGACGCTTAATCCTTGGAAGAAGAGCAATGACAAATCTCGATAAAATAGTTAAGAGCAGAGACATCACACTGACAACAAAGGCCCGCATAGTTAAAGCAATGGTGTTCCCTGTAGTAACATATGGCTGCGAGAGCTGGACCATAAGGAAGGCTGAGCGAAGGAAGATCGATGCTTTTGAACTGTGGTGTTGGAGGAAAATTCTGAGAGTGCCTTGGACTGCAAGAAGATCAAACCAGTCCATACTCCAGGAAATAAAGCCAGACTGCTCACTTGAGGGAATGATATTAAAGGCAAAACTGAAATACTTTGGCCACATAATGAGAAGACAGGACACCCTGGAGAAGATGCTGATGCTAGGGAGAGTGGAGGGCAAAAGGAAGAGGGGCCGACCAAGGGCAAGGTGGATGGATGATATTCTAGAGGTGACGGACTCGTCCCTGGGGAGCTGGGGGTGTTGACGACCGAAAGGAAGCTCTGGCATGGGCTGGTCCATGAAGTCACGAAGAGTCGGAAGCGACTAAACGAATAAACAACAACTGTTGGCTGACAAATCTTGGCTTGCTTGGGAACACTTAACCAGAAACTCATCTCCCTGGCACAAATTGAAGTTTCTCTTTCCATGTCTCTTTATAGATGAAGAAACTAGACATTTGGGACTGATCTGATTGTTTGCCCTTGCATACTACTAGTTCATATTATAATTGTTTAAGTCAAGATTCCTACATCTGAATGGTGACTTCCTTCCTTCCTTCCTTCCTTCCTTCCTTCCTTCCTTCCTTCCTTCCTTCCTTCCTTATTATGTAGCAGTGTAGTCCATAAGAGATATAGAAATGGAAGTTCAAGAAAAAGTATAAATGTGATGATACAGGATATCTATCAGACTAGATATATATTGAACATGATCTTTTTCTTTCTTTCTTTCTTTCTTTCTTTCTTTCTTTCTTTCTTTCTTTCTTTCTTTCTTTCTCTTCTTACGCTTAAGTATGGTTTCCAGAAAAAGGGTACTGCATACATGCAAATGTGTAATTATGTTTGACTAGACAATTAACAGAATTAATACAAAGATTGAATGTAGTTCACAAGTTAAAAAAGAAAAAGAAACTAAGAGTTTTGTCACTTCTAACATTTTAATGAATGTAAGAAGCCTTCCTGTAAGAAGACAGGCCTCTTGGGAGCTATTACTGCAGGAACTCGTTGCAGAGAAATGTTTGCTAGGCTCCACAAAAATGTGCCACCATATTAACAGGGCTTGGAAGCTCTTGGTGTTGCACAGAGAAGAGGAAAAAATCATCACCAAAAAGGACACAAGAAACGGATAGGTCAACATGGTTTTCCTGTCCCTTTGGGGGAACAAAATGATTATTTAGGCAAATTCTTATAGGAGGTGCATTGTCACAGGCTAGCTGATAAATAAATCTGGCTGAAAAGATATTTCTTCCATAAAACTACAGCATAGCAGGACAGGAATATGTTCATTTAAATCATCAGCATGACTAAAATATACATATTCAACAAAGTCCATTTCTGATCCTTTTTCAGTATTGTTACTCCTTTGCTTGCATAGAATCCTTTTCTTCCAGGAAGAAGAAATAATTCTAATTAATTTGAAAAATCTTAATTTTCATCTTAATTAAGATGTTTTAAGCATCAACAACTTGAGCAGCCCCTTTCCAGAGCTGAGTTTCTGAGGTTTTAATGAAAGGCTTGTTAGAGATGCACTATGGAACATGACTAGGAATCTGAGAAACCTCCAAGGAAAAGGCAGGTGTGGTAAGAGTTGGCTTTAAAATTTCAGTGAATTTGCTTCTAAATGGCAAAGAAATAATATTAGAAGTAGCATAATTTCAAAAATATATATGTGTGTGTGTGTCTGTGTGTATATGTACACACACATACATACACACACATATATTCACTAAGTTAATAATTATGTATTTGGTCTTATGTAACAGTTATTTTTCAATCAGATTTCAAGGTGATAGAGACAGTTCCCAAGTGGTTTTTCAGCTAACTAAATTACATTTTTTTTAAAAAAAGGCATTCTCTAGAAATCAAGAACAAGTATGATTTCTTTGAACAGTACATATTTGGCATGAATAATAGTGTTTGTCTGTCATACTGAGTGTAAATAAAAATAAGACACGGGTTCTGAGAGACTGGAAAACACAGAACAACAAAATGGAAATAGTAGTGTGATATTCTAAAACCTTCCCTACAAAGGTATAGTTTTAAGGTAACATTCTCCTTCCTTCAATTTGGAAATCAGATTTCACATGGTTGTCCTTATTCTGCTCAATTTCATCAATTTGTTCTATAACCTGATAATAATTTGACTACCTGCAAGGATTAAAGATTGGAGGCATCATTTTGCTCCAACACAGAGGATAATATGGCTCAGTCCTCCATGCCCATATTATTCAACAACCTCTGGGAGAGGTCATCTGTCAGCCTGGAGTGAGATCTTATCACTATGCTGATGATCCTCAACTGTACATCACCATCCCAGGCTAGGCTTCAGATGTTATGGAAATCCTGAACCAGTGTTTGGAAGCTGTAAGGGACTGGATGGGGAGCTTAAACTCCAGCAAAATGGAGATGCTGTTTATTATTAGACATCTAGGCTTTTCAGAAGCCCTGGTTTCAATAGTTGCTCTAGGGGGGACTGCACTCTCCATGAAGGAGCAGAACTCATGGGTCCTGCTTGAATAGCAGGTGGAAGCCATGGCCATCTTTGGCTGGTGTGCAAGTACCTTATGGATGTACCTTGACTAGGAAATCTTGGCAATGGTGAATCATGCCTTTGGCACCAAGCAGTTGGACTACTTCATATGGGGCTATCTACAAAGGTGATTTGGAAATTACAGCTAGTAATTTCATTGGGAGTCAGGCAGCAAAAACATTTAATTAATTAATTAATTGCACATAATGCAGTGACCAGTTGCTGCACTTATTACCAGTAGGCTTCCGTGCAATGTTCAAAGTGCTGATTATCACCTCTAAAGCACTCTTTGGCATAGTACAAAGTTACATTAGGGACTGCTGTATCCAATATAATTCTGCCCATCTGGGATTTTGTCCTCCATCTAGAGGAGGCCTACTCAAGGTCAAGCTGCTGTAAAAAGTAAATGGGATTTGAATTAGAAGGCAGGCCTTCTTCATAGTTGCCCCTAGGTAAAGGTAAAGGTTTCCCTTGACGTAAAGTCCAGTCGAGTCCGACTCTAGGGGGCGGTGCTCATCTCCGTTTCAAAGCCTTGGAGCCGGCGTTGTCATAGACACTTCCGGGTCATGTGGCCAGCATGACTCACGGAACGCCGTTACCTTCCCGCCGAAGCGGTACCAATTAATCTACTCACATTTGCATGTTTTCGAACTGCTTGGTGTGCAGGAGCTGGGACGAGCAACGGGAGCTCACCCCGCCGCGCGGTTTCGAACCGCCGACCTTCCGATCGACAGCTCAGCGGTTTAACCCGCAGCGCCACCGCGTCCCATAGTTGCCCCTAGATTAGGGAATATTCTGCACTCAAATGTATGCTTTTTAGATGGACTCCCAATAAGCTAAATTATCATACCCAAGAATGCTCATTAAAGGCTCCACTTCATTTTGGCTGGAGTGTCAAGTAGAGTGCTCTATCCTGTTCCTGGCCTGTTCAACATTGTTATCAATGACTTGAATAAGCACGTTGAAGGGACATTTATAAAACTGGCAGATGACACAAAAGAGGAAGGTGGCTAATATTTCAGGTGAAAGAGAGAAGATTCCAAAAGATCTAGACCAGATTGAGCAATGGTAAGAAATAATAAAATGGAATTTAACAGGAAAAAATATAAAATTTTGCATCTGGATAGGAAAAATTAAAGGCACAAATATAAGATGGAGGAGATATAGCAAGTAATGCTTGTCAAAAGGAACTTGGTGCACTTGCTAACCACATGAGCTACTGTATGATACAGGAGCTAAAAAGACAAATACTACTTTGGAACGCATTAACAAAATCACAGAATCCAGATCATGGGAAGTTTCACTCTACTCTGCCCTGGTCAGACCACATTAGGAATACTGTGGCCAGTTCTGGCACTCCACTTCAAAAATGTCACTGACAAATTGGAGAAAATTAAAAGGAGGGCTATTGAGCAGGGGAGGGGTCTAGAAATCAAGTCCTATAGGATCTGGATACATTTAGCGTTCAAAAGGGACCACTAGGGAGAAATATGATAGAAGTCTTCAAATAATTGAAGAGTTATCAACTCTCAGAAGAGGATTGTCTATTGTCTATTGCCCCACAGGGCAGGACATGAACAAATGAGTGAAAATTACAAGGAAGTTCAGTTCAGAGTAGATAAGGGAGAAACTTCTTGGCTGTATGACCACAGGAAGTGGTGAGTTGTCCTTTGCTGAAGATCTTCAAACACAAGTTGAATGGTCATCTGTCAGAGATGCTGTAGTGAATCCTGCACTGAGCAACGATTGGACTAGATGATTTCTAAGGCACTTTCCAATTCCATGATTGTATGATCCCCTTGCTCTAGGTATTTAGGAAGGCATTGAAAACTTTACATTTTAGGTGGTATTTGGCACCCCACAGATGAATATTGGGAACCTAATTAAGGTTTTATATACAGTGATGGTTCTTTTAGTAGAATGTTAAGTTAATATTTTATTGCATTTTATTTTACACCATGCAGTGACTTGCAAGTAAGTGGGATAAAATGTAGTAAATAGTTTTCCTATGGGTGAGCTGTGTGGTACAGTGCTTTGCTCTGACTTAGAAAGTTCAACTAATCAAAGCTTACTTTAAAAACTTTACATAATCTGTTCTTGAATTCAGCAGAATTGTTCCTTTATTTATTTTTTAAAGAAATTTTATTAAATTTCAAAATGTAAGTAAAACATAAAAAATAGAAAGAGAATGAAGAAAGAAAGAACAAAAAAAGAGCAAACTTAAAAGTGCAGAAATAAAAAGAGACAGAAAATACAGTGACTTCCGACCATCTTCAGTACAGATAAAAACACAAAAATACATTAATCTCTTATTCTATTTTAACATTATTTCTATGGTTTTATACAATCCTAATTGTCAAATCCCAAAATCAAAACTTCCATCTTTTTCAGTTTCAAGCAAAAAGTCCAAAAGTGGTTTCCAAGTTGAAACAAAGTTAGAAAAATTATTTTCTTTAATCAATGTAGTCAATTTCACCATCTCTGCCAGCTCCATTAATTTCACCATCCATTCTTCCTCTGTAGGAATTTATAACTCCTTCCACCTTTGTACATATAAAAGTCTTGCTGCTGTTATCATATATAAAAACACAGTACCAAATTTTCTTTCAAACTGTTTATCCATCAAACCTGAAAGAAAAACCTCTGGGTTCAACTGTATATTGACCTTAAGAATCCTTTGAATTAAAGTACCTTACCTGGCCCCAATAAGTCTTAGCTTTCTTACAACTCTGTCAGGAATTGTTCCTTTATTTATTTGATTTTTATCCTAGATTTCTACTCTGGTGAGTACTCAGGGCTTTATGAAATATTACCTCCCATGATTTCCTATATCTGAGTCTTTTGATATTGAAGAAAGAGTCTAAACTTAATTTCAGCAACTAATGTCTTCTAAAGAGCTCTGCTATGATTTTCCACAATTACTTTAAAGGGTTGATTAACAAACAGAAAGGTGGGAAGGATTTAAAAGATTCTGAACTTCATTTTCTGGCAGATAAACTCTTATCTTTCTTTCTAGAAAACTGATGTCTAGGCTGATATAAGTCCCTAATTGATTTATTTTGTTCAGGACCAGCTATGTAACTTAGTATAGAACCTTTATTCAGCAGTCCCACCAGAATGAGAAAACCACAATTATTCTTGATCTTCTATTGGTATGTACAGAATTGTTTAGACTGCTCAACTAAGTGCTTAAAGCTAGCAAAGGTTCACCCAACCTCCATCCTCAATGTCCTTGCTTCCTCTTAATCCATTTCCTTTTGATTTGGTGCCAGGGGATCTGAAACAGATTTGATGTGATGCTTGCTCTGTAACTGGAAACCTAGCTTTATCTGAGTTTATATTTATTTGAAGGTTTCAACTCATCTTCAAGGGTCTACCAGTAGCCTTCCTTGTTAGTACCAGATGATTTCAGATGGAAAAATTGGAGCTAAGAAGTGCACACAATTTTCTCAACCCCCCTTCCCTCCACACACACACACACTGTTTGCCATTGTTCACAGGCTTAATGTCTTCCCCAGAGCAATGTAATCCCTCAAATGGGATTCAAAAGGTTTAAGAGCAAACATGTATCAACCAGAAGGTGAAATTTACTAGAAAAAACATGGAGCTGAACTTTGCATAGTTATCTAACTTGCTTTTTCAGAGTACTATTAGTAGAATTGTATCACCTGTCACTGTTTCTTGAGATTTTTCTCCAGCTACATAATTTAATCATTCCAACTGAAGTGTCAGACAGTTAAGTATATTATTAGTTAAAAAGAGATACTACTTTGCACTGAAGTAGCAGATTTGCAATTTGTTTTTAACTATTACATATAGAGCAAAAATTCAAAGAAGTCTAGTAATGCTTTAAATGACTTTATGCAAATGCTACTTTAGATATCTAATTAAGTAAGAAAAGAAAAGTCACTGGTTATTAGAACTTCTATAGAACAATTAGACATTAGTATTTATGATGTAATGTGCATCTTTGTTATATATATTAACATTATTTTAAAAAAAAGATTTTGAGGACCCTGTTATTAGATCTTTTCCCCAATATTCAGCTCTGCAAATTTTGAATTTTATTCACTTTATGTTCGGTTATTTTTATTCCTATTTATCATAGGGTTAAGCAACTCTATGTTGTTTAAGAAATTTGGAAATTCAGTTCTACTAATCACTGACTGTTAGCTACACTGGCTGACCCTGGATTAATCCAAAACACTTGGAGGGAACCAGATTGCATAACTGTAATTTAAGATCTGAAAATATCTTCTACATTTTGTTTCAAAAGCTGATGTAACTAGCATCAACATCTAATCTTTGATATCATTTGATAAATCATATGCAATAGTGTTCTACATTGACAGATTTATTAATATGAGAAATCCTATGATTAAAATAATTACTTAAAATATTTTTATCCCACTCTTCTATTTAAAAATCCCTCAATACAGTTAACAAGAGAGCTATGCAACGCTAGCTATTATTTGACAACTGTTGTATGTTAAACAGTAATTTAAGAACAACTATAACAAAGAAGAATGAAGGCTCAGTCAACAGTCTAAAGCTGTCACATTTTGCAATCAGAAGACAAAATATTAACTAGGTCAGTTTACAAATTTAAAATCCGATTATGATATTTGGGTTACCCCCCCCCCTTGTTTTTGTTTTTGTTTTCAGTTTCTGCCCAGGGTGGATGAAGCATGGTCCCCCTTCTTCCCCATCTTCTGCCCAGAGCATTGCAAAGCTTCCCTTCATTTCCTGCAGGAACTTGCTACTGTTTCTGTGAGGCTGAGCTGTTCATTGTTCCTTCTACAAAATTTCCATGGATTGACAGAGGAACTTGGAGTGGAAGATTAATCAGTTCCTTATTGCTCTAATTATTGCAGCATCGGATCAATGATGGCAGCATACAGGGAAAAAAAGTTCTGCTGTAGTGTCAAAGGAGATAAGGGGGAGGGCATCTATGTGTGGGAAAGGATGTTTATTCTAGTCCATCTAGTCCATCTGGGAAAGGATGTTTATTCTAGTCCACACAGGAATAAGCCAGCCAGCAAGGCTTGCCTTCCCTGCAGGGATGGAAAGGGCAAGAAGCAAGGGAACAAGCAATCAGGTCGTGCCGTGGCCATAGTCCAGACTGAGCATTAGCCCAGGCTGATGGTCAGTCTGGACTATGGCCACGGCATGACCTGATTGCTTGTTCCCTTGCTTCTTGCCCTTTCCATCCCTGCAGGGAAGGCAAGCCTTGCTGGCTGGCTTGTTCCTGTGTGGACTAGAAATTTCTGAAGTTGGATTAAGCAAAAACAGCCAGGAGCAGCATAGGGCACCAGCAGCTTGGCCTACAGTACAAAATTGCCCTCTAAAGGTTTTGCAAGGCTGTTTAGTGCTTTCTAGTAATTTGATTAAAAACTACTGACATGTGACTGGGCTTGAATGGGCTGACTGGATCAAACCAACTGAAGCACCTCTTCAAAACATTGCTATAAAATTGGTAGTGCAAAAATTGGTTAAAAAGCCAGGCAATTAAGATGAAGCCTCAAGTCAAATTTGACTCCTGGTGATTACACGGAAACAGCCATTACCTTTCTTAGGTAGCAATATGGAAATAGTTTGTCATTGCCTCCTTCTAGAATGGTTGTCCCATCCAAGTGCAAAGCAGGTCTGATCCTGCTTAGCTTTTTAAAGATCAGCCAAGGTTGGCTAAGTGCTGCCACCTGCTGCAGCTTTACCTTACTATTCCCATAACAAGTACTGTTGGAAGTCAGCTGATTATCCCATCCTGCTCTTACACTTGTACCTGTCAATCATGTGGACAAGCTGTAAGCAAAATATCTTACATGCCTAGTCTAGACTATGGTGAAGAGATGCTTCTGCATTTTCCCCACAAATTCCATTTTTTGCTACAGTGCTATAAACTATAGAATGAAACCACTATAATTCCTTTTTGTTTTGTTTTCATTTTCTCAGTGCTGCAAAAATTCTGAATTTTGCTACATCTTTCAGAGTCTTCAATTCATTTATGACTTTATTTGTTTTGTTTTGTTTTGTTTTTCATTATTGAGGCACAGGTGCACATGATGAAGCACTGCAAAAAAGCCAGATAGATGCAATTGTCTATACAGCTGTATCAAGATTCATTTTTATTGTGCTTTATTAATGTTTATAAGTAGATATGTACATCAATAAAGGAACAAGAAACAAGAATCTTGGTGCACAGTTCCAGCAGGGTTTTATATATGAATATGTATACAACAGTAATGTAGTATACATTACAATAGTAATGCAGTGGAGAAAAATATGTAACTGAAATGGGAATTTGCTGCATTATCCTAATTCAGCTAGAATTTAGAAAGAGAAAGAATATGAAGCATTGAGAGAAACTGAGGAACAGGAAATGAGAGATCAAGTTGTACTTAATCAGCATTCTTGTTCCTCAGAAAGACCTTGACAGAATCTGAGATTATAGACTTATGATAGAAGACAGGGCAATAGATTTTATGTAAATCATACTTTGGGTATGTTGGTAAGGAGAAAAACATTCAAGGATGCACACATAGAGAAAAATTCTTACTATTAAACAAGAAGACATACATCAATGACACTGAATGATCTTTAAATTAAATAAAAAAATAATGGCACAGTAATATATATTTTCCAAAGATGGTTAAATAAATTGGCAGCCTTTCTGAATTCAAGGGAAGACAACAAGACTGTGCTTTGAAACTCATGTGATTCCTTTCGAAAGAGACTTCAAGGGGCAATTTTTCAAAGTGATGATTTAGTTATTTATATTAATGGGAGCCACATTGCTGTACTCCTGAGTGACACTTTTAAACTGCCCCCTACTACTGTTCTCACCCAGCTCTCTTTTTGTCCTAATTCAGCTGTTTTCAGTATTGCATTGAAGATTAAAAACAATTCTAATTTGCTGTATGAATCCTGTTGTGCCTGTGAAATCACATCAGTCTAATCGCTGATACTAGTATTTAATTAAAGGAAACCAAATATACTGAGCACCACTTTAAAAGGGAAATATGCTTACATGCTGAGTAATCCACTGAATTACTCAATCAGTAGGACAAATGGCTTTTGACTCAAGAGGAAAATCAATTTGTGTCAAAAGATACTAAAGGTCAAAAACGCAGGGTTCAATTCTGACCCCATTGAAGTCAACTACAAACCTCCCTTTAATGAATCAAGACTGAAACCATGGGGTGTTGTTCTGAATCAAGCAGAATATCCAGTTTATTAAGTAGCAAATAGCTTTTATTTTCTTATTTTCTTATTAAACAAGTCAGGGAGCTGGACAACCCAGTTTTTTTTACCATAACATGGTAAAGAATGGCTGATTAGGACATTATATCACCTTTTAAAATATAAGTCCACCAATATTTTGGAAAGGAAAGAAAGAAGGAAGAAATCATTTTATTAACTCGAATCTTCTTAAGGGTCTATTCATTTAGTGTTTTACTCCAGCATTTCCTCCAGGAGCTCAAGGCAGCACATATAGTACATAGATTTTCAGGTATGGCAAATGTGTAGAATTCTAGGTCCCAATCTCTTATTGTGGCCTACTTTTGCCAATAGAGAACATTTCAGAACTAACCCATAGTCCATGGTATATCAATGTTGCTAGGTTTCCTCAACTACAAGTTTCAACAACCTAGTATCAAGCAGGAAAGATTCCTCATTAAAGCTGATTTTTTGGTCACATCTTTGTCACATCTGAAGGTCTTGTTCCATAGGAAATAAAATGTTGAAGCAAAATAAAAGATGCTTTGCATTTCTTCGTACAGAATGTTAATGGGCACTATAGCAAAGTTATAAAAGAAATACGTTTATGCAGTTATTTCTTAGGTTATTGTTATTGAACAAAGCTTCAAAGGATGTTGATACTGACTGGAAGCCTGAGTCTGCTTCTGGTACTTCTGGAAGATTCTCTTGCCAATAATAGCAATACCTTGTTAGAGATGCATTGTTGTATAGCTTGGAAAGTCAGTGCTCCAAAGATAATAATAATAATCCGTCTGTCTGGACCCCTCAGAATGGGGTGGCTTGGTTGTTTGCAGGAATAATTCATATACATGTGGAGTCCATCAATGGAAGAAGTTTAACCCAAAACAAATGTGAAAATAAGCTCGAATGGTTTTAGGAGAACCAATTTACATTAATTATTGGCATTTTAAAAGCCCGGAGATGCCTTAATAAAGATCAGTGTTGCTTTGTGAAAAATTAAGAACAGGGTACATGCAGCATTTGGTCTCATGAAATTTCAAAATGATATAATTTCCTCCTGAATATATAAAGATCTGATTTCTACATACATGTTTCTACATACATGTTTCTACATACAAAAATGTGCTTTAAATTCACATCTATTTTTAAAATTCTGTAGGAAGTCATAATTCAGGTGAAAGACATCTCTATCCTTATCTTTCGATTAAACTGACCAGCAATTTGAATTCCACTGAACCGTTCATGAGCTCTAGACATGTGTATATCTAAAGGCCTGGTGCAGACATTATGGAAATCAGCTAGTTTGGTCTCATCTGGGTGTCTTTCCTTCTTAAGCATGGCCACAAGGAGGAGATTAAACACATCTGTTTCTTCATTTAAATAAGCCACAGGTTGATGTTATGTCTGAACCAAGAACTGCAGTAAGTGTAAAGAATGGGTCATTGAATCACAATTTACTCTAACCACAATTTGACTCAGTTTAAACAGAGTCATTAACAAATCATTTAAACTAAGCCATGCTTTCAACCTTTTTCTCACAGTGACATTAGGGAAAAAATGGAAAGTAGCGGTTATGTTAGCCTTGGGTACACTGCACTGTTCATGAGCTGCTGCTTTCCAACATCTTGTAATGCAAGCTTCTGATCAATCATCAGAAAGAAGTGAAGAGAAAGATCATCTTCTTTGCTGTTTCTGCTCAGTTCTTATGCCTACCAGCTTCTAGTGTAAAGTATAGGAGAATAGAACAAAATATGCTGATAGACTATGCTGGCAAGGTCTTCTCCATGCCAGCAATGAAAGAATGAGTGTGAACTGGAAAGGAACTATCTTTCAGTTCAGATCCTGACTTACAAGATAAGCTTTCTGATCCACTAAAGTTTATGGTGCAAGTTAACATTGCAACCACCCCTAAATCTCATAGCTTTTTTACATATAGTATATGGTTTCTGGTCCAGCAGTGAATACCTCTGTGTTATCTTGGTAGATGGAAGACCAAGTTTTTGAAAACCATTGTATATCATTTACAATTAGAGCTAGGCAGAAATGGTTTTCTGAAATTCACCACCACCAAATGTGGACAGAGAAATTAGGTGGATTATTTTATCACATTTCTCCAGGGGACAAAGAAAAATTGAATCCAATAATTTCTCAAAAACAAATTTGAATTTCCTAGCAGTGATAGTAACACCATTACCAAAATCCCAATAAAAGGTGTTCCTCCATAATGTCTTACTTTGGTATTTAAACCACTTTATAACTAAAGAACAGCTCATTCTACCAGTACAGATTATACTAATTTGTAAAATTTGTTATTAAATGGAATGTGATTTGTTGGGGAGAAAAAGAAAATAAATTCTCTGCCCAGCATTATTTAGTGAAACCTGTGTGTGGCAAAGGCAAGCAGCAGTGTCTGTTGTGAGACAGTATGAGTGGTAGAGACAGAGTCGGTTCTGATACTGCCCAGGTGAATCTCCCCACCTCCTATAAGACAGTAAATGACAGAAGGACCAAACCCCTGGGAGGGTCTCCACCAGTGGGAGAATCCAAGGAGGACATCTTACTAAACAATGAGTTTGTGGTTCAGTGTTAACATAGAAGATGCTCCATTTGTCTTTACTTTCCCCCCCAACTCCCTAAACAGTCTTAAAAGTGTCTTGCATAGACTGGTTCAACCAAATCAGAAGTTCTTCCTTTCCCTTTTCTTTCAAATTTCCCCTTTCCAAATTAAAATTCTTTCCCATTGCCTTCAAATGGTTTGTATTATTGTCCAATTAGAAGACAGATCCCCTAATTACAGCCTTTTATATGATGACTCATTAATAAATTAGGCTAAGTAATAAGGTCTTCTCACTACCTCCCTCTATCAATGTAATCAGCTACTGTTCTATTCAGATTGATCATTTGTACCTCATGCAGAACTGAGGAAACTTCTTTATGGACTGTTTGATCTAGCCTAATTCTGTCTACTTGGCTTGGCAGCATTATCCAGAATTCCGGGCAGAAGTCCTACCTGGTTATACCAGGGATTCAATCTGATATCCTTTGCCCAAATCCTTATGGTCTAAACTGACTGATGATCCCACAGTGGGGCCTTCACTGCCCTGCTAATGAATATTCATAAGCTGTATGAGGTGCCTACCATGCACTCTAAAGCACCTATATTTTCGAATAAGATCCTTGTAATTGAAAGATGAATTTTTGAAAAATAGGAAGAGAGCATGCTATGCATCAAAACACCACTAACATCACCTTTATTTTTCAGAAATGCCTTTGATGCAGTGGGAGAATTTTTCTGGAATTAATTTCTTCTAGTAAGCTCTGGTCTATTTTCAAACTCAATCTTTTTTTTTTTGCCAGATTTTTCCCACACACCAGATCCCATTATGTTCATTTTTAGAGCATTATCCTGCTGATGGACAGGCAGATGGAATTCTGAGCCCCTTTACATAATTTCTTACCAACATTCCACTGGGTTGGAAAGAATAAAAACATGGGTCCTGCCAAGCGGGGGCAGGGGGATGTTCACACACAAAGGTAACCTGGGAAGTGGGAAGTGATAGAGAATGGATATGGAGATTAGACGGGGTGGCTGGAAAAGATCTTACTACTCGCCTTAGGGCAAACAAATGCTTTGTGATTGGCCATATTCACTTTGACAGCCATTTTGTTAGTGAATCCACAGCATATTTTCAAAACTCTAAATATATGTACCAATCCCAAAAGATTAGGGACCCATTCTTTCTCTATAAGAGGTGTTCTAGTCCAGAGATTCAAGCTCATAATCTCTTTGGCATTTCAATAATGTTCTATTTAGCATTGTTAGCTTTGGAAAACAGTGCCTCTCTGAGACTTTTTTTTAATCACCACATACAAAAATAGTATTTAAATAAGGTTATACCTTTGTGCTAGTCTTATGCCATACTTCATATGTGCCAGTTGGTTGTGATGATACAGTTGAAAGAAATTGATATTCCTGACTTTTTTCACCATAATCCTTCTCTCTTTCTCCCTCTCCCCCTCCCTCCCTCTGTAGTGGCAACATGAAGACCATTGTATTTCAAGGAGTTTAAGTGACATATTTTGATTTTTCTCCTTCACATGAAGAAGCTTAGAGTTTATTTTGAGTTACACTAATATTTAGCTGGCTTGTTTTTTATTTCTGTTTGAAATGTGGGGGGGACAAGAGAAAACCCCAAGATTGTTTTTGTTAAGCTCTTAGATTACATCATAAGCAGGTGCTCCAGACCCTGGGAACCATCCCATCAAAGTCAGATCCTGCAGCCTCTGTACTGTAGAAACAGGATCACGAGGCCTTAAGACCAGACTTTGATAAAAACCTTAGGATTGCCTTTTGAGTTTGGGAGCTTCAGCATAGACCTGAGCGCTGGGTGCTGTGGAAATTGAGCCACCCTGGGGTATCTCCGCTATCATTATTAAGGGGCTCCTGACAGCCTATGGGAGATTGGGTATCATCTTGCTTGGTATGTTATGATTTTTATTTCTTTATGTTCTGTTTAATCTGCCTAAACTATGTTTCTGTTTAAATCTGTTTGCTTAAGTTTATAATAAAGCTTAAAATCTCTTTATTTGCTGGAATGCTTATTGTCTCTGGATCTAAAAGAACCAATTGTCTGGGCACCTGATCACTGCTTGGACACCTGGCAGAACACCCACCCCAAAAAGATTAGTCTATGTCACAATTTCTACATAGAAGAGATTCTGCATAGAAGTGCCCTTCCCAGTAATTTTTCACATATTGCATCCATACCAAATGGAGTTTCTACATTACCACTTTCAGATATTCCTTTATGACGCTAATGTAATCAAGGTAAAGAAACAGAAAAAGAGCCATCTCTAAAAAGAATTTTAAAAATTCTTGCAACAATATTATTCTGAATGTAAATATAAACGATAACCTTTTTAACAGGATCTTCATATTATTTTAGATGAAAATGAAATAATAAGGGTCTCTGGGTTTTTTTTTTAGTGACAGTCATGAAAAAGTATGGAAAGAAAAAAATCTGGATCTTTAATAAATTGCAAAAGAAATGATTTTTTTCTAGTTCAAAACTATCTAAAATATTGATTCAGTAACAAGCAATCAGCTAACAAAAACAAAGTAAGCATACTCTTATATTTCCTTAAGCAATAGCAATATGAATCATAAAAACATATGTAGACAGCTTATTTTTTTGGGATTTTTCTAATGTGTTTGCTAATGCCAGGAATATTCCTGTAGCCTCAAGTGTATACTATTTCCCTAACAACCTTCATAAAGCATACACTTTGATTATATATTCATCATGCTGTAGATTAGGGAACTGTGATTATTTGGCTTGGAAATAATATGCAAGTAAATAAATAAATAAACATTAATATTTGAAATACAGAAAACTAACACCTCTGAACATTTAACTACAAAATCAGAACTTTCTGGCCAAAGCAGTTAATGCCCACTTCATTTTTATCAACATGTCCATATGAGAATAGTGGCTACTGATTATTCTGATTAGACATGAAAGAGTAACTCAGCACAGCTAGTTTCATTCTCAGTCTTAGAGAACTGTAAAAGTTGCAGGCAGTTGGGCTTATGTCTATAATAAACTAGTTGTAATTCATTAATGCTCTATGGACTCTCTCTACATAATGACCATAACACAAACTAACAAGTTTATGCTTGCTGCTACATTTTGTTATTTTCATAATATTCTATATTCATTTTCCTCTCATAATATATAAATGGTAGTATTGAAATATTTTACTTGGGGAGATGGATGAGGAGCATTACTCAAGGCAGTTACACTACAAGAGACAAATCACTGAGCATACATCTAAGACTTCATAGCTTGGGGACCTTCCATGTTCTTTGCCATACATGTATTTTTTAAAAAAGTAATCAGAGATATAATGACTGATAAGGGCCGGAAAAGAAAGAATGAAATGTAGAGGGAAGACAGAAACATGCTGGGGTGTGTGAGCATTGGCCACCTCAAATTCATCACTGCACTTCCATCATGACCACATAAAATGGATACCAGCACCCAGATTTCTGCAAGGTACCATAGGATTTAGTACTTTGCTGTGTCATATATTATGAAGCCATTGGGAGAGTTTGGGGTGAAATGTCATCAGTGTACTGATGATATTCAGCTGTACACTGATACCCCAAGCTGGGAATACTATGGAAAGCAGCATTTGCCATCTAATAAGAACATTTTGGAAGGTCCTGCTGAGAGTCTTCCTCCCAGATATGGACCAGGCGACAGGCCTTTTCTGTTATGGCCCCTATGCTCAGAGACTTATGTAGCCGCTTCTCTCCTAGTGTTTCATAAAGTGGACAAAACAACTTGATCCTGCTGGTTTGTTTCATGATGTCCAGTACATCTTGAGGGGGTCCAATTGTTTAATTCATAGGATGTTATTACTTTGCTGTATGTCACCCAAATCATCAGATTGGGGTGGGCTTCAAAACTAGTAAAATAAATTAAGTAAGTAAATTCTACATCCATAGGATATATGTCTAAATGATGGGTTAGGTCCAAACCTATACTTCAGCTGAGATCAGTAATAATTACCTTGCGTCTGTCTCATGTCAACACTGGTTTGGAATTCTAGGGTTGTAGTCCTAGTACCTCTGTACCATATCAGAGGTTAAGGAAGGCCAACAAAGTTTATTTAAATGATTTTGGCTGAATTCCTGTATTAAAACATGGGTTTTTCTGCTCAATAACTTGATTATTCTGTTAACGCAGATCTACAGTACATGTTATAGTAATTTTACACATTGAACAAATTCATTATTTGTTTAGTCTTCTTGCATGCTTAAAAGGGGCCTATCTGTTCCATATACTCATTGATGCAATAGTGTAATTGGAATCACAGCTTGTAGCCCTAACGCTTTCCAGGATTAGAAACTCTCCCCTCTTTCTTTTCTCCAGCTCAAACATCACAATGTCAGAATGTTCCACAGATGTTCTCTGGGGAATCTGCAAGGCTAATTAGAGTGAACTTCACTATACACAATATAGTTGTTAAAAGAGCTTTTGTACACACTCGAGTAATGATCATTCTTTACACAGACTGTGATTTGTTGCTGCAATTTACAGCCATACATCTCTTAGGAACTAATTCTCGTGTTATTTATTGCATGCATTATTATTAATGATATCCTAACAACTGTTGGAAGTAACTTATTTCACCTCATTATGTCAAGTATTTTAGCTCACTGTTTACAGAGAGAAAGAGAGAGGAGAGAGAGAGACAGAGAGAGAGATTTCTCATGAAATACATTTTAAAACACTTCTTTTCAAAATAACAACAACAAATCTAGTACAATTGGAACTGTCTTGTTGTGTCATAAACCAGCTACAAGGAATTAAGCTGATGAACAAGTCACTTCTGCTGGTCAAATATAAGATCTGCCAAGAGGATCAGGAGATATGGCAGCAGAAGAACCAAGGAAAAAAAGAGATCAACATCAAACCCTCAGGCAAAGGAGATATTCACAATGCCACACAAAATTAGGCCAAGCTAAGGATAATTTCAAACATACTAAATCCAAAAGGAGTTCCAACACCCATCCGTTTTTGGATTGGACACGGTTTTGATTTAGCACAGATTCAGCCAGGTCTTTCAGGTCTTGGCCATTTTATCTACTTAGGATTGGGCTGTTTACCAAGCAATAAATTGGACAATGCTTCAGAGATCTGCCTGGTCTGACCAATAGGAATTCAATCATTTAACCAGATACAGGTCTCAAGGTCTTCCATATTCAGAACAAAATTTAGCTGTTTCATTTGCATTTCATTCAATACTACTGGACTTTTCCTTTCTGGCATATGACTGGATTGCATGTTGTGAGCCACCCAGAGTTGTTTAAGATGGGTGGCCATATAAATCTTTTAAATAAATAAAATAAAATAAAATAAAATAAAATAAAATAAAATAAAATAAAATAAAATAAAAATAAATCTGTTTTTAATTCCCAATTTTTAAGACTAGCCAGTATAGCTGCAAGGAGTGGTTTGCATGGGGCTATGTGGAGGAGAGGAAGAAGAGCAGGCATTTAAGGACATGAGTCCTGTCTGAAGACCTGGCCTGGATTCTGCTCTGTTCAGAGGTGATCAAAGGACAGCCACTTCCATGTAGTCAAAGCCCCACTCATTTTTTGCAGGCATTGGGGGGGGGGGGGGCTTTAATTCATGGTTGTGGCTGTCATCTTGATTTTTTTTTACCCTCTCCCTGCAGACACCCCTGGCTCTGATGCTGGAGAGAACTGGACTGCTACAACTGACTGTGAAAAGGTTGTTACTGCTGCTGGAGCTTTGCTGGTGAATATCTAACCACTTTCTCAGGCAAATCTCCTTCCCATCTCTCACACTTCCTTTGTACTACTACTAGTAATAATGTACAATTTTGCTCTAGCTTTAGTTTCAAAAAGCTGTATTATGAAAGAAGATTGAAATCTCCTGTCCCTTTCTATTATGTTTAACTCACCCTGATTACAGCTAAAAGAGGATGTATCATACTGCCCTCCAAAATCCTGCTTATTTATTTGGGAAGAGTAATTTTTTGAAATAAGTACTAATGTGTGTGTACTAGTACTGATAGCACTGCTGTGGTTCTTGTGCATGTTAATAGAGCCCTTTCAATTGAAATTGAAATTGATCTTCATGCCTATGTTCCACAGGTTGTGGCTACTTACTGTAGCTACTCTGTTCCTTTGCCCCTAGAAAAACCTGTCACTCCAAAGCCATGCCTAAGAAAGAAGAACCCTGGCAAGATGGAATGGCTATGGGTTTGGGGCTCATTGGTTTCCAGAGAATTGCCATCTTTGGTCTTGGATGGGGTTGCACCGCCCCAGACAGACCCTGCACATAACCTAGGGGTTCTTCTGGACTCACGACCCCTGCTCGAAGAGCAGGTGGCAGTCGTGGCCAGGACAGACTGCACAACTACGTGTTGTGTGCCAGCTATGCCCATTCCTGGACCAACAGGCCCTTCTCACAGTCACCCACACTCTAGTCACCTCCCATTTGGACTATTGTAACGCACTTCACACAGGGCTGCCCTTGAAAAGTATCTGGAAGCTTCAGTTGGTTCAAAATGCAGCAGCCCGCATAGTTTTTCACAAGCCTAGACTTGCCCATGTGTCACCTCTTTTGAGGGAGCTGCATTGGTTGCTGATTTGCTTCCAGGTCCAATTCAAGGTGCTGGTTATCACCTTTAAAGCCCTACATGGCTTGGCGCCAGGTTATTTGCAGGACTGCCTTTCCCCAGTTACATACACCCAGTCCACCAGAGCAAGGAGGCAGGGCATGATGCAGGTCCCTTCAGTTAGGGAGGTACATCTAGTGGGACCAAGGAAAAGGGCCTTCTCTGTGGTGGCTCTCTCCCTTTGGAACATCATTCTCCCAGATATAAGATTGGCCACCTCCTTACTCCTGTTCCAGAAGACCCTGAAGAAGTGGTTCTTTCAATTGGCCTAGCAACCCTAAGCTTTGGAACCAATCAAGTGGCTGGTATGAATGTGTTTGCTGCCACTGGGGAGTGTCTATTGTGTTTTTATTGTGTTTTTATGGTTTTTAATTCTGTAAGCTGCCCGGAGTCACCATGTGTGAGTTGGGCAGCCTTGTAAATCTGTTTAATAAATAAAATAAATAAATAAGAAGGAGTAGCAGTTAAAGGTAGATGGGAGGCCAGGGCAAGGTCTGCTGGTCAAGGGAGGAAAATACAGTCAGCTTCACAAAAGCTCAACTTTTCTCTGATGTCTGCTTCTTCCGCAGCAGAAGCAATCATGCCACCAGCTGGCAAAGTGGTTGAAACTGAAGCAGGGTCCAGTCCTGGGGGAGGAGCTCCCTTCACAGCACAAAAGGAGGAGGTGATGGAGCTAATATTTGCCCTATTAGCCTACTTCCCTTGATTCAAGGGCTGAGGGCAGAATTGGGAGAAGGATGGGTTGCCTCTCGGAAACTGAATCTGCAGCTGGTAGACAGCAGAATGAACAAACAACCCACCACCACAAAGCAGTTACATTGTGGGCCCAACACTTGAAATACTCCCATGGTACACAGTCTAACTCACTACAGGGTCCAGATTCGCAGGGGCAAGGATATTAGATTTACTTTGATGCCAGTTATGCTTATGCACTGTTTAGATAGCATCATCCACCCATCCGTGCCATTGTGTGCAGCAGCAGATAACTAATGGCACGGTATGTGCTCTTAAACAGAGAAAGGTACATGGACAGTGAGTGATGCAGTTGGTGGAGGATGAGACCACCACCAGCTTCCTCTCAGCAGTCACTGAGGGTGACCCCATGCTCTCATGCACTGTAAGAAGTGATAGGGTCCTCTACTATCCTTTTAAATTTATCCGTAAATTTATCCATACATTGAAGAACTAAGGGGGCATCGCACAACCTAGTCTTAACCCCTGCTCAGTGTTGAACAATTCACTAAGCATTAATCTTATTCTGATGACATACTGTTCTTCATGCATTCAGCAATCAACCTTAAATATTTAACCATTCACACCTACAGTATTCACTTTATCATATGTTTTGTCTAAATAAAAAATGTACAATAAACTTTCTCACATTCATTCATTTCACAATGATCTGATGAACAGCAAACATCCGGGCTGTACACTCTTTGTCTGACAGCCACACAGCAGTTCCCAAATTTTGCTTACTATCACCTCTCATACTATTTCACTCACAATTCTGTGAAACACCTTCCCAGCACACTTAATAAATTAATTCCCCTGTAGTTTTTATATTCAGTCTAGCTACTTTTCTTTGTATAGGGAACAATAACATCATTCTTCCAGTCATCAGGCACAGATGCAGCCTACACACGTTAAACGTGTCGCACAGCCACTCCACAAGCAAACGACATATATATTTTAATATTTCTCCACAATATATCTGCACCTGCAGCCTTTCAATATTTCAATATTCTCACTGCATTTAAAATTTCTTTTTCATAGAGTCATAGAATAAAAGAATTGGAAGGTTTCTTGGAGATCCTATAGTCTACCACCTGCCCAGTGCAAGAATCCATTACTAAGCATTTCCAACAGATAGCCATCTAGCTTCTTTAAATAAGGTTGTCCACCTCATCTTGAGGAAGTCTGTTCCATTGTTGTAAACCTCTAACTGTTAGGAAATTATTCCTGCTCTCCTTCTGAAGTGTCCTTCTTAGTAATATAATCTATTGTTTTTTCTTATCTTGTCTTCTGGAACAATACTGAGCAAATATATCCTGACTTCTACTTGACAGGCCTTCAGTTATTTGAGGCAGCTATCATATCTCCCCACAATCTTCTTCTCTGTCCAGGCTAAACATACCCAATGCCTCCAACTGTTTATCATCTGACCCATTTCAGTCAGATTTCAGGCTGAGGCATAGTATAGAGATTACATTGATCGCTGTTGTTGATGATCTCAGGTAGAGCCAGAATCAAAGCCAGGGTGTGTGACCATCTTTCAGTGGCTTTTGATACCATCAGTCATGGTTTCCTTCTGGACCAGCTATATTTGGTTATCTGAAAGACTGCCTTTCTCCCATTGTTTCTGCCCATCCAATAAGAACCAATAGATCTTTGTGTCCCATCTGTTAAGTAATGTCATCTGATGGCATCTGGGAAGCATGCCTTCTCTGTCATGGCATCTGCCCTCTGGAATAGCATCTCACTGGATGTTTAAACAGCCCAGACCCTACTATCTTTAAATGGTTCTTGAAATTTTGGCTTTTTCTCTAGACTCTGAGATAGGTTGTGGTATGTGTTCATCTGGATTAAACTATATTGGGTCTGTTTATATTTTTATGTCTATTCTTCTTATGTCTTATGTCATATTCCGTTATGATCATCTTTTATTTTTTCTGATTAATTTATTTTGGGTTGGGTTGGGTTGTGTGGGGAGGGACGGAAGGAGGGAGGGAGGAAGGAAGGACTTTTCTCATCCAAGGTGTTTGCCTATCTTTATGCCATCCACAAAGTTGATAATATTTTCTAATTTCATCCAAGTCATTTATACTATGTAATATTGAACAATAAAGCACCTAGAAGGCAACCCTGCAGTACGCCATTTGACAGTTTTTTCCATCCTGATGCACAGCTAGTTGAACAATCATTGGGAATAATTATTCAACTAGCTCTGTATTCATCTAAGACTAGCTTAGTCTAGCCTACATTTTGCCATGTTCTTTATTAGGATTTCATGGGAGACTTTGTCAAATGCTTTGCTGAAATTGTAGTACACTGTGTCCACTGCATTCCCATGGTCAACTAAACTGATTAATCTATCAAAAAAAGATCAGGTTGGTTCTGCATGATCTGCTTTTGATAAACCCATGCTGGCTCCTCCCAAGCATTCTTTTCTGAATGCTCACAAACTAAATGTTTAATAATCTGTTCCAGAGTTTTGCCCAGGTTAAGATAAAGCTGTTTGTTCTCTGGCTAACTGGTTCCTTTTTACCCTTTTTGAAAATAGAAGCAACATTTGACCTTCTCCAGTTTTCTGGTGCTACAGTTTCTGCCATGATATCTCAAGGTTCCCAGAAAGTGGCTCCAAAATGACATCTGCAGGTTTCTTAGATGTAACTGAACTGGTTCTAGAGATTTAAATTCATTCATAGTAGCCAGATGTTCCACAATTGTTTTACGACTTATCCTGGTTTTTTATTCCCTCCTTGTTCAATTGCTCTCCTCAGGTCCATTTGAATATATTCCCCTTTGGTAAAAGTCTGAAGAAAAGGGAAAGGCAGTCCCACAGGTAACCTAGTCCCATGCCTTGTAGGACTTTAAAGGTGACAAACAGTGCCTTGAATTGAAGCCTGCAGGAGCCAGTGCAGCTTACATAGCAGTAGTGTTACATGGGCATACCATGGTGTGTCCGAAACTACACATGCCACTGCAGTCTGGACCAGCTGAAGCTTTTGCATGCTCTTCAAGGGCAGTCCCATATAGTGTATGTTGCAATAGTCCAGTTTTGAATTTTATTCTCTCAAATGTGCAGTGTTTCAGACAGTATTATTTCAAACTCATAACAAAATATGTTACCAATTTCATGCACACCCCTACTCTAAGCCAGTTGCATGTATTTTGATAATATACTGTACATTTTGCCAGCATTACTGGTCCACAGTTGTACCAGCAAAGAAAGAAGTGGATTTCTAATGTATACCAGATGTGAAAATAATCATTTGAATGTGTTCCAGAGTTAAATATATTGTATGCTGACTTTTAAGCAGGTAAAATTTATCCATTTTGATAGCAAAACTACTGCATTACTAAAATGTCTATCAAATGTCCAATTCCCTAAAGGCTCTCCCCACCCTCACCTTTTCCAATGACATTTTTCCATGGAATAGTCATAATACATACAGAAGAAATGGTTGGTGTTTCCAAAACTGACTGTCTTAGAATCACTGAAAAGGCAAGATTTGAAAGAAGAGTAAGGAAATCTACATATCTAAGGAGTCAGGAAACAGCATCAGATGAAAACAGTGAATATTGAAATGGAAAAGGCTGCAGGAGTTTGCAAGCAAATGTCAAGAAATATATAAAAAGATGTCAAGAAAAGTATGACAAGCATTTGGCTGCAAAGATCAGGGGGTTAAAGATATGCATGATGAAGAGCAGCACATTGTTTCTTGAAGAGGGATGAGGAGGGTTGTGTAAGACAGACAGTAAAAATAATGTGCAGTCCTACAAGTAAACCTGCGGGTAGATTGTACTGTATGAGGTCCCTGGGTCATCTCTGTTTCCTCATAACAGAATTCTGAAGAGAAGCATTGGGTCTTTGCCAATTCCTTTATCAAATGACCCCAGTTGTATCTTCATGATTAATGTACAGATCAGAATTAAACCCATCAACTAAATTTCACATTTGTCTGAAGGTTGGCATACAAATTTTGATAATTTAAATAAATTAAATTCATTTAAATATTTAACAAACACCTTTAAATTTATGTTTGAGAATGTATGAAGTATGTTAATATACTGTACATATTTGGTTTTTTAAAAAAAAATTAAACAAGAAACAAGTGATTTTTCTTATATAGAGGCTTTGAAAGAAGAATTAGTTGGTGATGTCAGTACTGGGTGTTCCAATAAAATCAAAGTAAGTAGCTGTATTTACTCAGACCTGGTTAAGTCTTCAATGTGGTTTCTGATACAAAGGATTGTTTTAGTATAACACAGTTTATATGCAGCATCCATTTCCCAAAACAGATCCTCTGTCAGATTGTTTTTCATACAATCATTTAATATTGGGTTCACTGATTAAATCCAATATTTGACAGATATACTGGTAAAAGTCCTAACTCTTTTGCCTTCTGCCTATCTCCTCGTTGCCTCTTGATATCCTTTCCAGACTCTTTCTGGCAATGTCATTTGTTCCAACATGAAAGAGATAGTGCTCTGTAGGTTTGATTACTCAGGTCAGCCTTTCTATCACATCCTGGATCTTTGAATTTGGAAGACAACACACTTCCCTTGATAACAGATCTGGTCTGCAGATTGCCGACTCTGTTCATCTCAGCAAGTCAGACATAAAAAGGGATTTTCAAAGGTCATGGATAGAAAAAGACATGGAGGCAATATGTATGTGTGCTACACTTCTCCGCCCTTATGTGCATTCTTTGGATATCTTATTAAGGCTCTAGCCATCAAAAATAAATGGACAGAATATTACTGTAATGTAATCTCTTAGTAAGCAAATAAATTTTATGGGTTTAACAAATTGTGAAGTGAAGCCTCATCTGATCAAAACTCTGAGGAAGGAAGAGAACAAAAAATACTCCCCATCTGGCAGGTCAGTAGAGATTAATTCTGTGCTGAAGCCTGTCTTCTAATTTCCCATGAGTTTTATGTTACTGTGAAATAGGCTTCTGTTTCTCTCTGTGATTTTCAGGGTATTTTCCTAATGTCTTAGAATTTCTTTTCTAAGTTCTTTTAGTGGACTTCATTGTAAGAATCTTCTGGCAATGGCTTCATTTGTTTCTGTTCCACCATTCTTACCATCACTTTGTAGCCTCCTCCCAGAAATTTTCTCTCAGACAATAAAATATTGTTTTATTGAGAAGTTCCTGGGCAATTTCAAAGAGCTATGAGCAGTTCCTGGGCAATTTCAAAGAGAAAAAGTGATAGGCATGTGGTAGAATTTAAATTTCCCCCCAGGGTTAGATTTTTGCTCATAACTTTGCATCTCTGTACCATCAAAGCTTGTTTCTGGAATTGTAGACAAAGATACAGTGCTTAATAATTTGCAGATCTGGAACTTAACCTCCAAAATTCTCATGAGTTTCCAGGCTGAATCCCTTATGTGGGATCTGAGCTATAATATCTACTGGGACAATACCTGTCATGAGGAAGAGACTCCCCTACTAGTATATCATCCTTGGGAAATTAGCTTGATGTGGTAAATGTCTCCGTTTCCGATTTTCCACTTAATCTGTGGTGACTCATCTGTGTTTGTTTATGGCCACTGATGTGTGCCTCCGACTAATAAGGAACGGATGCCTCATCTCCAAATAAAAAACTCATGCTCCATTGCAAAGTTACCATAAAATGGTCAGTCTCAGCAGCATGCAATTTTCTGTTTAGGTAGTGCACTTGGCACTGCAGTTCCCACATGGAAATGCTGATTCCCAGCCATCCATATAATGGACTGCACACCATTCAGGCAATCTGTGAAATAACCATGGTCTTTATAAGCAACTGTGCTCATGCTTTCCATTAGTTTCATGCCTGGCAGTGCATTTTGACTCCAAGCTTTAAAGTTTTAAATATGAAACAGACTACTCTGGAGCAAGACAAGTAAGCTGTGCTGTTCAAAAAAGCAGAGGCAAATTAAATGGCAAATAAAGCAAGTGAAATTTGACTATTTCTCCTGTTTACATTGGGAGGCAGGTACTTTCTGAGAAATTAGCTTTTTTCAGATAGGGATCAAAGTTGATCGAAAGTGATTTGCTTATGCATAGGCTTGATTTGAGAATTAAGAACTGGTCTCTTGTAGTGAACTCCCATTAGGTTCTGTAAGTTTTCCTGGTATAAATTCAGCAGAAGCTGGTGGTTTCTTAGACTCCTGCATATTGTCATACAGTCATTAAGGGTGCTACATGCATCTACATTACTGTTTGGCATTCCAGGTTGTGGGGATCAAACTGATGTTTTCCTGATGCTAATGGCAAAAAGAAACCAGTGATCTACAGTGGGTTACTGAAAGGAAGGGTAGAAGGAGTTGGAATCTATTTGTGAATATCTAGACTGAGTGACCAGCCTGAAACAGTTTGGCAACAGCTTGCAAGATATTCAGTCCAGATTATAGGATATCTTATCTTCCCATTGGACAATCCCCTGCCACTGTGCTCTCCTACCTTTCTGTTCACAAAAAGCAAAATGCATGCACATATAGAGACAATGAGCTGCTTTAAACTAAAAGTTCTCTTCTTTCTACCCTATTCCACTCTAATAGGTTCTATATCTCCTTTTTCTCAGTAGACTTGAAATAGCCCAGTAAATCTTTTTACTGAACATAGAGAAGGTTGTTAGTTGGAAAACCAGAAGAATTTTTTTTATTTATTTACAATTTTTCAAAAGCTACAATTCATCCCAGAAATGAAAATCTTCTACCTTAGGTGACTAGAAAAATAGAAAAAAAAAATAATTAATGGTTCTGCCAGGTTTCAAATCAGCAACCTTCTCAGTGCTAAGCAAAGAGAATGTTCACCCTGATATTTCAGCTCTGCTAAGGAAAAGGGAGGTATAGAACCTATTAGAGTGAATGGTAAGCATTTGTTTAGTTGAAGGGTGATCCTTCTATCACAAAGGTGCCAATGAACTGCTGAAATTAGCTCTATCTCAGACAGAGAGGACTACTTGAGTAAACATAACATGGAAAAGTATACTTTGGAAATAGAGCAGAAAATGCACACTGAAGTTGCTTTGAAAATGAATGAGGGCTCAAAAGAGGGCAACATTATCCATTTCCTTCCTCCAGAAATGATTGCCTGCCCATTCTAATGATGGGCAACCATGCAGAATGGATAAGCCCTAACACTTGGAGTCATGACTTAGATCACTTCATCAGAAGAGGAAATGGTTTAGGAAGCATCATTGTTTGAAACAGGCTATTGGACCTGTTTCATCCACAGCATTTGGACCTGACTCGTCCACAATAGACTATCTCCTCAGTTTTTTTTTGAACTCCTGATTCTTTCTACATCTGTTGATGAGGTTCCCTATGATTGATTCTGAACTGGTTACGTATGGCTTATTTGAATTTTGGCCTAATTTTCCTGCCAGAGACATTTACCCTGGCCAAACATATTATCAAATATACCATGGTAATAGCAATAGTAATAGTAATATACATTGATGTGTAGCATCTTTTAATGATGTGAAATTGACAGAGTTTCCAACATTCTATCTTCTATATGTCTAGCTCTGTAAACCACAACTGTCTGGTCAAGCTGTCACATAGAAAATATTTAATTGTGCTTCTGATACAGGCTCCAGATTTGGCTTTAAAAAGAGTTTTATGACAGCAGGTACCTCCTTGCCTACGTAGTGCAAAAGAAGCTTTTTTGAAACCAAATCTATCTTCTAGATTTTATATGACTGTCAAATATGTGCTTATAATAAGTTAAATCTCTTAGTTATTATCCAGTTCAGGTTCCTAAGTGTGCTATTCCAAATATCTTGGTGTGTTTCAAATGGAGCACTTTGTTTAGAAACTGGGATGATCCCTCTGAAATCTAGGGCCTGCACACACTAGCCTTATTTCTGACTTAAGCTTCTTTTTTCTAGCAATTCCCTGGCTGCCATGATCCTTCTTGATACATTTCTTCTTTCTGAAAGCCAGAATTCAGAATAATCTATGCCAGTGTAAGGGCCTCCTGGCTATGGGGCTATCAAGAGGTAGAACCACAATCTAGTAGTGGGTGATTAACATAGCTGTCCAGGTAAAGAAGAGCAAATTAGTCAATTTGTAGTGGCAGGATATAAGCAGCACGCCTTTACGCCAGCAAATTACCTTTTCAGTATCCTGTCCAATGCACTGCAGATCTTTTTCCTTAGCCTTCTATTACGTCTGGCCTTCTTCAATATTGGAGGGAAGCATAATAATATCCCTTTTGCAGATTGAACCTGCTCTGTGACCTGGAGGAACCTCAAACTCTAGTTCACACGTTTCTTCAGTGTCCTGGCTCCCTACCTCAAAATTCCACTTGCTAACAGAAGTTCCACCTGTCCTGAGGATGATGTCATTTGCTTTTTACTGTTGGACTATACGCCTAACTTTTAAAGAAAAGTCACAAAATTTATTTCAACTGCCATTGCTTTCTGCAGGAAAAGACTTCTTTAATTTTAGGACTACGCAAACATAAACTTTTTAATTCATTCTATGTTATTTGATGTTTTTATGTCTTCTGTTACGTGTCACTTGTAATAAAGTTACACACAAACCCTCATGTAATAGTCTAGTAACTCAGTACGTATTTCAATATTTTACTAATCAAGTGGTTTTATAATATAGTAATTAGTTTACAATATTTATATTTTTAGTATGTTGTCTTTTTTATGTAGAGTGTTTAGTAGTCTGAGTCATTCTATCTAATTCTATTAATCTTCTAGAAAATTTTATGTACTTTGAGTTTTGTGACTTCTTGAAAGAATAGTATAAAATGCTGGTCAGTGACCTTAACAAAGATGCTACAAAATCCCAGATTATGTGGGAAGTAACCATGCTGCCACAATATTGAGGTATATTATGCTTGTATACATGACTGTGCAGATAAAACAATCAACGGTCATAACTTGTGTAAATATGGCAAGCTCACCAAAAAGCAGACAGTTTTGTTTATTTGCTGTATTATATCCTACTTCAAGTCAGCGTATGTGATTGTACTATGTCTCTTTGGTGCTAGTCCAATATAGGAACAACTAAATTAGACTGGTTTGCTGAGGGACCTTAGGGAAGTCACTTTCAACTTTAGCTTCCCTTTTTGTAAAATTAGGACACTTTAAAGAAGGTGGTGGTTAATCAAGTTGCAACTAAAACTCATAAAAATAGAGTGTTGTTGATCTAATGTGTACTAACACTACTGATTTCTAAAAAGCAATGGAGTGCTAACAAAATTATCCTGGATTTTCAGTGTGAGGAGCTATTAGCAAGGAAATGGCCCAATAAACTTTAATGTGTTCATACATCTGGTACATGTGTATTGCTGGATCATGGCCAATGAGTTTGCTGAGGAGGGATGTGTAACCCTAGTCTTCTATTCTTGGTTTTGTATGAATCTATTAAATATGTTTATACTGCCATTGCAGGTCCCAGTGAGAGTTTTGTGAAAGCTGGCAGCCATTTTCCTGCCTCACCTTTCCTTCAAACAACATGCAAGCAAATAATTACAGATTGTGAATGAATTATTTCCCCATGAAAAAGTGGGAAAGGTAAAAGCAGTGAACAAACTTAGAAAAAACAAAACTTAGATTTTCTTGAATAATGACAAGACCGCTCAAGAATTAATATATTAAGCAACAGAAACCCAGTCAGATGACATAATGCTTGGAATCAAAATTCAATCAAATCCCTATTCAGAATTAACTGCAAAAGGAAAGAAAGAAACTCAAATCAGATTATTTTTAATTAAAATATTCAACCTTAGGCTTAGAGCCACAAAATGGAAAAAGTTCTAAAAGAATCTGACAAAACAAAGTCCAAGAAAGTGTAATAAGAAAATACAAATCACACACTATGTTATGTCTCATATCTCCAAAACTTCCCTGTCCAATACAGATGAGTTCAGAAGTATCCTTTAGTGTTAACCCTTTCATAGCCATAGTATTCTATTAAAGGTTGCTGTCTGTAGTTGTGTCATCTTTAAAGAACTATCGCATGGTCTTCACTTGGATCCACCAAGCTGGAGAATACTTGAATATTTTCTTAGTAAAGCTCAGCCTTTTCTACCTTCCAAGGCATGTTCCACATCATTAATATTTTCACAGAGGCTCAGCTATTCACACATAATATTTAGAATTCATATCTGAAAACTTTACTTTTTGTCACAGACTTTCAAATTCTCAAGCACAGTAAGTAAGGCCAAAATTGCCACAGGGCCACCTTGCCACAGAAGTAACCTGTGGGGACTACATTATATGCCAGTGATAGGCAGAGCCAAAATCAGTAACCAGGACCAGTGCCAATGGCAGTATAATTCCTATTCTATGTTGGTCCTTCCTTCTTCCTTCCTTCCTTCCTTCCTTCCTTCCTTCCTTCCTTCCTTCCTTCCTTCCTTCCTTCCTTCCTTCCTTCCCCCATCAAGCTGCCAGGCAAGCAGGCAAGTAACAAATGGCTTTTGAAATTAGGATGAGATCTGCAAGTCATCCATCTTATTCTTAAGCGTGCCTGTATAATGTTTCATCAGAAGAAGATTTGGAAGCCTTCTCTACTGCCTTATAGATTTTTTTTTTTCATATTAGGTAAGCAGATGTGTGGGTTTTCTTCAGTGCAGTTGAACCTTGTATTAGGGATCGGGAAAGTGTTATTTCTGCAAACACAATAATGCACTCTAGAGCTGCTATGCTCATGAGAATAGCTTGCTTGCCATGCCAGAACACTCATTATTTTTTTCACAGTAACCCCATGCATTAAAACATCCAAGGAGAAATTGTGGGGAAACATATATATATATGAATCAGGTTTTAGAGCATCTAGGTTTCATGGACAGTCACTTCAATAGTGAAATCAGAGTTGGAAGGTGGAGGGTCCAGGCCCGCAACTAGGGTCTGTGTCACCTGGGCAAAGATGGTTTCCATGCCCATTTTGGTGCCCCCCAGTGCTCATTTTGGTGCCCCCCCAGCATGGCGCCCAGGGCACATGCCCACTTGCCCCTGCCCTATTGCAGCCCTGGAGGGCCCCTTCTCTCTTCTGTTCCAAACTGATACTTGCTGGCACCTTCTTTTGCCCAAGATATTGTCTCCCTTTTCTTCCTGGTTTTGCAACTGTGGGTATTGCAAAACCCTTCAAGAGAGCAAATATGTCCCACGGATGACCAATTGCTGACTTCCACTTTAGAGTCCCAATTTCATAATTATACCTTTAGATGAAGAGGGCCTATGAGTAATTACTTCTAGACTATTAAGAGTCATATATACATTGAATATGCCTAGCCAGGGGTGTTTAGGCAATTCAGGTTCAGATAATAGGCACTCTACCCCGCTTGCAAACTATTCCTTCTTATATTGGTCATGGATTATATGCATGCTATTAAGTTGGCCTTTTATTAGGCCTCTGATCCATTATGCAGCTGCACATAAGCATATTTTCAGAGCTTTCACTGCCCTGTCATGATCGGGCAAGAGTGCTTATTCATAAAGAGCTGTATCTTCAGTCTCTAGTCATTAGTAAGGATGGGTCATAAATCACGCCACCGCGTCTGTAACCTAGTTAGAGTTCTGACAGCAAAGAGTTTCTGAAATCATGGTTTCATATTAAAAAGCTTTAAAAACTCATTAGGTTTTAATAATTACACTAATATCTTAAAGCATTCAAAATCATTTCTGCGAGAGACTAGGCTTAGAACATTTGGAGAAGTTTTGTCTCAGCTTCACAGGAACTGAAAGAAAAAGATCAGGAAATGTTCACCCTGGATGGCAAATGGCATCTCGGGTGAAAATGGTGGACCTGAAAGGTGACCTCAGAGCTAAAGCTGTCAGAGGGGACAAACCAAATAACTCTTTCCTTAGGTATAGTGCAAAGGAGATTGCACAGGCAGTGATCACATTAGACCTTCTTGATGCATTCACATAAAATCAATTTATATGGAAGGGAGACTTTGTTTAGAATAAGATAATATTTGAAGAAGAGTGTTTGTCCCCCCCCCCCCCTTTCAAACATCTCTTTAGATGAAAATCATTTTAAATTTTGGGTCATCTCACTTTGGGGTCAGTATAAACAACAAGATGTTAATGGTGTGAAAGCAATTAACACATTATTATTATTGTCGTCATTGTTGGTCGCCCAGTCAGACAGATGTTTTTTACACTGGATTTGTCATTTTTATCCATCTATCAAGTCCTTCCCAAGGTCCTGGGTTAGGCAGATGTTGTTTGATGGTGTTAAAGGTATCACTGCAGGATGTAAGCTGTTCCAAGTAAAGCTGCCTTTTGCAATTGACCGATGGTGATTTTGTCAATGCCGATGGTGTTCAAGTGGAGCTTCAGATATGTTGAAATTGCGGCCAAGGTGCCTATTACTATTGGTACTATCTTTGCTTTCTTTTGCCACAGTCGCTCTACTTCTGTTTGCAGATGTTTGTATTTTGTGATTTTCTCCAGTTCTTTCTCTTCTATTCTGCTGTCTCCAGGTATTGCAATGTCAACTATCCAGACTTTTTTGTCTTTCTTATCAACAATTATTAAGTCTGGGGTGGTGTGTGGCAGGTGCTTGTCTGTTTGAATTCTAAAATCCTAGAGCACTTAGCTTCTTCATTTTCTATTACTTTGTCTATTTTGTGGTCCCACCAATTCTTGCTTGCAGGCAAGTGGTATTTCTTTCATATATTCCAATGCACCATTCTTGCTACTTTATCATGCCATTGTTTGTAATCAGTCTGTGCAAACTTCTTGCAGCAGCTAACTAGGTGGTCCACTGTTTCTTTGCAGAGATGGCATTTGCCATCTTCTGCTGTCTTCTCAATTCTGGCTTTGTTCTTAAGGCTTGGTCTTGTGCAGCCAGAATTAGCCCCTCTGTCTGTTTCTTCAAACTTCCTGCTCTTAGCCATTGCCAGGCGTGTTGTTATCTACTTTGCTTGCTAGTTTTTTTATGTACTGGCCATGTAATAATTGCCTTGCCATGTCTCTTCTCTATTCTTCATTTGGTCTTTCTTATAGGCCAGTTTGGTCTCTTTAGTATTCAGTAAGACTTCATGGTGTACTAACATCAGTGCAATGTCCTTCAGATATTCTTCCAATACCCTTTTTTCTCCTTCAACTGTCTGGTGTACTTGTAACATTCAACACCCTCCTATGCTTGGTGTCGCTGCATGGATGAAGGGCATGATTCATTGTTATTATTTTTCTAGTCTTCCTATCCAGGGCTTCTAGTTCAGCTTGAGTCTAGCCCACTATTCCAGCTGTATATCTAATGGCTGGAATTGCCCAGGTGTTAATCACTTTGATGGTATTTCCACAACTAAATTTGGACTTCTTCACTCTTTTGATGTGAAGAAATCACTACTTTTCACTACTAACCTTCTTCTTGACTTCAGTGTGCTTGATGTTGTCAGCCTGAGGGTTGCCCAGGTATTTGCAGTGATCTTCTTCATCCAGACTCTAGATGTTATTTTCATAGGGCATCTTGATTCTTTCAGTTTTCACTACTTTTCCCCTGTTGATAGTAAGGGTGGCACATTTGTCCAGTTCAAACTCCACTGCAATATCTTGGCTGTATATTCAGACAGTGTTGAACAACAATTCCATTTCAAATGATGTTTTTCCATACAGCTTCAGATCGTCCATGTAAAGGAGGTGAGATAGCCTGGCAGATATTTTTGATGTTTGATAGCCATGGCGTGGCTTGTTCAGCATTGTTGACAGAGGAATTAATGCAGTGCAAACATTAGTGGTGACAGTGAGTTTCCTTGAAAGATTCCTCTCTTGATGTTAACCTCTCCCAGACTATTACCATTGACCAACAACTGTGTCTTCCATTTTGCCATTGATCTTTGCACAAAGCTTCCGATGTTTCTACTGACTCCTGTTATTTCTAGGCACTTGATTATCCAATTATGTGGCAGGGAGCGGAATTCCTTCTTGTAATCAACCAAATACATTCAAATTGGTCTTCCTTCTCTTAAGGTTTTCTAAAATCATCTTGGCAATTAGGAGCTGATCTTTTGTCCCTCTGTTGTTTGAGCGGTTTCCTTTCTGCTCAGATGGAAAGAGCTTGTTTTCAGCTAGATGCTGTTGGACTGCATCAGCTACCACACTGTTCACAATTTGAAATTTGTTGGTAAGCAGGTACTTGGCCTGTAGTTGCCTGTTGCTGCCCCTTTTGTTGGATCTTTCATTATCAGGTAGGTTTTGCCAGATGTTAATCAATCTTCAATTTCACCTCCTTGCAGTATGTTATTAAAGTGGGTGCAAACCAGTCAGATGTTTCAACCAAAAGCCATGTAGTTCATTTTCACCTGGTGCTAACCAATTCTTGATCTTCCTTGACCTTTTCTCCACCATTCCTGTTACTACAAGTTCTTTTTTTTTCAGTTTCTTTTTTTTCCTTCTCCACCTCCTTTATCCAAGTTGCATTCTTCTTATATTTCTTTGGGTTGTCCCATAGCTGCACCCAGAACTGCACTATTTCTTGTCAGGTGTTGGCTGGTTCATTGCAGTCTCTCCATTGATGGATTGGTGGAAATGTTTCTGATTCGACTGAAATTGAATTGCACATTACAAGCAGAATCTCCAAACTTTGTATCTGCTCATTTTCTTGGCTATGACTATTATATGCTGCTTTATTATTTCCAGCGCTTCCTTGATCTTCCTTGTCTCTAGATGATATTTCTTGATCAGGTATTCTTTGGTCTTCCTGTTCTTCAGCTTCTTTTCTTTCTTTCAAGCTATCTGTTCTAGCTTGCTTGACTCTGATCTTGGCATGCTGATCTTATTTTCCAACCTGATCTTTGGTGATGCACTGTTTGGCTTTTTTTCTTGTTTGTTGATTTTGCATCCAAGATCTTCAGTTATATCTGCAGCTGTGCTGTACATCATTTGGTTTGTTTCTTGCAGTGAGCTGGTGCTTATATTTGATATTACAGTATTGGCATCTTTTAGTACTTGTGCTAGCTGTTTTTTTGTAACAAGCTTCAATGTAGGCATCCTTATTCTGTTATTTTTGTGCTATTCTAGATGCTCAGTTATTCTTCATTTCAGTTCCTTTTATTTTTCAGTTAGAGGGCTTTGTTTTTTCTGAGGAGAAGTTAGAGGAGAGGGTGCCTGGTTTGGGAATGAGAACAGTTCAACAGTGATGTGGCTTTCCCTATTACTGACTCCTCTGGTTTGTCTCTACTGTCTGAGCTACTTCTGGCATGGCTTCGATTTCTTTGTCCTGGGATGACCTTTGCAGTTCTTCCAATTCTACTTCTCTGAATATTTTATTTTGTATTATAAATCAATGTTGATCTGCTAGCGTCTGTTCTGTTAATTCTGATTCTGCATGTAGTTCTTTCCAAACCTGCTGCATTCTTTTCAGATATCCTCTTCTCATTGGACTTGATTTGTAATAGCAAATCATTATTTCTTTGTTTTCAGTCTTTGCATATTTGCGACAGATAAGCAACTTTTCTTTCTCACCCAACTTTTCTTGGGTGAACTGGCCCTGGCTGCTCACCCAACAGTCCTGAGTCCTATAGCCCACTTGTCACCAGATGTCCAGGACCTCCAACACCTATCACAGTCCTTATTGACCCATCTGAGAACGTAAGTAAGTTATGCCTCACCATATTGTTTATTTGGCTGGCTCCTCTCTTGAGATCTTCCCAGTATGGTTGAACCTCTGGAGCATGCAAGCCCCACAACCACATCAAGGTAGTGCCTCATTGGGGGGGAGGGGTTGTTGTTGTTGTTGTTAGCTATTGTGTTCCCTATTGTGTAGGATTAAGATTGCAGTACGCTGGAGAAGAATAAACTTATCCATCCATGCCATGATCTTGAGGAGAGCATCTTCCCTACCCTCCAGAACTGCTATGAGCTTCAGGAAAAAGCCTCCATAGCTACCAAAAGGGCATTTTTCTCAGGGAAATATCAGCTCCATACAAGGGTGATTTTCTGGATTATGATATGGAGGAGAGGGGTTCAGGATTAACCCTTCTCTACCTACTTTAGTCTTGATGATGCTTGGGGTATTTTTATTTCCATACTGCCCTCTCAGAAAAGTCAGTAACTATATTGGGGAAAAAAGAGCATTTTAATAGCTTCACTTTTAGTTGCCCTATACTGCATCTTTCCCCATATAAAGATGATTACTAAAATGATTCCAGGATGTACTCACCCTTGCCTGTTGTTTGGGTTGTGCATGGAAATCATGGTCTATGCACCATATCTGATCTATTATTCTCCAGATGTCTTAGGAGTACAGCTTCTAGAATTCTTAGCTATAGGGGCCTGTAGTCAAATAAAGCCTTGTTATGTCTTGCTCCCTTACAGATTCTAAATATTGAAGTAAGAAGTGTTTTTGTGCATTTTCTTTCCTTTACCCTTAAAATTAAAGGCGTGGTGGTGGTTAACATACTTTGTCACAGGATGGGCATGAGAGACTGTGAGTTTTAGCCCTCCCTTCAGCATGAAAGCCAGCTCTGTGACCTTGGGCCAATCAGCCTCTCTCAACCCAACACACCTCACAGGGCTGCTGTTGTAGGGAAAATAGGATGCAGGAGCACTATATTTGTTCACTGCCTTGAATTACAGTGTATACTGTATATGAAAAAGACAGGATAAAATAATACTATAATAATAGATGTTCTTCAGACAATCAATGATATTTTTGGATAGACACTGAAGCAGCACCTTCACCCTTATCTTAGCACTGTGCCAGCAACCTGTTTTGGTTTACCAGCAAAGAGCACAAAGTGGTGTTTCCCTGAATAAATGCTGCTGTTATTTTGAATTGATTTGCTCACCCCCCCATTCTAACAAAATTATGGACTATTGTCCTTAATACTTATTACTAAGAAGGACAGCTGACCAAGGGCAAGATGGATAGATGATATTTTAGAGGTGACGGACTCATCCTTGGGGGAGCTGGGGGTGGTGATGACCGACAGGAAGCTCTGGCGTGGGCTGGTCCATGGAGTCACGAAGATTCAGAAGTGACTGAATGAATAAACAACAACAAAGAATGACAATTTTGTTTGTTTGTTTGTTTGTTTATTTATTTCCATTTATATAGCTTCCCATCTCAACTATATAACTCTGGGTGGCTGACATCAATTTAAAAAATGCAAAAAACAAAGAAAAACAAAGGTTTTAAAAACGATATAAAACCATATAAAAACCCGTACCGCACAATCCATATTCAAGGTGTTCTAAAATCCAATCAGCACAGCCACTGTAACGGATCAACTGCACTCCCAGCTTCTATGCCCAATGGCAAAACCACGTCTTCAAGGTCTTATGTAAACCCAGCAGGGCCGGGCCCAATCTGATCTGCAAGGGGCCGATTTCCAAAGGATGGGGCCACAACAGAAAAGGTTCTCTTCCTGGGACCCAAGAGACGATACTGTCTAGCTAATTGCACCCAGGAATTTTAAAAGTAAAAAAGCATAAGTGAATATTAAATCAGGGATTCAAACACAAATAAGAAAATTTCAGATTTTTTTTCAACCAAATTATTTGTGGAAGGACCCCTTTTCAGTCCTTTTTCTTGATATTTAAGAATCCTTGTTTGATGCTTTTTTAGTTGTATTACTTTCACTGATTTTCCCAGGGCTTCTAAAGGTTGTAGACGTACCTTCCTATAATTTTATATACCCCAACTTTTTCTTTTCTATTACCCCTAAAGACTCTGTGCATATCTAACTGACCCACTGAAAGCTGATTACTGTAAATGCTTTTTAAATGAATGGTTTCCAGTGTTCCAGAGCTGTTCAAAATGTGCAAAGCCTATTCATTCTAATGTCTGAAAAACAAAGTTGGATGCTTTTCTTTTTTTCTGGAAAGAGACTCTACTGTACATTGACTGGGATAAGGTGGTGTTATCTATTTTCCAATAAGTCTTCAACTTCTCCCTTATTCACACCTACACCAATGTGATACACAGTAAAATCAATGGAATTTTTCCTGGTATTTCAGGAAACCCACAATCTTTGTAAGTGTGATTGTTATAAGTGTTCACTGTAAGAAGTAGAGGAAGAGAAAGCAGAAGTCAGATTTGTTTTTAAAGCTGCATTGCTCTGAACACAGCTATCCATGGTATTTATTTTATTTCATATATTGCTGCAAAGAGCATAACTACTTTGCTACCTTCCAGATAAAAATTCTCTTCTCTATTCCCTGCTTATTAAATGCAGAATCTCTGGCAGTATATGGTTCTCAATGCCTCATCTTGAATCTTCTTCAGGAAGAATAATTCTTAATGGCAACTATTGGAAAATGTGGCATGCTTTCTGTCAAACAATATTTTCAATCTAGAAGAATTACACACTCTTTTTAATCTCCCTCCCTATTCCATGTGAGCAATCTACCAAGCAAAAACAAAAATGATGGAGGGAGGGAGGGAGGGAGGGAGGGTGGGAGAAAATTTGGACTGCAATTCCTTGGCAAACTTATTCTAATAGTAGCAGCAAACCATCCTCCATGAGCATCAGAGAAACATGAATAGCTTATTTTGCAGTGTTTGGGAAGTTGGTGCAGAGAAAACCAACCATCTACCCAGTTTGACAGAAAAAGATAAAACATCACAGCAGTCGGAGGCTCTTCAGAGACACAGCCCAATCCCGAATTTGTGAGCATTTTCATGGGATGCATTTCTAAGGGTAGAATCTATTTTGATTCCTCCACAGAATCACCTATTATTCAAATGCATGTGACAGAGCTTGAGGGTTGCCAGTTGAGCAGCTGGAGCAAACTCTCCTTTTTGCCACTGAGCATGTGGATTTGTTGAAGGTATTTCACCTGACAAGCCCTGTTGAAAGTACCCCTACGTCTTCTGACAAGCATCCATCAACATGCAATATTTATTCTTCTGTTTTAGTTTCACTGCAAGTAATTGGCAGCTCTTCAGCAAGGAGCAGGTTTCCTGCTGAGACAGCACCACCTGTACAGCTTTATGAGCCCAGAATGAACATTCTGAAACAAGAGTTTTCATAAGGGTATAAAGTGGATAAAATGAACAAAGTGCACTTGCTAAAAGGAAGGAAAACAGAATTCTCTAGTGTAACCTTCTACCCCACCTCCTACCACTGCATGTACCTTTTATTTTTCTGTAATTTCCTTTACAAAATATCTTCCAAATTAAAAAAAAAAAGTTCCCCCTGTAATATGAAACCATACACAAGCAAGCTGCTTTTCTAGAACCTTGCAGTGATATTTTTGGCACTGCTTTTTAAATATATACCATGAGACACCCTGAAAGAAGAGGGTTCTTTAAGAAAATGAACCCATTCCCCTTTCCTTTGAGCTTTTCCCAATAGCACGTTTTACATGTTTTGGACTCTGGCTGTCATCAACCCAACTGGCAACCCAAAACAGATTGTTATATGGAATGAGAGGTTTTTTAATTCAAATGCATTTGGAGAACTGCACATTTAAGAAGATTGATTCATGCCATTTTAGATAAGGAAAATAAGAGCAAGCAGCATATACCTTTCAGAAAAGGTAACCTTTGTTTTATTATTTGCAAATGAAGGTGCTCTGACAGAATCAGCCTAATAGCCCTAGGATTGCCCTCACCACATTTTCTGAGATGCCAGTGTGAACCCAGGCCCTGGTATAAGAGAACAACAGTGTTCTATACAACTAAACTCCACCTACTTAGCTGATACATTATTCTTTTTTGGAATAGTATCCTTTTCTAAACAATACTGAGATGTCAATTACACTTAGATACTACATGAAGGTTGATGTAGGGAATCCACCACCCAGTGAAATTTTTGTATGGCACATTTAGATTGCCATCAATCTGTAAAATGTAACATCTGCAGCTCACTGAGACATTTCTAGACTAAAATAAACACACAAATATCTCATTGAAATATATATGAAAAGTTGGTTGTAACTAATATATCTACCATTAATTTATTTCAGTGGAACATAAAGAGGGTTTCCTTAATCTGGAGCCAACTCACTGTGTCCTGGAAAACCTATGAAATTTATACTGAACCAAGAAGTTGTAAAGTAGGATTCCACCATATCCTACTGTAATGATTGCCTTATTCCAGTGAAGTCAGTCTCACCAGGGATTAGTGAATAAAACTGATTTATTGAAAGGATAGTATGCAAATACGAAGAAAGCTGAGAATAAGCAAAAGCGCGCCAAATACAAACTAAAAACCCTCGCCTCCAAGCCGATCCCGCCCCCCACCCCAGCATCGCAACCACCCCCTCCCAGCATTGGCAAGTGTCACACATCTGCCTGGGAAAGTAACCTTGAATACATGTCATAACCCAAACACACATTCCTTCAGGGCAGCACAGAGATAACACCCTGGCAGGGCTGGAATTCCCCACCCCACAGATGATAGACACGGATCAGTAACATGACATGCGAAACGTTATGATGTATGCAAACCATTGGAACGATGAACATGACATATCGCCCCCCTTAAAGAAACGAAACGAAATCAAGGAGCAGGTTTATTGGGATAAGCAGTGTGGAAATGGGCAACCAGAATAGGGGAGTAAACATCGTGGGCAGCAACCCACTCAGGATGGGGGAAATGCTTCCAGCGAACCAGGTATTGTAAGACAGAATGACATCGTCAGGAATCCAGGATTTCTCTGGCTTCAAAGTGTTGCTGACCATCAATCATGATAGGTGCAGGAGGAGGAGGTTGTGGATGCCAGCAGGCTGATTTGTTGAAAGACTTAAGGAGGCTGCAATGAAACACAGGGTGCAAGCGTTTAAGATTTGCAGGCAAATCCAATTTAAAAGTAACAGGATTAATTTGAGCAACAATAGAAAAAGGACCAATAAATTTAGGTGCCAACTTTTTTGAAGGTTGTGTAGACTTGATGAATTTGGTGGAAAGATATACCTTATCACCCACTTGAAAAGATGGTGAGGAGGACCGTTTGGAATCTGCATGCCGTTTATAGGTGGCTTGGGCATCAGTAAGTGCCTGTTGTATTTTCAGCCAGGCAGCTGCCAGGCATGCAGCCCAATCAGCAGGTGAAGAGGGGGGGGATGCTGGCTGAGGCAGTTCTGGGATCGGGACAAAGTCACAGCCAAAAACGGTATGGAATGGCACCTGACCAGTGCTTTGATGAACGGCATTGTTGTAGGCAACTTCAGCAAATGGTAGGAGGTCAACCCAATCATCTTGCTGATAATTGACAAAAGCACATAAATATTGTTCGAGTGTAGAATTGACCGCCTCCGTATTTCTGTCAGTCTCCGGGTGCGACGCAGTTGACAATGCCTGGTTAGTACCCAGTAATTTCATAAATTCCCGCCAAAACTTGGACGTGAATTGTGTGCCCCTGTCTGTCACCAAGCGGGCGGGGCATCCGTGAATTTTGTACACGTGTACAATGAAGAGGCGGGCCAGCTGCTGCGCAGATGGGATGGAGGTACATGGGATGAAATGGGCTTGTTTAGAGAAAAAATCTTTTACCACCCAAATGACAGTTTTCCTCTGGCTAGGAGGTAAATCAATGATGAAGTCCATAGAGATCTCCTCCCAGGGGCAGGAAGGATTAGCCACAGGTTGTAACAAGCCCTGGGGCTTTCCCACTTTTCGTTTAGAAGCAGCACATACTGGGCAGGAACTGACGTATTCTTTAATGTTGCGCCTGAGCGTTAGCCACCAGAACTGGTGCCTAACCAGATGAAGGGTCTTCCCAAACCCAAAATGTCCAGCCAATCTGTCATCATGGGATCATGACAGAATGGTTTTGCGTAAAGCCTCAGGCACATAGAGACGATCATGCTTCCATGCAAAAGCCTGTTTAAAAGTGACCTCGTTGAGGTTTGCTTGCAACCAAGTGTCAGTTTTCAGTTCGGAAAGAAACTGTTGTTGCAAGTCTGAGGGAACAGGCAAGCGAGGTGAAACTGAAGTGTCTGTTCACTGTGCTCGAGTTTGGCTGCGAGTCACAGCTGCCAGACTCATTTGGGGCTCTGTCCAGAGAGTTCCCACTACATCTGGCACAGTACTGGCATCCTGAGGCTGGCGCGATAGTGCATCAGCCAGGAAGTTGGTTTTCCCAGGTATAAATTTCAGTTTAAAGTCAAAACGACTAAAGAATTGAGCCCACCTAATTTGTTTTGGGCTCAGTTTACGAGACACAGTCAGTGCCTCCAGGTTTTTATGATCAGTCCAAACCTCGAAAGGGTGGGTAGCCCCCTCCAATAAGTGACGCCAGCTTTCCAAAGCAGCTTTTACAGCAAACGCCTCTTTCTCCCAAACGTGCCATCTCCTTTCAGTCTCTGAAAATTTACGGGAGAGGTAGGCACATGGCTTTAACTGTCCGAGGTTGTCCTTTTGCAATAACAGAGCTCCAATAGAGAAATCAGAAGCGTCCACCTGTACTACAAATGGTTTGTCAGGATCAGGATGCTGCAGAATAGGTTCGGACGTAAACAGTTGTTTAAGGGTCTCAAAAGCCCTCTGGCATGCGGGTGTCCATTTTAGCAGCGCTCCCGGATTTTTCACCCTCCGTGTATCTCCCAAACCTTTAGTTTTGAGCAACTCAGTGAGGGGTAGCACTATTTCCGCAAACCCCTGGATGAAGGGCCGATAGAAATTCGTGAATCCAAGGAGACTTTGTAGCTGCCTACGCGTGCATGGTGGCTCCCATGCCAAAATGGCTTCAATTTTAGCGGGATCCATTTCAATTCCCTTATCTGAAATCCTATAGCCCAGATAATCAATTTGCGATTTATGAAATGCACATTTAGACAGTTTAGCATACAGTTCCGCCTTTCTCAGTTTGCTCAGTACTTGTCTGACTAGATATACATGCTCTTCCATCGTTTCAGTATATATTAAAACATCATCTAAATACACCAACACCCCTTTAAATAGGTGGTCATGCAAGACCTCATTGATCAGTTGCATAAAAACTCCTGGTGCTCCCGCCAATCCAAATGGTAGCACTTTATATTGAAAAGCACCCAAAGGACAATTAAACGCAGTTTTCCATTCATCCCCCTCCCATATGCGAATATGGAAATACGCCTCCCTCAAGTCCAGCTTAGAGAATATCTTCCCCTTTGCCAGATGTGTTAGCATATCTTTTATCAGGGGCAAAGGATATTTATTTAATATCGATACTGCATTGAGCCCACGGAAATCTGTACACAGTCTCAAAGTGCCATCCTTCTTTGGTCAAAACAGTACAGGTGCGCCTACTGGAGAGCTGGCTGGTTCAATGAAACCCCTAGCTAGATTTTTGTCAATGAACTCTCGTAGTGTTGCCAGCTCCTTCTGGGTCATAGAATAAATTTTTGGACTAGGCAATTTCACATTAGGAACAAATTCTATGGCACAGTCAGTTTTGCGGTGAGGCGGCAGCCGGTCCGCCTCTTTTTCACCAAACACATCTGCAAAGTCCTGGTATTGCTCCGGCAGTCCTTCCAGTGGCTCAAGGACTTGCAGAGAAGTGGTTGCTGCCTGTCCCACCTCGCTGTCGTCTAGTTGGTCCTTAGCAGGGGCTTTATAAAATCCATCTGCGAACGTCACCGTTTGATGCACCCAGTTTATGGAGGGATTTTGCCGTACAAACCAGGGCATCCCTAAGATGACCAAAGGTCCCCCTACCGGTGCCACAATAAATGGTAATTTTTCCCAATGGCTGCCCATTTGCAATGCAACCATCCCGGTAGAGTGGGTAACTGGTTTCCCCCCTGCCATGGTCCCGTCCAACTGGGTAAAGATCATCGGCCGCTTTAAAGGGAACGTGGGTAACCCCAACGCAGTAACCACGTCGGGGTGCATCAAGGACCGTGAACACCCCAAATCAATCATGGCCCACAGTTCTATAGTTCGGGTGCTGGACCCCAACTTCACCCTAACAGCCAGAGTAGGGAAATCCCCACTCACCGAAACATGGTCGCGCCCATTTTCTTCTTCTTCCACCTGCCCCAGGGCGCCCTTCAAAGCAGGTGGCTGGCATTTCCCGCTGGCTCCTCGGTCTCCTGTCCCCTCTCTTCTCCAAAGAAGGGGATGCCCTCAGGTTCCGCCTCGGCCAGGGCGGCTTTCATCTTCCTTGGTAGGGATGGCGATTTCCCAGCTGGTTTAGCTGGGCGATCCTCGGCTCGTCTTTTTGGGCACACCGCCGCTCAGTGTCCTTCCTTCCCACAGTGCAGACATTGCCCCTTAGCAAAGCGACGTTCCCTCTCCTCCTCCCACGAACTCTGGCTGGGTCATCCTGAAGAGATCGGAGTGCGGGCGCTTTTGATTGTTTTGCCTTGCTTTACTGCCTTGCGATGTGCAAAGGTTTCCAGAGCATTTTCAGCACTGCCCGCTAGTTGAATCCACCCATACAAAGTCTTTAGGTCATCACGCCCCAGAGCCCACCGAAGGACCTCAGTTTCTAGCCCATCTTTAAACAGCTCTACTAGGGTAGACTGGGACCAATCCTCAACTTTTCCGGCCAGTGCTTTGAATTCTAATGCGTAGTCTGCCACTGAAAGTGACCCTTGGGCAAGATTCTTCAGAGCCCGTTTCGCCCTTTCTTGTGCCAGAGGGTCCTCAAAGTGTTGCTTTAGCGCCCACAGGAACTCCTCAAAGTCTTCTAGCTCTGGGGCCTCTGCTTGGCACAGCTGGATGTACCAATCCGCCGCCCTCCCCTTCAGCCTATTTGCAATGGCATTGATTTTCCCCCTCTCGGAGCAGAAGCTCTGCTTCCAGTCCTCCATGTAGCTATTAGCATTGGTAATGAAGAAAGACAGCTTCGTAGGGTCGCCATCAAACTTCACCGGAAAGGGGGGGGGGTCTCGCCGCCTCCAGATGTTCGGCTTTTCCAGTAACGTCTAGGGTCCTCCTCCCTTTCACTGACTGTCGGAACTGAGTCCGACCTCTTCCCCACGGAGATGGGGGTGGTGACTCAGGGTTGGCGCTCTGATCCCTAGTGCCCTTTCGTCTTCCCTCAGCCGACCCTGACTTTCTACGGCTTTCCTTTAGCATCACCACCAAGGACTCCAACTTCTCCTCTAAAGCCTTCATTCGCACGGGGGTGACCGATTCTTCGGCCGCACCGGTTACCACTAACACTGTGGGTGACAACGGAGGTCCTGGTTTCCGGACCTCTTGGGCGTCCCCTACAGCGGAGTCCTCGTCCTCGTCCCCCATTCTATATTCGGCCCCTGACGTGCCCATCGTTTCTGACGTTACCAACTGCTCGCCAGGTTGTAGACCCAGCTGTTCTCAGCATGCCGCCCTCTCCGCGTGGGCGCTCCAGGCCACCCTCACTGCCGTGGTGTCCGGCTCCTCTTCAATCCACTCGGCTTCTCGTAGTACAGACATCGCTAGCACTCCCCGTCACAGGTAACCTGGCTAGGGGCTAGCGGGATAAATTTTTTCGATGATTCTCAGCTTTATGTAATGATTGCCTTATCCCAACGAAGTCAGTCTCACCAGGGATTAGTGAATAAAACTGATTTATTGAAAGGATAGTATGCAAATACGAAGAAAGCTGAGAATAAGCAAAAGCGCGCCAAATACAAACTATACAAATAAAAACCCTCGCCTCCAAGCCAATCCTGCCCCTCACCCCAGCATCGCAACCACCCCCTCCCAGTGTTGGCAAGCGTCACACATCTGCCTGGGAAAGTAACCTTGAATACATGTCATAACCCAAACACACATTCCTTCAGGGCAGCACAGAGATAACACCCTGGCAGGGCTGGAATTCCCCACCCCGCAGATGATAGACACGGATCAGTAACATGACATGTGAAACGTTACGATGTATGCAAACCATTGGAACGATGAACATGACACCTACTGTGTAAGTTACATTATTCACCATGCCAAACATCTGTTAAATGATTGTCCCATCCCATCATTAATCAAGCAGATGAATTTAGTATCATGGCAGGTCAGATCAGTTACACTGAGATTCTTCTCTTCTAAGAATCATCAAGCAAATGAGAAGGTGCATCTGAGTGTAAGTAAAGGGAGGAAAATCTCTATGAAACATTAGCAATCTTTTGAGACTTATCTTTTGAAGTATAGTTATAGCCAAGCATAGTGAATATAAGTAGAAGCAGCTCATTATTGTCTGCCTGTGTTCTCATTGTGTCTAGTGAATTTATAGGTTTACTTTTCTTCGTGTGTCAGTAATCTCATACTAATGTTCCTACCTCAAAACAAAAGAGCACTATTGTGCATCACTGTGCAACATCAACAAAATTGCCAGCAGTGCTCCATCTTAATTATTGTTATTAGAGACAATGGAGTGAACTGTAGAATTTATATATCTTTACCTTAAGAGGGCTGCTTGGTCCTGGGAGCCTAGATATCTGCACTCTGTTTCTTAAGCTTACTATGCTTTTTGAAGATTAACTAGATTAACCCAGTGTATTCACCTTCAGGTACCATGTGGGTTTTGAAGTATGTCCCTCAGAAAAAAATGACAAAGTTGGGGGAAAAATTTACCCAGGAAATGGCATGAGAATAATAGCTAATCCTTCCATTCCTGAAAACCTAGAGTGGTTTTATCTCCTGTGCAGCTCCTTTTTGCTGGTTTAAAAAAGGTGGTTCAAAGAGTGTCTTTATTGATGCTGCAACAGAAAGATTAAAGAGTAAAACTCTGTAGAAATGTGCATGCTGCTGGTTCCAGATCCTTTTTGCCAATTACTGCCACTAGTAACGCCTTCTATCAACATGTTTTGTCTGCAACCATTCCAAATTCCCCAAATGATTCCTAGTTTGCCCCAGTAAAAGCCACAATATAATGGACAGAGGCATATCAATCAGTATGTTGGGCATCATTTGGGATCCAGGGCCTTATGATGGTCTCCATGAAACCCACCAGAAACCTGATCCTAACATTCTATGGGGTGGTTGCAAAAACAGGAAGACACTTGTTCAGAGAACAAGCAATTTACTTGTTCTTCAGACACTGTATAATTAGCAGAAACTTCTGCCATTAATCAACCAGTGGAGAATTGTAATACTGTTACAAACTCTCACAGCACCAATTCTTTCAGGACCTTAATACTTTACATTATTAAACAGCTTAGATGTTCCAGAAATCCCAAACTGAAACTTAAACAGCCAATCTGTCAACCTTTTCTCAGCAAGCTAGAATGGAAACAGGCAAACAAGCATTCTAAGATACAATAGCTTCTGATGTGTAGTTATATTGCAGACAAGCTAAAGAAGACATCGCAAACACTTCCAATGGGAGCTGTGTATCAAATGCAAGCACTATTTATATGAAATCAAGGCTCACATTCTTGCACCTCTTTCTCTTACCCATGTGATGTGATGGGGTGGGAAGGACAGATCGGTCCTTTTGAGAATCTCTCAAAAGGTCACCGGTCACTTTTGAGAATCTCTCACAAATCAATACACATTATTAAAGATATTTGAGGCCCATGGCATATCAGGCAATAACATAATCATTGGCTATTCAGCAGTTAGCATTAACAGTTAACGCAGAGTATTTAGAACATTCCATTCACTGACAGAAAGATGAAGAGTGAGTTCAAAGAAAGGTAGGGGAAGTGGGAGGCTTAGCACTGGGGCTTCTTGCCACAGCAAGAAAGAAGGAACTTTACAAACTCTACTATCCATATAGACAAATATGTGCTATTTTTTGCTTGAGAATAGTAAATAAAATAGAGAAAACGGAAAGAGGGAGGAGGAACAAACATTTCTGGATTGAAAAGAGAGATAGGCCCCCAAAAAAGACAGTACTGGCCTCCTTGGGTTTTTTCTGAGTGTGTTGGAAAATGGTGTGGCTTTGTGGGATACAGAGAAGGACAATGAGTGAGAGAACAGTTGTTGGTTGGCCTGTTCTCCTCTGGATAAAAACAGAAAGGAAATAGAAGGAGGAGAAGTGGGGAGAGAGAAGAGTATCTGCTCGGTTATGTAGGACCTTCTTTTCTGAATAGCTGGACAGTGAGGGTCCTTTTTCATACTTTCTTGGATGATTTAGCAAATTGGGATCTGAGGAAACTTTCAGTAAATTGTCAAACGGAAGGAAGGAAAAACAAACATTTGTAAAAGTTTTGCTAACAATTGTTACTATGCAGCAGTGTTTCTCAACCTTGGGAACTTTAAGATGGGTGGATTTCAACTCCCAGAATTTCCCAGCCAGCATGCTGACTGGGGAATTCTGGGAGTTGAAGTCCATCCATCTTAAAATTCCCAAGGTTGAGAAACACTGCTATACAGTATATCTGGAAAGGTATATTTGCATAAATCTAGAGCCGCGATCCTGCCCAGAAAGACCAGGCCTGGGAAAACTTAATATCCGTTTTATTCCTTAGTACTGCCAGAATTGGCTAAGAAAGAGCTCAGGAAGAGGAAGTCTCCAAAGGCATTCGTTTTACATTGCCTGCTAGGTTCTTGCTAGCACATAGAAGTGCCAGCTTTGCTGTAATGGTAAGCTATTTCACACCAGCAGTGTTGTGTGTCTCATGGCATTAACAAAGTATTGAGGCAAAGAAGCCAAACTAGGGTACAATTTAGGGAAGGGGAGCAAATCAGATAACCATGCCATAATACATTGGCATGATTTCATACATCATGTTAACATTTGCATGATCTGATTTTATCTAACACTCTAGAGGCTTGATCCTGCTTCTTAAACCAAATTTTAAAAAGGACTGAACGGTTGATTACAATAACACTACCTCATGCTCTCCAACAGCCCTGGATTAACCATTCAGCAAAATAAGCACATGCTTAGGGTACCTTGGGAAGGGGGCACCATAGAGTTTTCTCCCCTAGCTATCATGCCCTTAACACGTTCACTACCACACTCAACTTTTGTTGACTTTTTTGTAGTTGTCCTTATCTGCTGTGTTTGACTTTAATCTGCATTGGGTTTTTTTAAAGAAAAAAACATTTTCTTTGGCATGGTGAGTGACTAAAATTTAAAAGTTTGGTTTGAAGGTGTGGTCAGATATCACATTTGTTTCCATGATATGGCATGAGAGTTTCACTGCCGTCAAGGGGCATCATTGCTGGGCTGTGCTTAGAGCATCAGTTGACCTTAATCCAGCCTTTCTCTCCAAAGCTTCAGAATTTTATTTCACATTCAGGCAAAGACAAAAACTCATATAAAAACTCATAATTCTCCCGGAGGATCTAAGTCTGCATAGGAAGAAGGTGTATAACTTAATTTCCCCTCCCTGCACACATGACACTATCCTGGCAAGGGAAATATTTTAACAGTAAGCACCTCCAAATCATGTTGTGTGATGGAAAGGCCTTCTGAGAAACATATATTTCTGAATATTAGTCTAATAACAAATCAGGGACACATCCTGCTTCAAGTTGTCAAATGTGCATATAAAGTGCATATAAAATGAGGAAACGCTTACTATAAAGATGGAGAAGTGATAATTAATTGAGCCAGCAGGAAAACAGCAGCAAACAAGGCGGCATTTTATGATTGAGGGACAGTAGACAAATTCTAGTGTTTTTTAAATAATTATTGCACAGCAATGAGATTTAACAGTGGATGGATTATCCTCTGATTTCTAGTCACATGAAAAGTGACTCAGAACAGAAGAGGAATAAACAGGGCTTTGAAGCAGACTAGATAAGCATATCTTGGATGTGGCTCAGGCTAGACAATTCCTGTCGTTTAACAGGATTAGCCTTGTGATGCTATGATGCCATTTTCAGTGGAGCAGACTGGCAGTAGCTCAAAGGTTTTCAAATGATGAACCAAAGCTTTATTGTTTCTTACTTACTGAAGTCAGTCTTTATACAGAGGAATAAATGGGAGAAAGATGTGATACACTCTGCTTAGGAATGGAAGATAAAATGATCTAGTGCAAACTTTAATGCAGAGCTATATAATATGTGCTTTGCTTGTACTGGTCTATGACCGTAATAATAAATTGTACTTGTAATATGTGCTTTTTAAACCTTATGTGAACCAGAATCTTCTTATGCACTAAAGTGTGTACTTTTTCTAAATTTTCAGATGCTATTTACAATTCAGATGCTATTTACAAAAATATATTCAAAAATATCCATACTAGGGAAAGTGGACATTAAGGGAAAGAAGAGGTAGAAAAAGGTGTATCATTTGTGGAGAAATGTGGAAATGTGCACTCATTTTTGTGCTGACTATATTGAAATGGTAAATTAATATGGAAATGGGCCAAAACTTACTACTAAAAATTGAGAAATTAAAAAAAAAATTAAGGTGAACATACCTCTAGACTTACCCCATAATATCTGAAATATTTATTCTTATCGTATGATAAATGGGCTATTAATGGGAATATCAGACAAATACTGCACCAAAAAATAGTGCTTATTAGGGATGAAGAAAGCTTCAGCTGAATTTGGGTTTCCAAATCATTTATAAAAGCCTTTTTTTCAAGTGGGTTTAGAGATCTGGACTGATTTGAATCAATTTCCGCCTTAGATTGTCAGTCCAAATCAAAGTTCTGTTTTGAATAGAATCAGAGGTGATCCATTCACCCTTATTGCTTATACTTCTGAACATTATTATTTTTAAGGAACTGTATGCTGTCACATAATTTCTACTTTCTTTTATTTTATAATTTAATGCTGGTGGGGAAAAATGCACTAAAAGGTAGACTTGATAATCATAAAGTCAGTGTAGAATTGTGGATATTATATTTGGATAAAATGCCATCATTTTTAGAATCTCCTTTATTTTGTTGGCAAAATGAGAACAGATCTGCAGATGCAACTTTCTAAAGACAAGAATGTCAACTTTCCTAGAACATCAGCAAGAACTTAATCCTCTGTCCAAAGATGAACTCCATGGCAATCAACTAAATATCCCATGTGCATTAGGAATATGTGACATGTTTGATAATATCAATAATTTTACATGACTTAAAAAAAACAACAAAATAAAACTAGCAGAAAGATATAAAGAGTCTTTAGGAGCAATGGAAGAAGATGAAATGAATGAAGAAAATTGTGCTACACATCATCTTGTCTTACAACTGTAAATGCCAGCAGTCATAATCAAGAGTTTATTGTACAGGGCAATCTGGATGATTAGAAATTGGATTCAAGTTCACAAAAACAGCTTGACATAAAATTCATCCTATTTCCCTACTAAAATCAAGAGCCAAATTTATCCCTTATGTAACTCCATATAGTTCTTTGGGGGCAAAAAGCAGGATTTCTTGGGATATATAAACTAAGTTTTTAAAGTGTGATGTGTGTGGTATATGTTTAAATGGTTGTTGAAAGATTTTGAGCGATGTTCTAAAAGTTTACTGAGATTCAAAAGTTACCACTCACAGTAACACACATAGAGTCTTTACATAATAAAGTATATGTGTGTGTGTGTGTGTGTGTGTTTAAGTGCTGAGATTCTATGACTATAAAACCAAAATGTGTTGTATAATATAATAAAAAATGTATGCAAATAAAATACAATAAAAATAAAAAACAACATTACAATAATTGGATCAGATATTTGTTGAAATATGAGGTAGGTATAAACCATAAGACTTTGCTTTGACGATTTGGAAATTAGACTAGAATTAAAAATAAAAATGGATATTATTAGAGGCTATCCAGTAAGAAACCAGAAATCTGGTGTTTTGTGATTCCCAATGGCAATCCTTAGAAATAATTTTTAAGAAATAGTTATAAAGTTTGATTTGCTTCAGTCAAATCCAAAATCTATCCAGTCTGACTCAGTATTTGAGAACCACCAAAACTCCTCTGCAAACTTCTAGAAAGCATTGTGATATATGATTTACCTGGAACAATATTAGTTTTCACAATTCTACAATATCTAGTTTTCACAAACCTACAATATCTATTAGATTGGAACCATATATTATGGGTCATATCACTCAGAACTGACCCTTCCTTATAATAGATTAAACTGACTGCTTCAATAGGCACCATGAGACAGGCATAATTGAAAACAGAAATTGCTTGAAAATTAAAATCTACCATCCCCAGTGAAGTCCAACTTGTATTTTGTTGCATGCGTGCAACTAATAATTCCCAGTTCAAAAGATTTGTTCTATCTAAATAGTAAATAATACTATTTACTAATGCAACATTAGTATATTGCTAAAATAACCTGTGGACTAACTCCTATCTTACCTATATACAAATCCAGTAATTCTTTCTCTTTCCAGGTAATTGTATTCAAACATCTCTCCTGCTTAACTAACCTAAATCTGACACAAGGCATGTGCACCAAAAATCATCCATTTGCATAAATATAGCCATTTTTGGACAAGAATTAAGTCACAAAGGTACATCTTAGAAAGAGAGATATCTGTTCATAAATGCCCTGTGCTCTCTGCTTTCACTCTCTCTCAATAAGAAACATCACATAAGAATAAAGATCAAGAGGTGAATACACTAGTTTTGCGTTAAGTTTGCTTTATCCTAAGCTTTACCAGCAAATCTTGTTCGTTACAATTATGAATATAAACTAGGATAAGCCCAATTTAAAAAGACCAGTATCTTGAATCTCTTGTTAAATGTTATTTTGGATATAAAATCTGAATCAGACCCAAACTATTTGATTGACATTGCAGGAAGTAATATACACAGCTGGAATTTAACAATGAGATAATTTTATAAGATGGTGAGTTGATGGACGAACTCATGCCAAGCCATTCCAGATTATTTAGCAGTGTTTTCTGGGCATTCTTACAGCTTTGAAGTATCCTTCATATTAAATCATGGGGCCTGGCAAGTGATAAAAACATCTTGCATTGGCATCAGCATTGCCAATTCCCAGCCTCCAATAAACTTCCAGTGTATGAACTGTAGTTACGATGCCATGGATGGGAATTGCAAAGTGTTGTGATACTTAAGGTAACTACTTTGCAGTCTGCAAGTTAGTCTTGTGAAAAGATCCCATGGCATTTTATGAAAGCATTCAGGTGTCAACTCCAGTCCTCTGGACTTGTTCCAAGTTCTGTTCTATGCATCTGGAAGTTTCTTTAATTCCCACTGGAACTGAATGGCTTTCTTTTCCATAATGACTTTGGAAATTATTATTTAAACAAACATATATCCCCATTGCAAGACATTTCAAGGATCTATCGTTTAGTGTTAAAAACTTCCTTTTGATTTACAGACAGTACTTCCAGTGCAGTAGTTCTAGGAAAACAGAAACTTCAGGAGCTGGAACTTAACTTTGTAATGGTCTATCACTGACAAAAATCTTTTTAGTCATTTGCTCAAATGAAAGTCTACTCTTTTGTTCATCACCAATAAAAACAGCCAACCTCAGATCAGGTTTTTTTTTTCCTTCTTCCTCCTACTCTGCATTTCTCTCCTTAACTAGTTTGCTTCTGAATCTGTCTTCTATAATCTATTGTTCCTTATCTATTCAGCTTTATCTACCTGAGTATCAGCATTCATAATAATCCTTAACTTTCCTGCTAAGAGCACAACCAACTTTTCCATAAAAATGTAATCAGCATTTCCTGTTTATTATTTTGATATAAAAGGCATGAGATAAGAAAAGAAAATACAGATAAAACTAGTTTATACCAATACCATTTACAGTACATCACCATAGCTTTCTCTCCCTGCAAACTATCCTTGTTTCTACTATGTCCATGTGTGTTTCTATACACTGCCATTTGTTCCTAAACCTTTTAGCTGTTTTTGAGGACCGTGTCAATGCTATCCAACCATGATTTTCTCAATCTTCTTTCCCTATCAACCTATTCACTCTTCCTGCATATACAGTATTTGTTTTGCAATTTGATCTTCATTCATTTTCTCTCTATAACCAAACCATATCAATATACTTCTTTCATCCTGTTCCTTTGCTGTTTTATTCAATCCCTATTCACTGAGTAGCTATACATTCTTGACCCTATCTCTTCATATTTGTTAAATATCTGGGTAACACATTTCCACTATATTCAGCTTAATTTTACATTTTTTTGGAACCATTGACCATCAGCTTCATCTAACAAAGTGGGCAAAAACAAGCTTTTATTCATAGCCATTTTCACTTCTTTTGACAAATTTTCATTCCCCATAGCAAACATCTACCACACCAGTATCTTATCTTGCCTATTGTCATGTTCCCCGTTGCAAGGCATAAGTGCATCACAACGGGGAACATGCACATCAGGAAAGAGGAAGGGATAACCATTATCCTTTAAACACACACATCATCCCTTAAGCACCCAAACCCATAAATAAATCATCAGGACAATAGAAGCGCACCTCGGACAGGATCTGGAAACCATTAACAGATCGGGGGAACTCCCACCCATTACCCCGGGGGACGCACCTGCACCGGACGAAGGCAAGAAGGCAAAGGGGAACGTCGGAGATCGCCCGAATCACCCATCGTCGGACCCATACCAACGCTAATCACCCATCTGGACCTGGCTTGGGGAACAATAGGGGGTGGAGGAGAACAAGGTCCACCACCGGGGTATAAACGGGAGACCCTGATACCGCACCTGCATTCCCGTCTTTTTCTCCGTATGCATTCTGCTTCAATAAACCCGGAAATCCTTAAACCCTTTAAGTGAGTCCGTGTCTTATTCAGAGCAAGACTACCCTGACATAAAGACGGGAATCGGAAAAAAAAATTTCCACTAGCACCAGTCCAGATCCAATCTGTGAGGGAACCAAGCTAGTGATGGAAGAGTTCACCTCACGGCGAGGCGGCTACCTGGCGACCGGCAACAGAACTCCCATCCCCACAAACGGAAGGTGCCCGAGGCCCCGACGGTGCGAGGCCCAGGTGAGCTCAGGATCGAGTTCGGAGGGGGAAGCAATGACAAACGCCACCCGTGAGTCCCATGGCACGTGGGTCACCATCGACGAGATGGGGGGATCCTCACCCGGATCGCCCGGAACCCCGGAGGAACCGTGGGACGTCCCATCATCCACAGCGTCAGGAACCGAAGGAGAGTGGAGGGGCGACTGCACCAAGAAGGGCTCGCGAACAGCGGCAAGGCTGAGCATGGTCAAGGAAAAGCTGGAGGCAATGCAGCAGCTGCTCCAGAGGTTAGCAGAGGTGTACGAATCCCACAGCCAGGGCGCGGAAGGACCAGGCACCAAATGCCCGACACCCCTTACCCCCCCTTGGAGACGCACCAGCCGGAGAGACAGAGGAGAGGTCCAGAGGACGATGCAGCGCCAGGCAGAGTCCGCTTCCAGGAACCCACCAGATGGGCTGCAACCCACCCTCCCACCCCGATGGCGAGATGACCGGAACGAAGCGGGAGCCGGCAAGAGATGGCACCAACACCACCCAACGCCCGATGGAGGGAACCCCCACGTCAAGACCACAAAGCCCCGACTGCCCGAAGCACACCTAGACACCCAGATGCGGCTTGGAGCCCACCGAGAGCGGCGATCAAGGACTTCGGCGTTAAGTTTGATGGGGACCCCACAAAACTCTCCTTTTTCCTCACCAACGTGAGGAACTATATGGAGGAATGGGGCCCCTACTTCTGAACAGAGAAAGGCAAGGTAAATGCCTTAGCAATCAAATTAAAAGGACGGGCCGCCGACTGGTATGTCCAGTTATGCCAGGCAGGCGCCCCGGAACTCAAGGACTGCAATGAATTCCTATGGGCAATGGAACTGCACTTCAGGGACCCCCTGGAAAGGGAGAGGGCAAAAAGAGCCCTGAAAACCCTCAAACAAGGACAGCGCTCTGTGGCAGATTATGCCATGGAGTTCCAAGCCCTGGCCGGTAAGGTCGAAGTATGGTCCCAGTCCACCCTCATTGAGCGGTTCAAGGAGGGTCTCAACCTGAACATGCTCAGGTGGGCACTGTGCAGAAATAACCCCGACACTCTGGTGGAGTGGATCCAGCTGGCAGGAGAGGCAGAGGATGCCCAGGACACTTTCCTCCAAGCAAAAAGGGAAGCACAGCGTGCAGAGGTGGCGAGGGGACCCCACACAGCTGCAGGACCGGTGAAGTCGAGACCCCAACCTTGGAAGGAGGAAAGAGACCGATGGTTCGCCAAGGGTCAGTGCCTCAGGTGCAGGAAGGAGAATCACAAGGCGGCAGCTTGCCCGAAAGCGAAGGTGAGGGACAGCTCGGGGAAGGCACCAACCAAGCCAACCCCAGCACCCAGGAAAATGCCAGTCGTGACGGGTGAAACCGCGGCAAAGGACTTCCCCTACTGCACCGAAGACGAGGAAAGCGACAACGACGAACCGGCAGAAAACGCCAGCCACCTGCCCTAAGGAGCGCCAGAGGACAGGTGGAAGAAAACAAGAGGCGCGACAACTTCAGGGTGAGTGAAAATTGTCCCACCCTATATGTGAAAGTCACCCTAACCCACGGTGGAAAGACGGAAAAAGTTTGGGCACTAATTGACTCTGGCTGCTCGAAGTGCCTTATGCACCCGGACCTGGCAGCCGCACTAAACCTCTGCTGCTATCCACTTCAGAACCATATTGTTTTTACACAGTTGGATGGATCAGCAGCGGGGGGGGGGGCGGTCACCCAATACACAGACAAAGTTGCGCTGCGGCTTGGCAGCCACAAGGAAAGATTGCCCTTCATTGTGGCACCAGTGGGCCAACCCCTAATCATCCTAGGGATCCCGTGGCTAGTGCAACACAACCCACAAATAAACTGGACAACCAGGGAAATCACGTTTTCTGATGGGCGCTATCAAGCACCCACAGGGGATCAGGTTCCCCATGCTGCAATGGGGAGGGCGGCGACTACCTCGATGCATCTGGAGGCAGCGAACCTGGAGAGTCTGCCAGCCAGATATGCAGAGTTTGCCAATGTGTTTGGCGAAATGGAGGCTGACAAACTCCCACCCCATAGAAAAACAGACTGCACCATAGAACTGGTCCCTGGCGCACCCCTACCAAAGCCCAAAATCTATGCGATGACCCAGAAGGAGCTGGCAGCATTAAGGGAGTTTGTCGATAAAAAATTAGCGCGGGGTTTTATTGAGCCCGCAAACTCACCAGTCGGAGCCCCCGTCCTCTTTCAGGAAAAAAAGGACGGGTCACTGAGGCTCTGTACCGACTACCATGGTTTGAACGCCGCGTCCATCTCAAATAAATACCCCCTACCCATAATAAAGGACATTCTTGCCCACCTGGCAAAGGGCAAGATATTCTCAAAACTGGACCTGAGGGAAGCCTACTTCCAAATACGAATACGGGAGGGGGACGAATGGAAGATGGCTTTCAACTGCCCGCTGGGGTATTTTCAATATAAAGTTTTACCATTTGGGTTGGCGGGGGCACCAGGAGTGTTTATGCAGTTAATTAATGAGGTCCTGCACAACCACTTATTTAAGGGGGTGCTTGTCTATCTCGACGATGTTTTAATATATTCAGAGACCGAAAAAGAGCATGGACGCTTAGTAAAGCAAGTGCTCAGGAAACTCTACAAGGCAGAGCTATACGCCAAGCTCTCCAAGTGTGAGTTTCACAAGGACCAAATTGACTACCTGGGCTATAGAATCTCGGCAAGGGGGATCGAGATGGACCCAAGCAAGGTCCAAGCCATACTGGCGTGGGAGCGCCCATGCACGAGGAGGCAACTCCAAAGTTTCCTCGGTTTCACAAATTTCTACAGGGGTTTTATCCAGGGCTGGCAGAAATTGTGCTGCCTCTAACTGACCTACTCTGGACAAAGGGCCTGGGAGACACACGTAAATCAAGGAACCCGGGGGCGCTCCTGAACTGGACAGCTGATTGTCAAAGGGCTTTTGAACACCTCAAAAGCCTCTTTACAGCAGAGCCAGTACTGCAACACCCCGACCCCACCAGACCCTTCATCGTGCAAGTCGACGCATCCGACTTCTCCATCGGAGCACTCCTGCTTCAGCAGGATTTTGACAATCAGCTGAAGCCCTGCGCGTACCTTTCCCTCAAGTTCTCCGAAATGGAACAGAGATGGCACGTGTGGGAAAAGGAGGCATACACAGTCAAGGCAGCCCTAGAGACATGGAGGCACCTTCTGGAAGGGGCCTCCTGCCCCTTCGAGGTCTGGACAGACCACAAAAAACTAGAGGCTCTCAGCACTCCAAAACGCCTCAGCCCAAAGCAAGTACGCTGGGCGCAATTCTTCAGCCGGTTTAACTTTAAATTAAAGTTCATACCAGGGAGGAAGAACTTCCTAGCAGATGCTCTTTCCTGATGGCCTCAGGATGCCAGCCAGGCATCAGACATTGTGGGTACTGTGTGGACCAACACACAGCTGGGCTGCCCTGCTGTCACGCGCAGCCAAACAAGAACCCAATGCACCCCAGCACAAACACCCGCGAACAGAGGGAGACGCAGGTCAATTTCACCGAACTGGCAACAACGGCTCGTTCAAGCCCTCAAGACAGATACATGGTTGCAAACCAACAAACACCATGTATCTGTTACGAATGGTCTAGCCTGGAGACAGAAGAACCTGTACGTGCCAGAGACATTGCGAGCGGAAGTTTTAAACCGCTCCCACAATGACAAGACGGCCGGGCACTTTGGGTTCATCAAAACATTACATTTAATCAGGCGACAATTCTGGTGGCCTACTCTCAGAAAGGACGTTAAAGAATATGTTGCTGCTTGCCCCACATGTGCCATGTCAAAACGAAGGTGGGGAAGCCCCAAGGACTGCTGCAGCAAGTAGCAAGCCCCTCCCGTCCCTGGGAGGAAATTTCCATGGACTTCATTGTAGACCTACCACCCAGCCAAAGAAAAACGGTCATCTGGGTGGTAAAAGACTATTTTTCCAAGCAGGCACACTTCATACCCTGCGCATCCATTCCCTCCATGCAACAGCTGTCACGCCTATTCCTTACCCACATCTATAAACTCCACGGTGTCCCCTCCCATTTGGTGACTGATAGGGGCACACAATTTACATCTAGGTTCTGGAAATTTTTAAAACTTATTGGGACCAAGCAGGCACTGTCCACGGCCTGGCACCCCCACACAGATGGCTCTACAGAGATTCTTAACTCCACCCTGGAGCAATTCCTACAATCATTCAGTAACTATCAACAGGACAATTGGGTGGACCTGCTACCTTTTGCAGAGATAGCCTACAACAACGCAGTACACCAGAGAAGAGGTCACACCCCATTCAAAGTGGTTTATGGCAGAGACTTCGTGCCAATCCCGGAACTGCCCCAACCAGACAGCCCGCCCTGTTCCCCAGATGACTGGGCGGCACAACTGGCCACGGTTTGGCCCATCATCCAGCTGGCTCTCGCAGATGCGCAAGCTACATACAAAAAGTTTGCAGACAATCACAGGGCGGCACAAATGAACTACAAAGTGGGAGATAGGGTCTACCTCTCCACTAAGTTCATCAAGTCCCCACAGCCCTCAAAGAAATTGGCACCCAAATTCATTGGACCGTTCCAAATCATAGAAATTATCAACCCAGTGACCTTCAAGCTGGACCTACCCCACAATTTGTGGTGCATACATCCAGTATTCCACTGTGTCCTACTGAAACCGGCCACCCCTTCAAAATGGCACAATGAAACCCCCCCGCCTCCACCCATCATGATAGATGGGCAACAACATTTTGAAATTAAGGAGGTACTAGACTCCAGGAAACTAAGGGGCACCCTACAGTACCTCGTCAAATGGCGACATTTTCCACACCCAGAGTGGGTCCAAGCACAAAATGTTTCAGCAAAACGGCTGATCAAAAGCTTCCACGAAGCATACCCAAACAAACTGGCACCTTAGAATTCTCTTAGGGGGGCAGCATGTCATGTTCCCCATTGCAAGGCATAAGTGCATCACAATGGGGAACATGCACATCAGGAAAGAGGAAGGGATAACCATTATCCTTTAAACACACACATCATCCCTTAAGCACCCAAACCCATAAATAAATCATCAGGACAATAGAAGCGCACCTTGGACAGGATCTGGAAACCATTAACAGATCGGGGGAACTCCCACCCATTACCCCGGAGGACGCACCTGCACCGGACGAAGGCAAGGAGACAAAGGGGAATGTCGGAGATCACCCGAATCACCCATCGTCGGACCCATACCAACGCTAATCACCCATCCGGACCTGGCTTGGGGGACAATAGGGGGTGGAGGAGAACAAGGTCCACCACCGGGGTATAAACGGGAGACCCTGATACTGCACCCGCATTCCCATCTTTTTCTCCATATGCATTCTGCTTCAATAAACCCGGAAATCCTTAAACCCTTTAAGTGAGTCCATGTCTTATTTGGAGCAAGGCTACCCTGACACCTATCTTATAACTTATATATCCGTTTTCCCAACTTGAATAAACCTTCTACCAAAGCATAGAAATTCTTCAATTTGTTCTAGTTTTGTGCCATTTATATATAATATACAGTTATTCACTTCACGTTTTCTGTCAAGCACAACTGTTGTGGTCTTTGACACATTGATTTTCAGATCCAGGCATCATGCAGTCTGTCCAACGCTACAAATTATTTAGGTTCTCAGCTAATAACAGATAAGAGTATAGACACGTTTACTTTCCCAGCCTCTAACATTACCGCATTTATTTTTAATTCTATTCACCTTGCTGGAGGCTCCTTATTTAGACCTTTTCACCTATTTCCAAAATATTTTTCTTACTTTCCTGAAAATTGATCTGTCTTCCTTATTTAATCTTAACCACACCTTCTGTGGCACTCTGTAGCACAAATCTTTTCAAACAGCTTCCACATCCCACAAATTTATTCACATTTTCTTTAAAACCACTTTCCTTCATTTTGGTAATTAATCCACCTTCTGATTCTTTTTTCTTACAGGACTCCTATTTTCTTTTCCAGCAATTGTTCTATTTACTCTCTACTTTCATTTTTTCATGTCTACTTTTTCTTAAGAACCATTCTTGATACTACCCAAAAAAAGTGTGCCGCACAATTAGAACTTCTCATTGCTCTTTATCCTTTCCTAATTCTCTCAATCTTTCCCCATAAGTAATCAAATCAATAATGCTTTTAGATTTATATTCATTTCTTTACTTTGTGTACTATAAATAGATGTATCTTATACCACATATTTGAAACAGGCAGACCCTTTTCTAAGCAAATATCCCCCAAACAATCACCATTCTCATTCATTCTAGGGCCTCTGAATGGCCCAATCACTTTTCCTGTACTCTTCCATCTATTCCCACAAATACATTCACATTTTGTAACCATATTTTTACCTTGGATTGCATTTCTTATGCACAGTTTTCCTCAAAACCTATTTCTGTTCTTCCATTATCTATTATCACCATTCACTAGAGCGTAGCATCTGACTATTAGTAACCTATAGATTCCTCCATTCATGTACTCCCACAGCAAGCTGGATGACACCAGATCATACTTTTTGACATACATGTTAGCCCTTTCATTCATAATTAAACCTACATCTTCACTTCCCTATATGTATTCATTCAATCCTCGAGATAAGACCACCTTCATTCAGATCTATTACATTCTTCCCCTTTCTGTAAGTTTCATATACATACAACATATCTAATTTTCTTCCTTTCATTTCATTTGTTAATTCATACTTTTATCATTTACTCCTTTTACACTCCTGACCTCAGTCTTTTGCATAATATGGTCATCACCAGATGGGCTCATATTGACCTTTCCAGGGAATCAAGGCTTTTCCATAATATGTTTTTGGAAGATAGAGAATGTGTAGACTAAGTTAGTAGCATGATTCATACCTACTGCATGCCACATACAACATTCCTGGTTAATGTTAAGGACAATATTGATTAGTTCTGGCATATTGTGATCGGTATGTCACAAAAGAAACCAAAGCCCAATTTTACCCTAATCATGCTCACATTAGTCTATGCAAGCTAGGATTTCTAACCAAGAGACTACTTTGCAAGCCTTCATAGTGCATCATACCATTTTGGTGGCACAGAAACATACTGAAACACATTCTGCAGAATTGTCAATACTGCAGCTTGGTTTAGCTAATCAAATATTTAAGATAAATACAAGTCTGCAACTTATAAGATCTTTCTACAGTAATTTGCATAAGAGACATAATGCAAGCAAAAACAAGCTGGGGTTTGATTTTCATCCTGTCCTTCAAGCAGCTCCTATAAACATCTATGTTCTAGCATAATCATCAACTGAGGAAAATATCTTCATGCAAGTAAGTGCTTATGTGTAATCTTCCATGTGAGTGGGACATCAGCTGCACAAGTAGACAACTATGTTACTGTAAATGCTTATAGACTGCACCAGTCCTTGAGATGGGAACAAGAGGGATTCCTTGCTCCCTATTACTCATATGATGCCCCCTTCAAAGTAATAGCAAAAAGGGTTTTAGGATTTACAGTTTATGTAATTGACTAATATTGCATTACAAAGCTTGGAGTGTGTTCAAGCAGCTAAATGACAGCACATATCAGAGCAGGTGTGATGTCCCATTAACAGAGGATCAATGGTGATAAGATTCTCAACAGCAGAAGTGCCACACAACCAGCATATTAAGTACGAAGAATTAAATGATACGTATTGGCAATATGGGACACAATCTAGCCAAAATTATGTACTGTAAGCAAGTTAGTGTCCAGGAATTAGGTGCATGATTGATTTTTTTTTTAGGCCACTAGATTAAAAGTCCTAGAAGTGGCCGTTGCTTATAACTTAATTTATCTAATTCAGCTCCATAAATTACACTGAGGAAATGTGCCAGGATTCTCAACTGGTTTAGTTTGATGTAGTGACACTTTAATTGAATTACTATTGTGGATCTCAGCCAAACAAAAAATGCTGAGTGAGGCTAGGATTACTGGTGTTTGCACTGGGTATGTTTGTGTAGCTGTATTAGCAGCCCAGCACAGAAATTTACAAAGGGAAGATTTGTCTGGCACAAAAATAAAGTACTGAATTACTATATGTCAGGCTAATATAAAAGCCATAGTAACATTGCTTCTGTTTCTGCTATAGCTCCATGCCTCTTTGTTTTCAAGATGGAGAAACAGGTACCAATAAGGAAAAAAATTCAATCACCTCTGAAAGAGAAAATCATCATGACGCAGCTAGAGCTGAAAACTAGGTGGAGAGAGAGAGATGAAGCATAGTTTTATGTATCCCTTGTTATGTATTTAAATTGTGTTTTATCCCAAGCCTCCTCAAAAAGAAGTTAACTTAGTGTTTGTGGTAAGGTGAAAATTTCTTCCTTTTTAAAACAATTTTCATTTAATTTAGTGGGCAAAATTGTTTTTGTTATTCTTTTAAAGAGTAACTTTGTAAAATTCCTCTGGTGTGGTATGTTGTTCTTGCATTTACTCCGCTTTGCTGTAAGATGTTCATGAGTGTACACTGAAAGATAGCACAGCCATCTCTCCAGCAGGCTGCAGCTTCCCTGCATTCCCACGTTCAATTCAGCCCCAAGGAAAGACATCATTAGAGGATTTGTCCTGTCAGAAGTTCTCTTTGGAAACAGGAACAGAGTCAGGCAAAAGATAAGACAATTCCTACATTCAAAAGACTTTTATTACCAAATATTCACAAAATAAAGGTGCTGATGCCAAACTGAGCTTCCAGCCTCTTTTGGTGAAGTAATTAGATTATCCTATGTACATTCCTTTCTTTATCTTATTTTTGATGAAAACCATCTTTACTTCTACTTTTATCCTGCATCTTATGCTGTCTTAGTTCTACCTTTTCTACTTCTTATCCTATTCTCTTTCAGCTCTGCCTTCACCTGGTCAGTCCTGGCCCAATGTTGCTGGTGTGCACCGCTGGTCCTGTGCTGCATCACATGGTTTTTCTGTTGTAGCTGGTGCTTAGGCTTGCTGCTAGGTGGAAGAGTATGGAGGTCTCCCCTTTACCTGAGCTGCAGCTGTGTTCTTGGTGCTGAGACCTCAGGCTCTTCCTGAGACCAGACCAGACCTCTGGGCCTCCATTTACATTTGCCTCCATATGCCTCCATACACCACTTCCAGGACTTTGGGGTTGGCTTGTTGCCAATGCTCTGTGCCCACTATATAGCCACAGGCCAGCATCCCTGTCCTCTCTCCTGCTTCCAGCCCTTCAGGCAACTCTGTACATTCCCCAGTGCCCTGGGCCTTTTCATTCGGAGGCTAGTACCATAAGCCTCACTCTTTACCAGCAGCCGGGGCCCTTCTGAAAAATGGCCAGTGCTCTGGATCTCTTTGGGCAGTTGTACTGCTGCTTTCAACATTCTAGCTGAATGTCTAGCAATCCCAGGGCTAATTCCCTTCGGGACGTCTCTCTGATGCCCTCTCTTCACTGACCCCAAGGTCTTCTTTCAGGAAATTCAGCCTTTCGTCTCTTCCTCCTTCCCACAGTTCAGGCCACACTGACTGGGAGAGTCTAGAGTTCTCCTTAAAGGACCAGCGCATGTGCAGTCTGGCAGGGCCTTACCTTTTGCTAGGTGTAAGGAGGGCTGCAGGAGGTTTTGCCTCCCCACACCCAACCTTTCTCGCCTTCCTTTGGCCGTTTGAGTTCAAGAAACATGGGAAAGTAGAGGGGCTGTTCAACAATACATAACAGAAAGAGAAAGGAAGGCAATACCACCCTTGGCCACTCCTCCAAATAAAGTAAATTCATAAAGAGCATCAGCAGAACTTGCAAAGCATCCTGAGAATGAGGTAGAAAAGCCGAAGCCTCATTTGCCGGAGAGAAATTTGGGAGGAGGGAGAATTGAAAGATAGATTCAAGGAAGTAAACTGAATTCCAAGATGTACTCATTTTTGTATTGTATTCTGAGCCCAGTTCATCCCAGTTCATGTATTTGTAAAAATATAGCCACCCTTTCCTGCTGAAATCCTAGTGATTATTTCCTGGATCTATGTTTGCAGAACTTGTGGATTCTTTCTTTCTATAGAGAAAAATTAGTAGATGTCATGATGCTTTCAAAGTCCCCTGTATGCATCAGGTGAGGCAAGCTGTTACCTATGAAAAGCTCATGTCACAGTGAACTTGTTAGGTTCTATGATGCCTCAGTAACTTTCATCTTTTATGATCCACATTTATTGTTCAACAATCCAACAAGCATATGGCAGAGGCATATGGCAAGGGCAGCATTGCTTCTCAATCTTGCTCCAGTGCAGATGTGCACAGTATGACTCCAGAACAAATGGTTTTGTTGGAAATGCTCAAATGTTGAGCTTTTCATCCCATCTGCAGAAAGAAAGATGCTTCTACACATTGGCTTTTGAAACTTCTGGCTCTGCCAGGTGCAATTTCCTTTTCAGATACTTCCCCCTTTGAGTTCCTGCACTGTGGTTTAGAAAGGGGATTTTGATGCTTTTCCTTCTTCAAGAGTGTAGTAATGAATTCCTCTTTTAGCATCACTACTTCAGATCTGGGGACCCATTTGGAGAGTTACCAAAGATGTCTAAGGGAGAAATTGCTGTCGCAGAAGTTCAGAAACATCACCATAACTGTTGGTTGTGAAACTGTTGGCAAGCTCCAAATCTCTTCAGTAAATTCTTCTCCAGAGATTCCCCTCCCCCAGCTTCCCTTAAAATACTGACTTTTGATAGATAAAAGCAACAGCTAAATTGCTTGGAGCAGTGTTTCTCAACCTCAGCCATTTTAAGGTGTGTGGAAGAGTTCCCCAGCCAGCATTATTTTCCAAATGTACTTGGGGAAATTTCCACCTTATCTGTTGGCAATACCTACGGCTGAAGCTCTGGCAAATTTGTGGCTGATGATTTGGGCAGGTAACGCTATAACTTCTAAGCATGCCTTCTCCTCTCACAGATTTCAGTCTGAGAGCCATGAAGAGGATAGATAGACGGTTGGAGCACAACTGAAGGAACTGTGGTGACCAATTAGATTGAACAAGGGTATGGCCCTCTTTCAACTCCACAACAGTGGGTATATTAAAAAGGGCTGTCTTCTCTGCCAGCAATATGTTTCCATATTATGCAAATCTTCTCCATCAAGTCATTGCAGGAAAGGAGCCAGAACAGTTGGAGGCTCATTGTGTACAATTTTCATTATTCTTTATCAATAATCTGGTTTATCTAATTTGGAATCTAACATTGGGCAACATCACCAGGAGGGAACAATTCATATAAGTTATCTTCATCTTAAATCAGCCAGGTTGGGACTGGTCCCAATTAACAACTTATTGAGTGCAGGACATGCCTCTGCATACCTAAGGGAGGTAGATATAAGATGATTATTTAAAAAGCCTTTCTTTAAACTGGAAGAGTTTTATAATTACAGGCCATTTTCAGACATTCCATTTTTAGGTAAGGAAATTGAGAAAGTGGGCGGCCTTGTGGTTCTTTGATTTTCTATACCCATTTCAAAATGGGCTTCTTCTATGACTTCATAGATACGGTACTGAGACTGCTTTTACTGCCTTGATAGGTGACTTATGCCAGGACCTAGATGGAGGACTGCAACTCTTCTAGTTCTCCTGGTATTCTTGGCAGTTTTCAGTACCACTGACCATGTTATTTTTCTGGGCCATCAGGAGGAGTTGGACATTGGGGCCACTATTGTTTAGTGCCCAGAAGATGGTGCTGGGGAACTACTTTTAACATCTACATGAAATCACTGGGGGAGGTAATTTGAAGCTGTGGAGTGGGATGTGATCGGCAGATAATGATATCTAGTTCTGCAGCTCCCTATCTTCTAACTCCAAGGAAGCAATCAGCACTGTTGAACATTGCCTAATCCCAGTAATTGGCTGGGTAAAGAACAAGCTAAATTTAAGGCAGAGGTGCTATTGGTAAGGAAAAGCTGCCTGGTCTCTGAATGTTTCTTAAAATGTGGTGACCATGGTTAGACACAGTGTGCTCAGGGTATAGTCTAATCAACACAGATTATATTGGAAATATTCCTTCCTCTGATCTGGACATCTAAAACTGTATTTTGCCTTTTTAACAGCCATGTCATGCTGCTGATTCATACTCAGTTTGTGATAAGCTGCAGTTTCAAGATTCTTTACCCATGTACTATTACTCACATGCATCCTCCATTTTATACCTTTCCATTTAGCTTATTTTTCCAGAGTGAAGAACTTCACAACTTCTCTATTTCTATTTTTGTATTTATGTGAATGACAATAATGTTCTCCACCAGGAGTCTTGATTATAGTGGTACATAAATGAAAGAAAGAAAGAAAGAAAGAAAGAAAGAAAGAAAGAAAGAAAGAAAGAAAATAAATTTCCAGTTGGTTTCAGCCCATTTTTCTAATCAAGATCATTTTGAATTGTTTTCCAGGGTTTTAGCCTGGAAATATCATCATTCAGTTCTGTGTTAACTGCAAATTTGATTTGTATTTCACCCACCTCTTCATCAAAACTATTAGTGAAAATATTGGAGAGTACTAGGCAAAGATCCAAACCCATGGAATCCCATTTCATGCCTCATCATATTTTGATAAGAAATTATTAGTAAGTACTCTTTTAATACAGTTTTCAACCCAGCTTAGAGCCGTGAATAGCTATGCCATCTATACCACATTTAACTATCTTGCCAATGAGAATGTCATGGGATATTTTGTCAAACAATTTGCTAAGATTAAGGTATATGTTGTCCACAGCATCCCCATCATCTACTAGTGAAGTTATTCAATCAAAAGATGAAATAAGATTAGTCTTATATGACTTGTTGTTGACAAATTCATGCTAATATCTATTAATCACTTCATTATTTTAAGTAATTTATAGAATAATTGCTGTAGAATCTTCCCATGTTTGAATATCTTACTGACTGCTCTATCGTTTTTTCTGTTTTCCTTTTTTTTTTTTAAGTTACGAGCATTTGCCCTCTTCTGTCAATTGATATTCATTCTCCAAGATCTTGCAAAAATAATGGATTGAGTTTTCGTCAGATCATGTACAAGTTCTGTCAGGGCTATTTGTTGATTACCACTGGTGGAGCCAAGATGCAACCATCCTGTTTTTCCTTGATGTCTCAGTGGCATTCAGTACCATCGGTTCTGTTATCATTCTGGACCACCTATGGGAATTGGGAGTTGGAGGGACAATGTTCTCCATAGCTGGTTCCAGTAGGTTTTAAAAGGGGGAAAAAGATCAAGACCAAAGTCCTGGTTTTTGGGATGCCACAGGACTCAACAATCTCACCCTTCCTGTTTAACATCCACGTAGAGCCAATAAATAAGGTAATCCATAGATATGAAGTCAGATATCATCAGTATATGGATGATACCCAGTGGTATATCTCAATCCTAATCAGCAAGTGATGATGAAGTCTTGTCCCAGTGCCTGGAAGCTGTCTGGATGGGGAGGTCTGGATGGGGAGGAATAACAAGATCATGTGATTTGGGGTTCATGATTCTTCTGATGCTGAGTATTTTTCATCTGAGTGGGGTGGCACTTTCCCAGACAGAACTACTGTGCAATTTGGGGAGGTTCTTTCTAGATTTGCAGCTCTTGTTTGAAGAGCAAGTGGCAGCTGTAGCCAGAAAAGTGGGCCAATCAAATTATTTCTTGGACTGGGAAACCCTTCTTATGATCACTCACCCTTTAATCACTTTGTGTCAGACCTGCAAGGTATACTAGACTAAGAAACCAATGTCATATGGGTCAGGACTGCTTTTATTGTAAGAGCTATAATAACAGAATCTTGCAAGTCTGAATGTGCTTCTCACTTCCCTCATTTTATCTTCGTGTGACTAGGGTGGGTGTGTCTCAAATTAGTTTCTTGGCCTATGCTCAAGCATCACTTATGACCATTGCCTTAGTAGCAACTCTTCCTCTTTTCCTTCAAGGCCATTCCCTATGCCCTCTACACTTGTGCACGGCAGACCTTGAGGACCATTGAAAGCTAGAGTTTGTCTAGAATGCAGCAGCATAAACAGTTATGGACATGCCTCAGTATGCCCACACAATATCTCTGCTACATGAGCCACACTGATTCCCAGTAAGCTTCTGGGTGCAATTCAAGGCGCTGGTTGTCACCTATAAAGCCTGTTATGGCATAGTCCTTGTTATCTGAGGATCACTTTCTCCCATTGTTTCTGCTTATCCTGTAAAATCTGATAGAGTGGGCTAACTTTGAACTCTGTCTCTCAAGCAGTGACATGTGAGAGTGCCTAGGAAGTGGGCCTTTTTTGTCATGGCACCTCTCTCTGGAATAGCATCCTCCAAAGGTTCAAAATCTCCAAGCCTGCTATCCTTTAAATGGACCTTGAACATCTGGCTTTTCCCCCAGAGCCTGGGATATTGGGGGTGGGGAGGTCCAGCCAGACTAAATTATTGGTTGGTTTATGGTGCATTTCTGTGGTGCAGTGTGAGCATCATCTTTTATTTTTGTGGTCTAATGCACTGTGGTTTTGTTTTCATTTGTGAGCTACCCGGAATTGCTGTTGCAATGGGCAGCCTCAGAAATCTAAGTTATAAATAAATAAATGATTCAAGTTCATTCAATATGATCTATGTCTGTATCAAGCCTGATATGAAATCATGGTCTTGCAACTAACTCTTTCCAATTGCCCAGTAAAATGAATACCCTCTTCTCTTAATCTAGCCTAGCAAATTCTCTTTTAAGTAAATAAAGACATTGTGCTTCAAGTTGCATACTTCTGAGTCTCTTCCACCAATTTCTATGTATTCTTTTGTTAACCTATTACATATATGCAAACAGTTAAATCTACATTAGGGAGATGAAACTGTCTGCCATTGTTTAATAAAAGGGACCCAAAGAACATTGCTAGATCAAATCTGAGAATATGTACTTTATTTAGTGTTTTTTTATTCTTTTTCCAGATTTTCCCTGTTTTTTCTCCAGTTGGTTCCCATCCTGCCAAGCCTTTATATGTGCAAGTGATTTTCCTTGAGGATATCATTATATCATCTGCCCTAGAGAATTGCATTGACAGAACCAGTGTTTTTTTTAAAAAAAATCATGAACCACTCACTGTGAAAAAGCAGTCAGGTCAATGATACTAACAGAATAATAGCTGAGGATCATGCTTAAGGTCCCCAGTTTTTTCCCTTATTAGTACACTGATTATCTACAAATATTTTAGGATATAAACTTACTACAAAGTCACTACCTGTAGTTCATTGTATGCTTCATGGATTAAAGTGCTGTAAGCTAAATGAAATCTGATTTATGTCTAAAAGCTATTCTTCAAATTTTTTTGCTCTTTGCTTTTCATTGATTTGAAATAATTCTCCTGTTGTGGTGGGATTTGGTGTTTAATCTTGCTTTAGAGCAGTTGCTTCTTTTTAAAAAAATAATTGATGTATTTCTCTCTTGGCATTTGCTCTTCAAATTAAAGCTCCCAATTTCTTTTGTTATGGTACAGAAATATATTCATTTACTGAAAGACCAACCTTACTCAAATGAGGAGCAGCACAGCTTTGCCATTATGCATCCTCATGATTTCCATTCATGAAAACACAGATACGGCTCATATACACCAAAACACTTGGGGTACGTACTGTATTCTATTAGCAATGCTCTATTAGCAAAGTCAGGGAAGCAGATGACATGTCATGATATCTTCTGAGCAAAATTGGGATGACCTGGGCAACTCTGGGCCAGGGACAGAGGGAACATTGTCTAGAGCAGATTAAGTCTGGTTATTTCTTTCCAGTTTTCAAACTGGAAAAGACTACTGGATTCTTCCTCCAGGCTTTGGCCTGTTGAACTGGGAATTAATCCCATGCAAATCAAAAAGAAAAACTTTGAAGAGCTCAATTGTGCACAAGATGGTATGCTTTCAGGTTTAAGTTCCAGCATGTAAAGAGTAAGGAAAGGGACCATGACAGAGCTATGCAAGATCTGTTGCCAAGGGGTAAAACATGCAAAGCAAATATTTGTAGCTCAGGGTTGAACTGTGGAGTCCCTGGTGCTCTCTGAGCCTTATTGTTTTCTTGCAGACATTTCATTGCCAGACTAGGCAACATCTTCAGTGCAAACAAGGAGAGGGCCTTGCTCTCTGTTTATATAAAGTGGCTTGCCCTGCTTGTGTTGGTGGGCATGTTCTATCCTTGGGAGTTCTTTGATTGGGCTCTTGTTTGCTGCTTGGTTGATTGCCTGAGTTAACAGTTCCTTGATTAGGGTGTATTGTGCTGTTTGATGGTTCATCTGGTGTTAATCCTAGTGTTGATTTTTGCATATCCGGGTGTTGATTGCTGGCAAGGGAGTGTACTGATCTTTTGGCTTTTCTATTGTCCCTTTTGAATGGTATGTAAATGTTGTTTACCTCTATGTGTCTGTTGATGGCTGCTTCGTCTGAGTGCCAGGCTTCCAGGAATTCTCTGGCATTTCTGGATTTGGCTTGGTTTAGGATGCTCACCATTTCCCAGTTGAAACTCTGGTTGAGTCTGTCCATGTGCTATGAGATTAAGGAGTTCTCATCGTGTCTTCGGACTGCTAGTTGGTGTTCGTGGATGCGCTCTGCTAGTCTTCTGCCTGTCTGTCCTACATAGTGGCTGTTACAGTCTTTGCACTGTATGTTGTAAATAACTCCTGTTTTTAATTCTTGGGCTATTGGGTCATTTTCTCTATTACTAACAGACAGGTTTTTTTTTAATACTAAGACAATGTTACACTGAGGGTTGAATGCTCTACTCATAGGCTCCTTTCAAGGTGGAAAAACCCATCAAATACTCTCTAAGTAAACCTTTTCTCACACACTCATATTACAGTTATTTTGCTGTTCTAAGCAGTATACCACTTCAACAAAATTAGCCTGCAATTACACTTGTAATAAAATGTAAATTTGGGGTGGAAGGATATGGTGTGCTCATGAAGTGAGAGCACTTAATTTTCACTTAGATTCCTACAGAGTGAAGGGTTAATTTACTAAGAGAGATAAGAAGAATGCAGTAATTATTTCCTCCCTGCTTCTTCATCTCAAAGAATGTCGAAGACGTTAAATTCCAAGGCCTAAATCAACTATTCATATTACCTAGAGAGAAATCCCTTGGAATATTAGAAGATACTATTAGCATAGATATACCTGGATATTTTTCACAATGGTTTATTTTTAAGATTTAGTTGCTTCGTACTACTGTGAAAAATGTGTTGCTATGAAAATAAAATAAAAGCTTTAGTGTCTTATTTATTTTTTCCTTTCTGGCATCTGTTTTATTAAAGTGGTTCTATGCAACAAATTCTTATACTACCAAAATGCAAAAGCACATTTAAGCATCAGGTATTTGAGATAAGCCAAAGAACAATTTTTTTTCCCACTCAAAAGTTCAGCAAACAAGTTTTCAAGCAATGCAATCACCTTATTGATACGATATTGCTAACCACCAATAGAACAAAGAAACCAAAGGCAAATGTCAGTCAACACAGCAGTTGACTGCACTGATAGGCAAACTACATGTTACAAATAATTGGGGTGGGGGAATGATGCTTTGTTTACATATTAATACATATTCCAAAGCAACCTCTATGGTTATGGAGTTACTATAGAAATAGAAAGGAGAGACCATTCAATTTTAATGGTATGTATGCTTAAAATTGTACTCCAACTACTTTACTGCTTCAGTAGATCTTACCTGTTAAAATTAATCTCTAGTTAACATGCTATTTAGAACTAACTAAAATGTATTAGAATTCTGTGTAATATTGCCCAATCTTCATCATCTATTGCAAGTAAAAATGGATGAGTGTGACGGTACCAACTGAAGAGAATATTTGTAGCTCAGGGTTGAACTGTGGAACTTTTCGCACTGAAAATGTTGCCTAGTCTGGCAATGAAATGTCTGCAAGAAAACAACAAGACTCAGAGAGCACCAAGGACTCCACAGAGTGTGTCAGTTTTGTTTTCTTTCACCTTAAAAGTTTTTGAGGATTTTGTTTATTGCAGGCTTTCCTCCCTAGCTGAATACTCTATTAGTCCAGATAACGCTTTTGCAAAGCTCAACTGGAGAGTCTTGAACCTTGCTGGCCAAAAAGATAGATTAAAAAATTGACATATTTGCTATTGCAAGCTTGTGGTTTCTCCTTTTCTCATACCTAGATATTTTTATCATATCCTTCATGTTCCACATAGAAGGTGATTTATACTGGAGCAATTTGATGTCCTGCTCTCAATGGTTACTACAGGTAGATATTACAAAATTCCTTATTAGGATCATCTGTGTTCAAACAAGGTTGAATTTCTGGCACATGTGTTTCTAGATTATCCCCATATCATAACTTGATTTCATTGAACCTTTTCTTATCAAGCTTTCCCACCTATCACAATCAGTGATTATAGATCAGCTGCTGCAAGATCAATGTAGTAAAAGATCTAGGAAGGTTGCAAATTTCTTAGCTGGAGCTATGGCTATTGCAAACCTGTGGTTTGCTCTATAATCAGCTAAGTTCAGGTTTTTGCTTCTGCATCCGCTCACTTTCACATTTGTTGATTATATTGTACTAGGTTCTTCCACTAATCTGTGATTAGAATTTTGAAGTCTTATTCTTTATTCTCTGCTGAGCTTGCTGTACTGACATCATATTGGCTTTTGTTATATGCTAAACACTGCTGCTGGTATGTTTTGTGTGTTACTTGCTAATTACTGTATTGGTCTATGGCTATCTAATAAATAAATAAATAATCCAAATTCTTTCTAACCCATTTATGCAGACATTTGTAAAATTTGTTAGTTTTAGATGAGAGAGAAAGAGAGATGAAATTTGTGTCAGGCTTCACTGGCCAAATTTAGTGACATACAATATGGAGAGGACTATGTTTTATCTGCCTACCTGCATGAGGAACCTGTTGGAAAAAAATAAAGACAAAACTGAATATAATATCACCAGTATGATTAAAAGCATAGTGGATCAAACCCAGGGTTTTAAAAGCTAAGCAAAATGTCATGGGATTGTGGGAGTTACAGTTCAAGCCAACTAGAAGGCCCAGAATGTCAGAAAGAAGCCTTCAAGATTTGGATAGACAAATGTGTCAGATTTGCAAGAGCCTACTTTAATTTTTCTTTAACTCTCAAATTCTCTTTCCATCCAGAAATTTAGGGATTTATGAGATTCTTATGAAAACTGTAATGGTTGCCTATTCTAAAACACCATCAGACTCATGAGCAGGAATTCAAAGATAACTGATTTATTAAAGAATAGTATGCAGGATCACAGAGAAAGCTGAAAATGATGAAAGCGTGCCAAATTCAAACTCAAACCCTCGGTGCAAATGAAATCCCTCCCCCCGCAGAGTCTTCTCAAGTTCACAATCCCAGGTGCTCCTAATGGTTTCTGATGGTCTGTGGGAAAAGGCCTTGAACAGAGAACATAACCCAAACACATTCCATTCTCCTGGTTCCACATACAGAGCTTGGCACAAGGTCTCACAGCAGCTCCCTCCCAAACAGAAATGCGCGTCAGCGCCATGGCATGTGAAACATTACGATGTATAAACTACATTGAATCAGTGAACATGACAAAAATGAAGACTGAATAACATTTTCACCCAGGTTGAGCTACAGTCAGAAATAAGAAAGGGTGATGTGAGGAAGAAGCATTTAATACTTTCCTTGGGTTGTTTTTCTCCAGCATACCCTTTGAGCTGCTTTTCTCCTTGCATGGGAGAACTTTACCTTTTTGCTATAGAAGGAAAAACAGCTTTGAGGAAGGTGGAATTTAGGAAGGAAACCAGACTCAGTTGAATGGGTTAAGTAATTCCTTCCCAGCTTGGTTTATAATTTTTTTTCCCCCTAAGTGGCTTTCTTTGGTAAATTACAAGTTTACTAGCTTGAAATTAAAGTACCTTTAGTATAACCTCCATCCCCACAGATAGATATATGATTCAGATTTTGAAAGTGATGCATGAAAAGATTCTGCAAAGCTGACATACAGAAGTCCTTTATTTCACATAGCATAATTATTATGAAATCTTATCAAGAAAGATTTAGCTCATGCTGTTTATTATGCACCACCAGAGCATGTATCTCAGAGTGGGATAAACTCAGCAGGAAGAAAGAGAGTGATTGATAATTGTACAAGGGGGAAAAAAATAGAAACAGTAAAAACAACAACAAAACTTTACAGCAGCAGCAGATCTGCTGTTACTTACGAATTACTAACAACTTTTGTAAGTTATACATGCTTATTCCATCTGCTATTCATTAAATAAAAGTTGTCATGGCAACTGTCACATGACATGGTATTTATGCTACATCTGATGTACAAAGCATAGTTTGTGTAGGAGTCTGTGTATGTATATGATGTGGCAGCTGGCATCTCTGCCATTTTGTTGCTGCTCCAGGGAAAAAATGTACTGTGAATACTCATTTGAGTACTGATATTAGCCTTCTTTTGATTAAAGCTTTCAATACCCCCTCTCATCTTCCTGACACCCAAAAAACCATTCTCAAAATTGAAGAAATTTCCTGTGAGGAACTCAGCCAAGAATAGGTTTGACCAGTTACTAAATAACATTTAGAGCTGATAGAAAATTAACCCATTTTGTGGCAACCTAGAAATGGGATGTGTAAGAGAAAATATATTCAAGAATGTATGAGTATCTCTTTTAGTTGATAAATCATGACCCAGAGATACAGATAGAAGAAGTGAACCATGGGTATCAAAAAAAAAAGCTTTTCACAGGGATCAGAACTTTGGCCACGCACACTTAGATGTTTAAATGAAGGGCCTGTCTATCCCCAATAACCCAAGCTCATAGTTTCAGCTATGCCCAGCCCACAGTGAGGGCATCCAAAAAAGTCAGACTATAGCTACAAATTCATTGCTCCTATGTGTTCCCTAGTTACTTAGCATACATGATATTGTTCATCATACATAACATAATTATGCCTGCATCTGCAGAGAGAAAGAAGGCAGGCAGAATGGGAAATAGGTGATAGTGGAAGCTAAACATGGATGAAAAGAATGGAAAGAAAGGGAAACTTCTTGATAAGTAATCTGTTCTGATCTCTATCTTTAGCTATTTTTCCTTCCCTTAGTATCTTGCCAGGCAGAGAGAGAAAGCAGTAGAAGGAGAAAAGGGCAGGAAAAAAAGGGGCATGGCAAATAGCAGTAACCCTAGTTATTTTGGAATCTGAGCCTTCCACTGGCCTTACTCACCATTCATTCCCTGATAGTTTATCCTGAAAAGTATACAACTTCCGACAACAACAAAATTATCCATCTTAGCACAGTATGTGTGAAATGGCTAAAAAAAATTCTACCTCTAAAAAAGTGAATTAGTTTTCATAATATTTCACATATTATACATTTTAAAAAGAGTAAGTGCTAAATTTTCAATCTGTGTATGAGTGAGTGTGGGCATGTCCTAATTTTAACTGCAACAACCCTTTGCATACTCCAAAGGCAATTTATTTGTGAGTTACCTTCTGGGAGAGTGATCCTGGTTTGTCGGGTGGGGAGGAGTTGGGGAGAACACATCAATGTGGAGAGGATAGAAGCAAGCATTGAGTGGGGCCAATGGCAAAACTTGTGTAACCTTTTTTGACACTCTCTTTCTGACATCATTTTCCCCTATCTCTTCTACATTCTGATATCATATCTCCCTCCTCTCTCTTTCCTTCTTCTTTATCAGCAGGCTATCGGTCAGGGATGCCTACACAGTACAGCCAAGATAGCAGCCACACTAATGAGATCAAAACTGCACATTTTTTTTAACCACACCCTGAAAACTGCCCTGCTAGTTGGAAAGGGGCAGATCACTCTTCTGAGGCTCTAAATTGACCTCTTGCAGAGAGAGAGAGAAAGAGAGAGCCACATGTGATTGCAGGATTATTGCAGGCTACCCAACCTGCTCTACTATAACATCCCTATTATCTGTTCCAATCTCTTATAATACATAGATTTTCATAAAGCTCACAAAATGCTTTACAAATACACAGGTCTGATTTTCAGAGCTTTGCTTTTTCAGGGCAAACATTGTAATATCACATGTAACTCAGCAATATAGAATACATTTCAGTATACTTCTAAAAGCATTACCTATGTGACATCACGATGGAGCAAAAAAACAAGCTATGATCTCTTAAATATTTTCTAACTACAGTTCCCTCTATTTTTCAATTACCGATGTGGCCTCAATGCTGGGAGCAACATAAAAAGAGTTACAAATTCCTGACTCTTGTGATATAAGGTAATATTCATATAATAGAGTGGTATGATCCATGCAGTTGCTGATAATGTGTTGTTCTTCTAATAACAGACACATAAGTCCACATTCGGGACCTGGATTGGGTCTGATTCTTTGTCTCCATTGTGGCCCACATCAGGATTAGGCCCCATTCAGGTCACTTGCATGTTGAAAAAAGTGATCAGTTTCCTCCTTTAAAACAGCAGATATATGGGAGCTGATCTAGACCAAGGCCACACTGTTTTTTAAAAGCTTATCCTTGTGAAAGTCCTATCCAGATCAGTTCCCCCACATTCAGTGCCTGTTACTAACTGTAAAAGCAAATCCATATACTTTCTAATGGGTAAACTGATTTGGGCTTTTGATACCAAGGTCTTCTACCCCTGGGCCTCAGAACGTGATCAATCATCCAGAAGTAATTAACTAAATGTTAATTAATAAATGGTTGGTGAGGCTAAGAGAAGAACCTGCAACCTGGCAAGTTTTGCAATCTGCTTCAAAATTCCACAAAGTAGAGTTTCTATCCTGCCTACAGTGCACAAAGCAGGGTCATTCTGGATTAGGTCCATCTAATCCAGAATTCTATTTCTGCAGCGGTTAATTAGATGCCATCAGTGCTGGGGGGAAAAAGTGGGTATCAAAGGGGGTTGGCTTTCACTAGCAGATACTGAATCACATTCAGCTAAACAACCACCACATTCCAGAAGTGCAAATTAGAGCTATCAGGCTATTAAAGATCCTTTAGTCAAATGTAACTACCACTCCTTGTATAGAGATAATAAAACCACCCTGTTTATCTTTTTTGTATAGTTACAGAACATAGAAATTTTACTCTCTAAGCTTTACTAGGGGAGTTTCAATCAGCAAAAATCAATTCAAATTCAAGATTTGAAGGCAACAATATCTGATTTAATCCAATTCCAGATTTAATTTGACAAAAGATTTGACTGTAGGTTATGGAGAAATATCGAAATGCTTGCAGCTGTTTCATTTCTTGGCAGAATGAGATGAAAATACCACGTATGGTAAAGCCTTTAGAGAACATTAATCCTGCCAAATTTTAGCTATATAGTTTCAAGGATTTCATCATAATTTTTGAAATATTCCCCCAACACTTATTTTTAAGGGAGTGATAGCGGAGATGAGGACACTATCACAACTTCCAAATGTCAAGCAAAGAGCCTACACAGGAATTCTACCAAACTAAAAAACAAAATGCCCTGCTCTGACTTAAAAACATTCGAAAACTGTTTGAAAAGTAAACTTATACTAAAGATGAAGGTTCCACCATCCTGTGACTACTTGTTTTTCAAAACTGGCAGGCTTGCAAGGTTAGCCTCTTTTAAGAATGATGCATTATGTGCTGTTTATGCATCAATGAAAAAAGTCAAGAAGAGTAAACATATATTCTATATCTAACATACTGTGATCTAAAGAAACACTGTGCTATATCCAGTGGTCCAACAGCAAGGGCACTATTTCAAACTACCCTGATGGAGAAGTGTTACTCAGTAAAGGCAAGGAAGAGATGGACAAATATTAGAAAGCAGGAATCTTTTTGTTTTATTTGTTTTTTAACATTTTTAATGGGGACTGAAAAGTTGGTCTAAAGAAGTGTGACAGGCTCAAAATGATCTAGGGAGCTTTTATTGCTGATGGCAGACTTGAACCTCAATCTGCTTAACCATTATTCTGCATTGGCTCTCATCTATAGCTGTTCATGCTAAGGCATGAATGTGACACTCGAGTCTTTTTGGCAATTGGTTTAGAGGGTCCTTTCCTCATTTCATAAAGCTTTGTTCCAAATGGGTTTTCAAAGCCTTAAACTGAGTCTGCTGGTTATCTGTAGAAATTTCCCTGTTCAGAAGCTGGTGTTCTGAATGCATGCCTGTTTGCTTTTTTACAAAAATAAAAGAATTGTTTAATGTCCATTTGTTCCAGTAACTCTCTAGACTTGATCTCTGGAGGTCTGCAGTTTATTTATATTTTCCCAGGACAAAGTCTACTGAGCACAATGGAATACAAGTTTTTGGTAGATAGGCACTTAAGACAGACTACCCTATCTGAGCTGAAAAAAATCCAGACAACTACTGTATGCAAGAAAAAGCTACAGATAACGTTAAATTTCCTAACATCTAATGACCATCCATATTTGTACAGCCAAAATATGGTAGCCCTAACATAAAATACATTTCACTGAGGAAATAATCTTATGAAATATTTCTGTCAATAGAAGAATGAACTTCAGAAGGCATAGTTTGTCATGTAAATGCCTGCTGAAGTTCTTGTTTCTACACCGCTATTAAAAGTGAGAAACGCTTTTTCACTTGCCAATCCACCTGGAAATTACTGGGGGGGTTTTGTTTTTACTTACTTAATTCGATTAATATCCTGTCCTTTAATTTACAAAAAAAAACATTCAGGGCAACATCAAATAGAGAACAAAAGCAGGTTTAAGCTACCATTTTAAAACCTTCTCGAATAAGAGCACTGTAATAGGACTAGTAATTATTTTTGGTAAAGTGACAAGCTTTCACAGTTTGATATTTCTACAGTATAGTCTGTTCCACTTATCTGTCCTCTTATTTTATCACTTGCCCATCACAGCATATTAGGGCTGTGACTTTCGCAAGTAACCCAAAAACTGTAATGACAAAATGAGAACTACATTGGATACTGCAGAAAGAATCATCAAAGGACCAGCTAATGTTCAGCTGGTGACCAGCTTTAGGATAGCCTTAGTTATGACAAATAGTACAGCCAAAGATTCAGGTTGGGTCTTGCTTGCACTGTAAACAATGAGCAACATTGTATAGGACATTGATTAGGTACTATGCATAAAGTTTATTTAACATTGCTGTTTGATCCTAAAATACTAATGAGTCAAGTATTATATAACGTAGATTCTTTTTCTGCATTTGTTTTTAAAAATTCAATTTATGTAAAATAATGAAAACTTTCTTTTCATTGTGCATGTGCAAACGTCCCTGTATTTATTTCAGTTTACATTGAGAGTTATCGCACAGAGGGTGTTAGCACTTTAACCATAGTCCAAATGCTTAAACTCTTCTCACCTATTAAAATTCTTGCCTCAATCCAGAAATGTCTTGATATTTCTAAGACCCACTTCAGCTGTTTTGTTCATGATAACCTCAGAGCATTACCACATTTCACTGCCACCCACAACCTCCCCCCCGGCATTTCCAATATTATTACGTTGTCTGTCTTGATGGTTCCTCAGGTAGCCATGATCATTGTGCTACAGGGAGCAAGGGAAACATCTTCAGTTTTACAAGCTGTTCCATCTTTTTGCAGATGTGTTCAAGACTAGCACAGCAGAAATTAAGCTACTATTGCAAAAGTCAGACAATATGGGCTACATACCCAGAAAGGCAATTAGCATAGACGTGGGAATAATCAAACATATCTGAAAAATAAACAGAGCTTGTTCACGTTGAACTTCAAATCCCAGTTATATTGAAGAACACAGATGTGAATCCCTTAAAAGAAACTGGCACCTTTGGGTTATAATTAAATCATTCACACTCCACATGAACATGAAGTTTGCCTTATAGCCTCATTTTATCTTTAGCACAGGAAAAGCACTCCTTGAACCCAATATGTCATCAATATTTAGCACTTGATTGCTAAATCACTATTTCATGATGGTAACATTTACATTACAACTGAAGGAAAAAATTACAAATAAGCAAAAAAAAAAAAATTCTGACCTTTCAGTATAAACTTCAATCATGGATGTCTTTAGTGTGATTGAATTTCCTGCCCATGGTCATAGGATTTTCAGTTCATTCCATGGCAGAATTCTTTTTCTTTCTAGAATTTTTTTTTTCATATCTTCTTGTTCCCCCTGCACTCCTGCCTTCCACAACAAACAGCAATGATTCCTTGCAGTACTCAAAAGGACAGCTTAAGAAGACCTCAACCTTTCACATCTCCATGTGTGACAGTCCACTTCAACTCACAAAAGAAAAGATAAACAGTGCTCTGAGTATAACTTCTTTGAAATCTGCAGATACCTTGTTTTAAATGTTTTTTTCTACATTTGTATTTATTTTTTCATTTGTATTTATTTCGTTTTGCTCAAAGGCTGATGTTTTATCTGTTCTTATTGCAGATAACATATTCATCAAGAATTCAGCCTAAAGAACAACACAAAACAAATAGTCTTGTTTGTATCGTGTGGGATGACCCCCCACAAACTGTTGATAATGTCTGACTCTGTTCAGTTGATGTGTAGAAGCTTCATTTTACCAGTTTGGATTGATAAGCCCATTATTTGGTTGGCCTTCCTTTCCAGATATGGATGCAGCCAAGGTTATTCCCTATTTTGGTTACTGTAGATTAATCTGTGAACGTGCTACCCCTGAGGACAATTCAAAGCTGCAGCTTGTTCTTTGGTGGTTACAAATCTCTTACATACCTTTAATATTTACTTCATACATAAGGTCTTACACAGCATATATGTTTGATAAAAATTCTAGAGTTTTACCATAAAGTCTTTTTCATGTAATATTAGAGGAAGAAGATAAGAATCTTATTGGCTTCATATTACCCTTTGATTTGATTTGTACATTTACTAGAGGGTCTAAAGAGACCCTGTACAAATTCTATACAGGTAGTTCTCATTTAGCAACTACAGTGGGGACTAGCAACTTGGTCTTTAACTAAAGCAGTCGCTAAGTGGAACTGCAACTGTGCCTTCGATCTTACTTTAGCTTTCCTTTGCTTTACAATTTATTTTTATGTTCTGATGACTGTATGAAGGTTAGGAGTAAATCCATTGCCTATCATCCTAACTTTTCTACATACTGAATGAACATAGCTTAATAAATATATCTTGAATGTTAGGTTTGCCATTCTTCAGTGACACCATCATATGATATTCATAAATCTTCTCTTATGAGATCAGTGAGCCATACAGCTTGAAGATTTTATACTTAATGCACATACACATACACACACCACTGTAGTTTCCCTACCATTCCCTATTGTTCTAATATCTGTAATTCAGACTTTTCACTGCAATTGATGAATCAACGTCCAGTATCTACATTCAGTATCTAAGACATAGGTAGTTTGAAATTAAGCAATCAATATTCTATTATTCTGAATTGGTTTTTACAGTGAACTGTGTAAGAAAAGATAATTGTTCCACTTAGTTCAAATATAATTCCACTCCCCCAATGTTGGACCATTTTTCGCTTTATATATAACATTAACTGTATTCAGTCATTTACATTGGCTGCTGTATTGCGACTGATATAGAATCATTCTAACAATAATGAACATACGTAATTGAAATGTCCATATCATTATCACTATTTTTACTTCAATTTGCATTTGGGAGAAGAAGGAGACATTATCTATTTCCTGGCATTCCATAAAACACTACTGACGATAATTTATGTATTGCAACAGATGGCAGTCCATATCCCATCTGAAGTACAACTGTTATTCCTTTTACACAGACTTGAATCATATCACCTTTCTTTTATTGTATCGAGTAATGCATTTCTTTGATGTCTGCAGATATTCTATTTAAAAAGAAAAAAAAATCTACTTTAGATGTCCTTTACCTACCCACTCCTATCTCCAACTCCACCCTCTTCCTGAAACAAGACTTGAGCTAAGAGAGATTTGAAATAAGGCTGCCTCAAAAGTGCTATTCCCCCTAGCCTGATTCAGAGTGTCATTGTTTAGATCAAGAATTGCAGCTGCTATGGCAGGGATTTTCCCTGCTCTCAGTGCATCAGGTATCAGCTGATATGCCAAGACTTGTCATCTCATTGATAGATTACAACATAAGGGGCTGTTGCATGGAGCAACCCAGCATGAACATGAAAAAGGAAATCTTCAAGCATATCACCAATATCTTGAATCACAATTGTTGGGAGTTCAAAGACCTTCTAGAAATTAAGGGGAGAAAGCAGCATTCTCTTCCTTTCAATGCACAGCTTTCTGTTTCACTTGCCTCATGTTCTTCCTCCAAGCAACTAGGGGTCATGGTAAGGAACTGAGATAGGGCTATTTTAAAACTATATATAGTTATAGGTCACATAAAAAAAGTTTTATTTTTCCACTTGTCACTCTTGTTTACCTCCACAAACTTCAGAGTCCAATAAACAAGTCAGTTCCTAAGTAGTGTTAAGAGGTAAAAGGTAAAAACACCCTTGTGAAAATAGATTTCTCCTTAATAGTTATGGCAAGTGAACAGCTTTGCAGCTGAATATGGGTACAGTTTTACATATTTTATCTTATACAACCAATTAAAGAAAGTTTATCTGATGTTATAGGTTCCCAGTCAATTAACTGATCATATTTTCATAAAGTTGCACAGGGATAAAAACCATTATTTTTAAACTATATCTATCCTTTTCTTTTTACTGGTGCACAATCAAGCTAGACATCATTATAAAGAGGCAGTGTCTCCTGTGAGAGGGTAAGGCCAATGACTCTTCACATAGTGCTTCCTATTTCTATCATGCCCACTTTATCAGCAGCCTTTTTATACATTAATACAGTTTGGTTTTCATAATTACATATTCCATTATAAGGCTAACAAAAATAAAAGAAAAAAATGCGTAAAATTTCAGCTCCAGGCAATCTATCTGTATCAGTATGTATTTAAATTGCCTACCCCCCACCCCACCCCCAGGAAGAGATATATTGGCTGGACTTCTGGGCATAAACTGAAAGAGGAAAATCTACACTTACTGTATATTACTCTCTATGTGTCACGCTCCCAGATAAAACGTTCCCAGAACATCTGATCCGACTCGCATGCATGAATGGAATCAACATGGGTTGAGATTTGCAAGTCAGTGGAAGTGGGAGGGGGGACAAGCCATGAGTGTGAAAGCGTCTTGTTTGGGCTATCTCTGGCATCCAAGGTCAACCGGCAGAGCAGTTGCAGACATCTGCACAGAACTGAACAGACTGGCATGAAAGGGGGGCTGCATACCGAAGAAGGAGGAGGGGGTTGAGTTCACTGGGCTGTTTAACTTGGGGAAAGCACGGGAACTTCTATTTACAACTTTTTCTCTGTACTGCACACTACATTCCATTAAAAAGATTTCGTATGAATTAAATTTAATGGTAAGCTGAATAGGCAGTCATTACACTATGAGCAAATGGATGAATATTGATTTCAATGGAAACTAAAGCTGATTGTCTGATAAATACCATGGGATATAGGAGAGCAGATTTTAAGAAACTCAAAGTATTGGTTAGGATTCCATAGCAGTAGATACTCAACGGAAAAGTTGCTCAGAAGTGTTGACAGACTTAACCAGCCTTGTGGTTTGGAGCTGCTGTGCAGAGGGAATATCACTGACATTGAGAATTTGATTTTGGTTGTTAGTATTATATGCATGAATGTTAGGCTCATGAATTTTCCTCCTCCTCCTCAGTTCTTGTTCTAACTAATTGCAGTTTTCCATTTCCTTCTATCTTTGTGGGCAGTGAAAGTCGAATACGATGGCACATAATCAATCAGAAAAACTGTTAATCTATTAGTTGAAAGTGTAATTTGTCTAGATAAGTGGAGTTTACACCAGGTTTTCTGATCCTGACTTATTTAGATAATTAAACTGTGCTAAAATGAACCACTGCCCCATTTCAGGTAAAAGAGCCAACGTGGTTAGTGAAAAACAAACAGGGGTGCTTCTGATCTCCTCATGGCTGTGCCAGAGGACAGGGTTATACATATTGTACCAGAATATAATTTAACTTTATATTCAAATTAAGAAAAAAGTGTTGACATTTTTACTGAGCTGTCCATCATGATTCCAATATCCTTTTCTTGGGCAGTCATCACCAGCTCAGATTCCCTGATGTCTAAATGAAGTTTGATTTTTTTGTGTGTGTCAGTATGCACCAACCTCAGTTTATTACTAAGTATATACTTAAGGGGAAGACACAGTCTTCTTTAGCAGTCAGAAAACTGCAGAAGTTGCTTCCAAATGGTAATTTGGGATAGAAGGAGAAAAAGATTAAATATATGTCTAGAGAGTAATCATATGAATAGATTTAATTCTAATGAAATGTAAAATATTTAGTTTTTGTCTCAGCCCCACCTGTTATTGTTTTGGAGTACACTCCCCACCCCACCCTGTTCTGCCAGGAAGGGATCAAGTACAGCTTTTGGACCAGAAAGAATTTGTTCCTATAACCTGGTCCTAAAATAAGTTTTCCTTCTGCAAGAGGAGGAAGACAAAGTCATCCCAATTCTGCATTGAATTCTCAGAAGCAATTTTATTAGTCACCTGTTTTTAAACACAGTGGTATGGAGAAGACTGTATTCATCATGGCACATAAACTACTGTAGCTTTGCAATGGAGATATCTACACAGGAATTATGCACAAGTAGTTTAAGTTGGAAAGATTTTTATGTTTTCTATTTGGCTCTAAAATTCTATGGGTTTCAATTCATGTTTTCCTGGAATAAAATGGAAGGAAAAGGCAGCAAAGCCCATAAGGTTTCTTCCCCTGCTGTTTATGAGTTTTATTCAGTATCTCACATTCTGACCTGCAACAGCTGCAGTGTGGTGGCAGTGATGGAGTTGATAAATAGTGAGATTGAGAGATAGAAAGAGAGATCATGATTTGAATAGCTCTTCTTTAGAGAACATTAAAAAAATTACATTACTTCTCTACAGATCAGGCACTAACAGAACCAAGAATATGATAGATATAACCTATCACAGTGATGTGATGCCTGTGCTAGAGCTTTAGGACCTCACCAGATCTTTACTTCTGGCATACTTCCAAAAAGCACAGAAGACCTGGCAGTGCACTAAAGTCACTTGTCTCACTTCATACATTTTCTTAAGATATTAATTAGAGGCTCCTAGGGATGTTTCTAGTTCAGTTTCTAGTTTAAAAATGTTTAAAACTAATGCCTAAGTCTTTCTGGTTTATGAAAGTTAGGAAATTTCAGGATACCAAATGGACCACCAAACTGAGCTCCTGCTCATAGAATACCTGGTTCAGAAGTCTAAGCTACAGCATTGATGTATGTAGGCAATCTGGAGATTGGATCAGAAGAGCAAGAGGGTGAAGGAAAAGTTTGCTTGGTGTTTATGTTAATGTGAATTCACCTAATTTCTCATCTTCAAAGGAATTAAACTACACTGAACTAAAACTCAGTTGTCCATGAAAATTTGTGTTTCTTTGGTTATTGTTTTAAGTTGTCTCCAAGTATATTCAGTTGGGTACATTAAGGAAAAGTGCTCATCAACATGTATGTTGACAGCCAGTTTAGTAGTTGAGACCCAGTTTGTTCTAGTGGTTAAAGCAACAGGCTAGAAACCGGGAGACTGTGAGTTCTAGTCCCACCTTGGGCATGAAAGCCAGCTGGGTGACCTTGGGCCAGTCATTCTATTTCAGCCCAACTCACCTCACAGAGTGGGAGTTGTGGGGAAAATAGGAGGAGGAAGGAGCATTTGGTACGTTCACCGCCTTGAGTTATTTATAAACATAATAAAGGCGGGATAGAAAATAAATAAATAAATATCCTTCAAATTGACATAAATTGCATACCATTAATGGAAACCGCTTGAAAAAAATGTGAATATGAAGTACACATTTGTCTGTTGAGATGAGGGAAACATTAGAAGAAATGTATATGTACAGTTTTTTGTGTGAGCTTAATACAAATAGAACAATGCAGAAATAGGATGACTCAACGCTAAGACTGTAAGAATGAGAAATGGAGACAAACTGAAACTGAAATGTTTGCCCATCCACTGACTAAAGGAATATTTCTGCTTCCTCACCAAGTGACACATTATGATGTAGCTTGGGGTCATGTGAAAAGAGCTAGAACAAAGCTCTCAGATTTAGTATAAACTACATTATCAATATGAATAGGGCTTCATATGGCCTAGGCTTGCTGTGGTGCAACTTCAAACCTATTTTGAATGTTAACAGTGCTCATCTTAATAAGGACAAGCCTCTTTCATAGGCAAAACATTTCTTACTATAATAGCTGTACCACATACATTTGAGATTAGGAATCAGCTATTCCAAATTTGAAACTATGGCTACTAAATAGGATTGAAACTTAACCCCAGAATTTTTCTGTTTGGAAATTAAATATATACTGCAGCACTGCTTCTGGAATATCTAGCTTGGGTCAGGGGTGTCCTCAGGGTACGGTCAAAAAAGTCAAATTGGCAGCCACGATAGTACAATTGAAACTCTGCCTGATTTTATATGCATCCCATAAGCCCTTTTCACCATAATCTGAAGACCCCTCTGACTTGGGTACTTTATCTTTTGTGTGTGTGTGTTTTAAGGAATTAAATCACACTGTATTTGACATTAAGTAGCAAAAGGAAAAAAGGCTTTAAAACATTTAAAGTATATTGTGAGGCAAGGCTGTCACTAAAGCAATTTTTTAATATATTAACTCATCTGAGTGAACAATGCCAAGCATTTGTGTTCTGTTTTGAAAACCTTTTCCAACACCCTTTGATTGATTTGAGCACGATAGCAATGAGAATGTCTAATAATCCTCCAAATTTACTTATTTCTTCAAGGCTGGGGGAGGTTGTTCTTTGGGGAAAAAAAGATTCTAAGCCCATTTATATTCAATGTTTACCATGTGCTCAAGCCTGAGTTGAGAGGATTGTGCGCTCATGTCTGTTAGGAGACAAGAAGAGCTGATTTTTTTATTATTATTTTTCTTGCTTGGGGTGAAATGTGTGAAATTAACAAGGAGAATAATCCAGAGAAAAAGGAAAGCATGACATTGATTGTCATGTGGAATCATATGCAGCAATGTGGGAGAGATAGCTGTAAAGATTTATTATCATTATAATATGATGCTATTAGCATACTAAACTGAGGGTGGGAAGTTGGATGACTCAAAATACAATCCATAGCATCTCAAGCAAGGATTAGGCAGGGTTAAATATTTCATCTGGGTTCCAGGTTTTCCATGTCTTGTGACACTAAGATTTGTATGTGTGCATATATGTGTTTGTAAGGGAAAGCCTTTTCAAAGCTCTAGGGTTGCAAAAGTGTTTCTGTAAATGCTGCTCAATTAAAGTTCTCAGCATCTCTCAAAAATGGCCATGCTGGTGGCTCTCCACTAGTTTGCCAAAGAACTTGGAATCAAGTGTCTGGTTCAGTTCCGGTTACAATTCTTACGTTGGATTCTGCCTCAACAGGATATTTCAGTGGGAATTTGGGTTTTCTCCTTAATTTGTTCTTGCACATTGTATGATCACCAAAACAGAATGGAAACTCATGAGCATAAAATGCTAAATCATATGCTGCTACACTGAACAGAGAAGAGGTGTGATACTGTATAGAGAGTGACTGCATAGGTGTCTTTTGTGTCTAGTAGGACCACATGACCCATACTTCATTATTTCATTGCGGAGACTGTGCCAGGAGCGACCCCCATCACTAGAGGAGGTGTCCCTTTTGAAGCAGTTCTATAGCAAAGAATTTAAAGGTGATGGACTCATTTAATTTCACTTTCCAGAATGTTCAGTGATGAAGCCATTACATATCTATCTATCTATCTATCTATCTATCTATCTATCTATCTATCTATCTATCTATCTATCAATCAACCATCCAATCTGGAATAGATTTTATACATTTCTTCCATCTATTCAAATAATCTTTTCTCTATGTCTTCTTTATATGTATAAAAATTATTTATATCTGTATTATATATATCATCTTTCTCCAGTAGGTATTTGCTTTTTTTGCCTTTTACTATGCCCAACTTTATATAAAAGTTTCCCTTCTCTGGAACTCCACCTTCAGTTGAGCGTTTTTTTCTCTGTTGCCTTTTGCTTTCCACTTTCTTCAGCTGTTTTCAACATATTGACAGATAGCCATTTTGGCTTTCTTTTGCTTTTGGCATGTTCTGGGTTTCTTTGCTTTATATTAAGGATGTTTTAAATTCAAGCTGATGTTCTTCAGGCACTTGTTCTCATCTAATCCATTAAATCTATTATTTACCTTCACCACAGAACTAGATGGAATATTGCTGACATAACTGCTTGGTCTGACGATTTTATCTTTTGTTCATTTAAGTTGTAATTTCTAAAAAAGGACTTCATGATCTGAGTCAGAGTCAACATCAGGTTTGTTTTCACTGAAGGACTGCTTGCAAGAGTATATGGTCGATTTGATTTTGATGTCATTTGGTGACATTTTATCTCCCTGTTCAGGGAGGGAATTCAAGTTTGTATGGCACTGAAAAATGGAAAAGTTTTATCTTAAAGATGCCTAAGTGACAAAAGAATTATATTGCTGTTCCTTAATGTTCTGCTTAGACATCAAAGGCCAACCATAGAAAGTTGGTGGAAAACATATTAACATTTATTAGCTTCATCCTGCAAAATATTTACTACCAGGACAGCAGTAGTTGTATTGCCAAAACATTTCACACAGGCAGGGGAAAGCATCTACGTTTCTCCTGAAATATAGGAAAGCTTTTTTTTTTCTGTGAATTTATAAAAGGCCAAGGAGTTTTTCCAAATGGGAAAACATGGTGGAACAATATACTTTTTAAAAAATAGAAATTTTAAACATAGAAATTACAGAGTTAAAATAATATTTCAATAATGATGATGATGATGATAATAATAATAATAATAAACATTCAAGTGAAATAAACTTAGGTTGCAACTGTGGAGAATATATATAGCTCAAGGTTGGAGTGTTGAGATTTAAGAGTTCTCTGAACTTGGTTTCCATTTGCAGACATTTGATTAGTAATGGAAAATATAGCTACCTCTTCTACAGCCCTGTATGACTAAGTGGTCTGTGCTGTTGAGTGGTGCTATTTTCTGCGTGGTTTTGTATCTGGTTCTTGTTATGCTGATGTGGTTTTTTCTCTTGTTTTTTTCTGGATATTGGTTAATATTTATATAATAATTTGTATAATAAAGAGGCATGTTGTAATCTGCACTGTTTTCAATTCTGTTTGACCCTTGACTATTTCCTCTGAATGCTCCATAGATGTGGTCTAAATTTGTATATCTGTTGACTGCTAATTTGTCAGAGTACCATATTTCTAGGAGTTCACATATATTCTTTGACTTGGCATGACTGAGAATTTCAGCAGCTTCCCTGTTGACATTATGGCTGAACTTGTTCATTGAAATTAATGAGGTTTCATCATCTTTTCTAACTATCAATCAGTGCTCATGGATATGTTCTACTAACATGTTTGTCCTTTGTAGTGATGTTCACAAGCTATGCATTTTATTTTATAAATGACTCACACTCTGTCTTCTCTGGGTATAAAGTTATTGGATTTGCTTAATAAGCTTTGGATGGATGTTATTGGTTTGTATGATATACGCAATAACCATAAACCTGTGTAGAAGAGTCACTTCTGAATTTGTCCTCCAGAAATATCTTATTTTCTCTATAAATGTGTAAGATAGCCAGGATAAGAACTTTTGAAAAAGTGGTTGTTATTGTTACTTTAGCATCATCAATATCCTCTGTAGTTTAGGGATAATAAGCAAGAGCCACATTCCTGCATCAAGAAATTTACAATCCAAATTTAAAATTGGGATGGAAACAATAAATATATCCCATGTATTAAAATAGTTGAACTTGTACAAATGCAGTTATATTAGGGATGGGAGAGATACTTGGAGAGCATATACATCTAACATTAAATTATTACATTCAGTGCACCTTAAATACTGTAGACCCCAGAGTGTCAGGAATCTCCATGTCCTTACAATATAATTCGATGCAAGAATCTCATCATTCCTGATACTTCAGTGAATACTTCCCTCAGAGAAATTTATAAATCTCCTGAGAGAGAAGTTATCACTGCTGCCAATGAGAGCTTTTCTTTCATGGGATTTACTACATCCAGGGTGTCATCCAGTATTGTGTCTCAGAAGAAAGGCTAACTAAATTCCATATTCCCAGTTTCATCACATACATCCCATGGGTGTTATTTTCGAGGTAAAAGAAGATTGTAGCTATGTAATACCATTGAGTGTGATTTGCATGTGGCAAGAAAAGGGTAGTATGAGAATATTGGAAATGGAGATGTTGAGTTGCCTTGTTTTCTGTCTTGGGCATTCCCTCAAAAATAGCTTGGCACTCTCTGAGTATCATCCTGTCAAAATGCCAACTTGTACCATTATTTCAGCTGGCGGGAACCACAGGAAGAAGCTAGTTGTCACTGAATGTCAGACATATCAGCCTGTTATACTTAGGCATACTCTGTATCCATTGACAGAGAGTTCAGTTTTATATACTGCCATTGCTAATCAACACTTAGAATGATTTCCTTTGATGCAACTCCTACACATCTCAATCTGATACATACCACAGTTACACAAACTGGCTTTACCATGAGAAGACGATGAGGGTGTCATGATGGGGATTGGCTTTCTCATGCTTGATATGAGCTTTGATAGCATCAAAGAGGCTGTTCATGTAGGACATGCATACATTAAGCATTACATTTTGCATTTCTGCACTGTAAATCTGGCTAGAGCTTTGTCTCTTTTCTCTGGGGCATCAAAAATTGCCATGACAAGAGACATTACATGCTCCTCAGTAGCTTTTCTTTTGGAATAGTTTGAGAATGAGAAATGCCAAATAGCTGCTGTATTTGCAATTGGGTATTTTATCCAGAATTCATTGGTCTCTACCTTTCTTTTCTTATATGCTTGCATTGTTCAAAGTTGACCTTCTCTAAATCTAATGCTCTCCTGATGTGTTGGATTTCCATTTGCCCTATCCTTGCTAGTTTCTGTTGCCCAAATTGTGGATGCTGGGTGGACTTATACATTCAGAGGGTCTAAGGATAAACTAACTTAAGCTGTTTGCTGCATGAACTATTTCTGAGGTGTTTACTCAGTTTCAAGAACACTATGGTCAAGACTGCATCAGTGGCATTCTGCTTTTGGAACAGCAAGCTGAAAAATACCTTTTTAGTCCCTTCCATGTTTACTTCAATAATATGGCACTTTATGCTATCTACAGTCAGAATTAAGTCAGTAGTCCTGCTCATATTTATCCAGGAGTAAGTTCAATGAATTGTATTGGACTTGCTTTTCATTATACATGCATGGGATTGTCTGTTTGTTCAGCTGAAATTACTTCCCAGTAATGATACAGTTGTTTTAATCTTCCCATAAATCCTGCCCCATCCCTTTTCTCAAGCTGCCCAATTGTTGAACAGCAAAACTAGAAAATAAAACAATCATATCCTTGTGTTGGTTTCTAACAGGAAAATGTTCCTACAATAATGAATTTTGAACGCTTTTAAATACAGTAGTAAAAGGGATGTTTCTTCAATTGTCTTCATTCCAGTTTAGGTTCACTTGAGGTAAATGCTGGTAACTTGGAAAGAAGTTTGTGAGCAATAGAAAATCTGGAAAATAGTTTTGGAAAACTGGATAGAGCTGGTATTTTAAACAGTTTAATAATTTTGGTCAGCAGATGTTAAAGTTATAACGCACTGCAGGAATCACTTTAAAGTCATATATTAAAGTTTGTTGAATGCTGAAGAAAAGGAATAACACTTTACTTTGTTAAAACTAAAGCAAAAATTCTTAAAACCCAGGGGTTCCTTTTTGAAGCTGCCTCGGTTAGTCTAAAACTACTTTCTACCTTTAACATTGTAGCCCATAGCAAGAACAATGCAGAAATTTCAGTAGATTTCCAAGAACAATATCAGTGCACTCAAAGACCTAGGTTAGTGACAGTTGAAACAGAAATCTATCATCCCAAATGCTTGCATCTCTCAACTATTTTTAATATAACAGGCCATAAATTAGGTCTATAGTTTCCATTCATAAAGGTTTAAGCCCCCTTGATCAGTGTTTCTCAACCTGATGTGGGGAATTCTGGGAGTTGAAGTCCACACTTCTTAAAGTTGCTCAGGTTGAGAAACACTGCTCTAGATAAACACATTTTGGTGTCATGAGAAGGAAGAAGAAAACACATTTGAGCTTGGAAAAAGTTTCTACCAAGTGGAAGTACAATAGAAAGGACTAAGTTTCTGCGTACAGGAAGTGGAGCCATCCTGACACAGGGCTTCCTTGGCAGCACTGTCCACATGACCTGTTCATGTAACCTGCAATACTATGCAAATGTCAGGACATTCCAGGAAGCACTGATGAAAAGGGATCCCTCTATCCCTTACATTTTTAAAAAAGTTTGAAGGCCCCTTGCCCATCTAATACAAAGTATTTAATATAATTTGTTTGGCTGAAGGCAAATGGCAAAAATAGTTCTACTTTAAGAAGTTCCATAGCTGTAAAAATGAGGGGAAAGGCAGCCCTGCTTTTTCTAAGATTTTTCCACGGTCTTGTTTCAAATTGAAACATGAGTTTCAGCAGAAAAGAGATCACTTTCATGTTGGCCAGAAAAAGACATTTCCATTCATGTCTGTACAAAACTTCAGTGTGCTAGAAGGACTCCCCAAATATCAGAAAGGTGGATAGAATAAGATTTATAGAATGCAAGTCCAAACTTCAGGCCATTTTAAAAAATTCACAGTTATTTTACCTGTATAGGAAGTGCCTTAAGAGAAGTCTAGCTGAATGGTAGGATATATAAACAGGCAATAAATGTTAAATGATTTGCTTTGAAATAATAAAACCTAATTTATGAGGCCTGACCTGCTTGAAGTCACCAAGAGGGATAGACACCTTGACAGAATTTTTGTGTTTTCTCCACAGGTAAAAGTTCAACCAGAAAAGTGTTCCCACAAACTGCTTTTACGTGATGTAGTGAGAGTGAGACATCCTCTCAATTACATGAGTTAATTTCCACACGACTCTAAAGTCTGATCATACAGAATCCAAATTTGTGTGGAAGTTTGGAAATACACTTACGATGATACCTGTAAAGCCATTCTTGATACGGAGGATGCCTATTTCAATGTGATGTCACAAGAGTGATGTCAAAATGATGGGGATTATTGTTGTTGCTCCTGTACAGAATTTTAACAGTATCAATAATTTCTGAGATATGTTTAGATGGATAACTGATCCAAAACATAGTCATTAACTGCCTCAAGCTGCTATAGCCAGCCTGCCCCATGTAATGTGAACTGAGTATAACTTATGCTACCCAAAACCCAGATTCCACATTACATTTATGCAGAAAGCTTCCAAATAACCACTATGTACCTGAAATACGTGTTCAGGGTTGCTTGGTAATATAATAATATTCAGGGTTGCTTGGTAATACAATAATATCATTTGCTCTATTCTGGCATATTCTCTTCATATATCTTACACTGTGCATGTCTGTGCAGACAAAAGCTAACCGAAATCAGATTTTGGCTGTGAGGAACCAGTGCTATGGGTGAAAGAAAAAAATAAATATGGATAGTTCAGTGTACTAAATGCATAGTATACTGTATATGTAACCTCCTGAACAAATCTGACAGTGTAGAAGAGTCCTTAAACTGTGTCTATTTATAGAATGTTGATACATTCAGAATGTTCTCTGATGTAACCACTTACAAGTGCAGGGCACAAGCAATGACAAGCACATTATCTTGGCAAGGATTCATTCACCTGTTAGGAACTTAATTCATTCTAGGCAGCATATATTTTATTTAATATTCATTTTGCCAAGAATCATAAATTAAAAAAAGAAGGCTAAAATAGCCTTATGTAGCTGACAGTAGCCAGAAAATTGTTCAAGCTTTTTATTTGCCATGAACTCATCTCCATTACGTACAGCTATCATATGTCTGTAAAATGCAAGAACTGACAGCACAGCCTTTGTTAAGGATAAGTGGCTTGAACCTAAAGACAGGGGAACTGATAAAAACACTCCAGCTGATTTCAGAGAATGACAGCTGATTCCTCACAACATAAATTCATCAGGAGACAGAGGTCATGCAGCTCCATACGGTGGTCATTCATAATTTTTACTGAATCTCCTCATATGAGAATCAGCTCATCTGCAGACCTTATCATCTCCATTTCTTTACTTACAATTTTGTTATTTTTCTCAATTGGCCCACTAATTAGAAAACAATTAAAGATTAAAAATGAGATAGTAATGACAATAAAGTATACTTATATTTAGTATATTTATATTTAGCCAGTTTGGTCTAGTGGTTAAGGCAATGGGCTAGAATCCAGGAGACTGAGAGTTCTAGTCCTGCCTTAGGCCTGAAAGCCAGCTGGGTGACCTTGGGCCAGTCACTCTCTCTCAGCCCAACCCACCTCACAGGGTTGTTGTTGTTGTGGGGAAAGCAGGAGGAAGAAGGAGTATTAGGTACTGTATGTTTGCCGCCTTGAGTTATTTATAAAAAAATAATAAAGGTGAGATAGATAGAAAATACATACATACATACATACATACACAGTATGTATGTATGTATGTGTGTGTATGTGTATACACACACATACACATACATACACACACATACATACACATACATACATACTACATACTACATAAGGAAAACAAATGAATAAACTTAGAGATATGATACTCTCCAGGTGTAATGTGGGCACTTAAAATAAAAATTAAACAAAGCAAGTCAAAACTGAAAATGCCTGGCGGAAAGGAAATACTGTGGGCTGCAATCAAGAGAAGATAGCAGGGGAGATGCCATATAAGCCTCCTTTTTGTGTATTGGGGAGTGGGCATGGGATTCATTAAGTAGGACCCTGCAATACAAAAGGCTGTTTTCTCTTTGCCTCTTTTTATTTGGCAGGACAAAGGAATTTTGGGCAACTGTGCCCACCTCACATTTGCAGAGTACCAGACTGGGGAAGACTGTTTTAGGTATCCTTAACCTATATTTTCTGGGGTTTAAAGTTTAACACAAAAGGTTTGAACTGAGTCCAGAAACAATACCTGTTGGCATCGTATGATCATACTGATCATCCCTAATAATCTCTGAAGTTAACCCCATGTACAATGCAATATAATAATCCAACCCAAAGGGTACCTATTGGGGTGCCAGTTAGATTTGGTATGTCAGCTTATGCTGAGAAAAGGTGGTCCCAGCCACTCAGGTCACCTGTGCTTTCTGTGACAGTGATGGATCCAGAAACTGTATCATTGATCTTTCAGGGGAAGTTAAACTCCCAGAACAAATTGAACATGATTCACCTGGGCAGACAGACCTGGATGGAGTTTCAATTTATTTGGTTGCCATTACTTTGTTCAGGATGGATGAACTCAACTTCACTATATGATTTGGAGGAATGTGACACAACAATCTTGCTGAAGCTAAGCAGTTTTGTTCAGTGCCTTGAGGGGACATGATCCACCTGATCTCCTGGGCCAGTGATTGAAATGACAGCCTCCTCTGCCCTCCTAGTTACCCTCTTTTTTGGATGGGGAAGCCAAAGAGCCTGGGAGGTACATAACGTTAGGCTGACAGCATCTTCCCTGTTGCAAACAACCCTTAAGGAGGAATTACTTTGCAGGAAAGAAGACTCAGATTTTTAAAAGTGCTGAAGCAAGAATAAGGATCCTTTTCATCAGGCACTACTAGATTATCTCACACAGTGTTGCAAGTGCTAAAAGCTTTATGCTGTATATATAAAATGCCAAACTCTGGAACATTGCAAAGATCTTCGGAGATTAAGCTGTTGTGTGAGAATTCAGTCACTTTATTTTTAAAAGAAACAGGAGTTAGTGAGTGGTATTTAGGGATGCCATGTTGCCAGCGTGACTTAATCCTTTCTCTGACAACTGCTTCATTCTGCCTTCCCAGCTGCTTCTCAGGATCCTACATAGATTGCTGAAAGCAAACAGATTTGGAACAGCAGTAGCTCACAGGAAAGGGTTAATTGCAACCTTTCTTCACCTCCATTTTGACATGTGTCTACGATATATGGAGATTACTGGGGGAATTACCTCTCTTTTAGTCTCCACAGTTTTGCTCTTCTATGAATTTAAGGGACTGATTTTTTATTCTGAAGTTAGGCCCCACATCTAGCTGACATGCAGACATTTGGAAAAACTGCTTGTACTTTTCTGCCTTTGGTACTCACATCTCTGTAAAGTTTGATATAGTTTCATTTATATACCTCCCTGCTGGTTCAACATGAACAAAGTATCTTACAGTTTGAAAGAGCATGCACATAGGAAAATACAAAGTCCAAAACTAAACAATAAAAATATCATTTTTTAAACAAGGACATGTGTAAAAATGAATAATAAATCATTATTGTAGTAACTTAAATGCCTATTTTTTGGTGATAATACAATGTGACAACAATGATATTCTGTTTGAAAAGACAGTGGGCTTCAGAGAATGAGTGATGACATTATTCTAGTTAATGTAGTATTTACATCCAGTTTACAGGTTGATTATTTAGGGATAACCTGATTGGAGTTTCCTTTTCAGATGTAGTAATTCCCAGGCTGTCTGCCAGGGAATACTAGCATCCCATAAGGAGGGACAGAAGCATGCCTTGAAACTAAGTCACCATTCTAGATGCCTCCACTGTTTTTTGTTGCTTAGAGCAGAAAGGCTTCATGCCTATCTGATATCCCCCTCTCCTTACTATCCTTTGCTTGGTTACATAATCCAGAGGGAGGCAATAAAGAGTTAAGGTGCACTGTGATTTCTTGTGATTTTTTTGAGATGGCGGGAAGGGAGAAGGATGGTTGTGATTTCTCTCCAGAACCAATCTCTTTTGAAGTCATTGTTGCTTCCACCTCAAGTCCAAGACAGGCACTACACACTGTTCCAGCTGAGTGAAGCATAGAGTCTTTTGGGGCAGAGGGCACTTTCTTAGCAGGTTATTGTTGAATAATAAATAAAGGTGAAAGTGTAATGAAGTATTGGAACCCTAAATTAGCTGACTGGTGAAGTTTTAGCCTACTTTCAGAACCAAATTCCCTGCCTAACCAGTGTTGTAATGCAAGGTTTTGCTTTACTGTGATTCAAGAGCCTTTCAACATGCAGATGAAAAGGGGAAAAAAATGTTGAATACATTAGGAAATTTCTTGGCTTAGCTCATATTCCAAACAGCAAAAAAAAAGAATAATGTTCCAATTTACTTCCCACTGCCAAAGGAAGGGCTGATTGCAACTTTGAGAGATTTTTATTGGCATAAGGGAGAGTTGTTCAGTCAGGCTTCAGCCAAATATGGTTCAAGATGACTTGAGTCAAGCCTAGGCATACAGATGTCTTCATTCTCTTTTCAATGTTCCATACCTTTTTATTATCAAATGACATATTTGTGCTTAGCAGCAGGATAAGTTCTTCTCTCTTCCTACTGATGAGGTGAAACTTTTTTCAGGTAGGGGGAAGCACAGCTGCTAATTTTTTGGTTTTAAGTCCTAACTTTGACAACTTATCATTTTACAACCCAGGTAGCTGCCACATGTACTGCAACGACTCAGGGAACATCTGGTTCTTTACCGTTCATGTTGCATAATTCTGTACAATACATTCTCTCTTTTTTTTTAATTTTTTTTAAACTTAATTTGCTTACATGAAGGAATTGGGAAGAGGCTGCTAACTGTGATTTCTAAACAGTCTTCATATAGTCTCTTCTTGCAGACAATAGAAAGTTAGTTTCAATTGGTTAGAACTATGTTTATAGATGATAGGAGGCCATCCTTTGTAAGTGTAATGACTAGGGCTGGGCTGACATCTATTTAGAGTCCCTGACAATTTTGCATGGCTTCATTGTGTTTCAAATAAAAATTTTAAATAAATTTCTCTCCACTGTTATATGTTTGTAAATCAACCAAGTCATAAAATAATTCCCAGTTGTTTCTCAAAGAAAGGAAACTAAACACTATTGTTGTGTATGAAAAAAATAGGAATCATGTATCTACAAACAAAACATGTTTCTGTCTGTGTCTCTCTTTCTCTCTCTCTCTCTCTCTCTCTTCAGGTTTTTTTTTAAGAGATCACACAGCAACACATCCTATCTGGCTGATCAAATTCTCTCATAAGATTTAATATATGAACATTTCTTCTCAGAAACATTTTAGCTTCCAAAAATGCTTTTATGTACTCATGAGAATTTTTGAAATAATTACATAAGTGTTGAGCTATCTCCATCTTCATCAGAAAAAACTTCATAAGATGGCTCAGAAAAAGCTCCCTGTGAGATCTTTTATAGGCATTCTATAAAATACTCTTTCTTGAATTTTGTTCCTTTCAAATGTGCTGGAATCCAACTCCCACAATTCATAAAGGGAACTCCTGGCAGACACCAGGTTGGGGTAGACAAATGTGGAAAGCAGTATATGAGGCTATAGAGTGAACATCATTTCCATTCCTGATGCCATGAACAGGACACTATTCATCAGCCTCTCTGTAAGGGCTTCTGCTTCTAGAAGGGATCCATACCCTGCCTTTCAGCTCAAAAATCCCACAGTTTACAAAGCCAATTTATAGAATGAAATGCAATAAAATATCAATAAAATAAAACCAGCAAACAAAAACAGAAGTTAAATATCCAATCTCTGTACCTTTAAAAGCAGGGGTGGGGGGGAGAAGAAAGAGAAGAAAGATTTCTCCAGATACTTGTACTCAGTGACAGTGTTGAGTAAATGTTACAAGGGACAGAATTCCAAAGTTTTAATGCCATCATAAAAGAGCCTTCTGTGGTAACTAGCCATCCTATATAAGAAAATGATAAATACGATTGTATCTGACCAAATTATTTAGTTAATCACTCTATTCTTACACAGTGAACAGTAAACAACTAGATGCATTCAGAACATTTAAAAGTAGGAGATGAAAGCAATAGACACTTTCTATCATTGTTCCTTTAAAAAAACTCCAAAGGTAATACACAGCTGTTAAGCTTAGCAGCCCTTAATAGTCACGTCTTCCGTGAATTTGCCCAGTCTCATTTTAAAACTATTTAAACTGATGATCATCTCCATGTCTTGGCAGCACAGAAATGTTCACACACCTGATATTGATCATGAATTCTTATAAACACAAGCGAGAATTGTCTGAACCAACCTATAAACAAAATGCAAGGCTGAACAATACTTTGTTAAGTAATTCAAATGAAGGGGCGGGGCGGGGCGGAAATTATCCCATCAGTTTTATTGTTTCCCACCTAAACTGGCTATCCAGACAATCTGGTGAATATGGTGAAGCAGTGGATATAGCACTGCCCATTCAGATCTGATCCTGGCATTCTGCCAGAAAATATATCTCAGAAATGCCAGAAATCTTTCAACAATAGTGTCTTTCATTTTTACTTTGGGGAAAGTACATCCTTTAAGTGGGATTTGATCTTTTGCATTATCTGGAACTTCTGAATCTTCCCTTAGATTTAGTAACCTTTTAATGCATATCTGACTCATGCATATATTTCAGAACCTCCTTTCAGTAAAACAAAACAAAACAAAACAAAACAAAACATGCTCTCTATCAATGCAGTGAAACAGTTTTATTTATCCCAGCATTAGTAATATCTAGTACTTGAATCACTAGCAAGCTAGAGGAAGTCTTATTTCCTTATATTTTCTGATACTTCCTTTAAGAGGTACTTTTCTCTGGTTGTGCTGACACAGTTTGACTAAGGTTAAGATGATTCAAGGAACAGGTGTTCCACCTATATTTTGAACACTTATGTTATCTCTAATTCAAGAAAGCATGATTTTTATACTCCATATTGCTGGTTGTCTGCAATAGTGAGTTTTGATGAACGTGAACATGAATATGAACATGAATCTCTATCTTTATCTCTATATCATTCCTATTATGAACAACATCCTTGTGTGAGGAATGAGAAGTTCTAGAGATGCATCACTTCTTTGTTTTAGTCCTATCTGAAAGATCATTGAAGACCCATTTTTGTTTTGTAACATTTGTATTGATTGACAAGTATACAGTTGAACACAACATAAAGTACACTCTAGCAACTGGCCAGAGGACCCTGTTCCCAAATCAGCTCTCCAGTGAAACCATCAGAAGCCCAAATGGCTGTTGGTGTACACAGTGTCTAAAGCTCAGCTGTCTGTGCCCCCTTCTCTTGCCTTTGCTGTCTTCATTACACATAAATACATCTTGCCCTTCTGCTCTGACTACAGGAAGAGAATCCAGATGTGTCCTTTTCTCTGATCAGCATCTAGTTTTTCTTGGGCTCTTTTAGCTTTTGAGTAGAATATTGTGGCAATCCATATTCTTCTGTCAACCAGCTGGGTATTATCTTGGGAACATCTAGTGTGAAAGGCAGATTCCCAGGAATCTGTTAGGCAACCCTTAATAAAACTAAGTTCATAACACATAATGGTGGGACATGCCTGTCAAAAAATATTATGCCTTAATTCTGTATTCCAGCAGAATATAGTTGCCTGGGAACAACTGAATAAATAATCCTTCTGTTAAAAATAATTTTTAGCCTTATCTATATGCAAAGGCTTTTTGCTTTTTCCCAAAGTTAGAAGAATAGAATTGAGTATTACCAGTAAACAAAAAGTTGGTCATCTTGAAACCATGTCAGGCAAATTCCTATTTACAGAAACAGTGAAATCAGATACTGTGCGAGCACTCTGAGGTTTGCAACATTTGACAAATTGTAATTTTGTTCTTCACAAACTCCTGAACACTTCCTGCTAAGTGACAACAAACCTCAGCAAGTTTCCACAAACCTTCTGCAGCTTCTTCATTTTAGTATAAAGAACAGATGCCATTTTGGTGCAGCTCTGAATTTCTCTGTTCTCTGTGCTCAGGAAAAGGGAATTTGCATTACTTGCAGGAGGAAGGGTATATTATTAAAGCCTTTCAGAACATTTTCTTTTCTTCTTTTCTTTTCTTTGCAATAATGCATGGGAGGTCAACAACTGTGGCAGTCACAAAAAGCTCACATGCAGCAGTCTTAAAAAGGAGAATTCACAGGCAGAATTTAGAATGTGATGTTCAAGTGGCCAAAAACACAAACATCAGCCAGCTAAGCAAAGGCAGTAGAGTAGCCAAGCCAACAGTTCAGATCCAGGAAGGTCCATCTTTGCACAACCTTTTATTATTTCCTTTTCCTTTTTCAAAACCTACCATTATATTGAATTGGGACAGGCAAGGGAAAAAAACTGAGAGGCATAAGTAAAACTGGAGAAATATAGACCTCATTTGAAAAGGATTATTTTACATTGAAGAAGGATTATATCCATGTGTACTGGCCTTATTTTTTTTCCCATGGGGAAAAATCACCCAAGAATATATAAATATTTTGAATTTAAAAATGGATAAAAAGTAAGTCCTATTTCAGCAGAAATAAAGGGTGGGGAACTGCTATTTAAAGGAAAATGCAATGGTAAAGATCTCCCCTTATATTTTGAAGGGTGGTTTTGGAAGTTATCCTACCCAACACACATACTGATATTTTAACAAATATTTTCAAATTCATTCTGAACTATAAACAAATAAGATTATTCCTTATAACTCAGCTTGAGGGAAAAGTTTTAACTGAAGCTAATGGCAGGTTTTTTCCAAGTATGGAGATGGTCTGTGTTGGGGTGGCGGTGGGGGTCAAGTGGAACAGAAAAGGTTTACATGAAAAATTAGAAAGCACAATTCTAATTCAAATTTCCTTTCCTTCCCTGCATGACTACCTGTTAAAACCATTAACACTTGCAAGACATCTGCAAATAAAGCAAATTAAGCCTTCCGTGGTGTGAAAGAACAATAAAACAGCAAGATGGCCACTAATCCAGGTTCCATTTCAAAATTTGGCCATAGGTAAGGGCCCTAGCTCAGTGACAGTGTCCATATTTTGCATGCAAGCCAATCCAGTTATCTAAGAATAGGGAGCGGGAAGATTACTCTCCAGTGTTTGACAAGTTACAGTCAAATATTCTACAGAATTTTAAGGTAGATGGAGCTAGATAGACCTGACTCAAAGAAGGAACTTCCAATGTTCTTCCTGGGGATATCTCCACTGGCTTGTTATTCATGAAGTAGAATGTAGAACAGTTGGTCCATATTCAGCATCTTATACTATTTTTGATACTTCTTAAAAACTGCATAGCTAGTCGTCAATAATCCAGAGTATAAGAACAACATCGTTTAGTTTTCATTAGGAAAAAAAATCCACATTTTTTTAATTACTGGGAGTTTTGTATAGATAAAATCTTCTGTATCTTGCCAGAGCATCACCTTAACAGCAAAGTAATTATTTTGGCTTATTATTTCTGAAGGATGTCATCATTTTTACCCTTTTCCCCCATTTTGACTTGTATCATAAGGATAATTTCCAGCCCTGTTGCCAAGCAGCACAATTGAAATGAAGAAAATGTGTATGTTGCTTCTAAGATACTTTGAATCAATGTGATTCAAAATTAGCTCCCCAGGAGTTATTGTCCAAATATATCTGGGGAACACCTAGTTGAAAAAGGCTGCTCAAAACAAATTGAAATCACAAAATTAAAGCCTGTTGGTGGCAAAACAAAGGATGTGCCATGCTATTTTGTTAATCTTTTTTTTAAAAAAATATTTTAATTAATAAGGCATGAACAAAGTGCCTCTACATGAAAAATTAAAATATCAGAATAAATTGTGTTAGTTGAGTAGTGTGAAAAAATAGGGGAAAAACTGATTTATGTGAAAGAGACATAATCAGAGCAGAGCTCCCCTGGATCCTTATTACAATTCAATTTACAGAACAATCATATTGGACATAGTGGAGAGAACTGTAATACAGATGCTTTCCTTCTTTCTTTTTTGTTCCTTGTTTTTTGACATTATACATTTGGAAGAGCCATTTAGTCCATAGAATCTATCCTGCTCAGTACCAAAATCCTAATGAAAGCATCACTGACCAAAGGCTTCCTTCTCATCTGAAGAATGTCAAAATCTATGGCTCATCTTTATTATTAGTGTTCAGTGGTAAGCATTCTTCTCTTTAGCATTGGTAACCAGTTTTTTTTTTAATAACTTGTCCTCGTTATATTTCTTATCCCTTTCTTCTCATCCCTAAGCCACAGCTGAGGCAGCTTAGAGTTGTCTTAAACTGTTCCCGGTTTAAAGTAGTGTTTTGCCTCCTCTAGCATGCTTCAACAACAATGTGTTACTGACACAGACAAGGGTATGATTTGCTGTCAGCTATTTGCTAATCATTTTTTTAAACCATTTGAGTTCTTGAAAGAGGTATTTTGATTGTCTAAAACTGTGGAATGGCAGTACATTCAGTTAAAATGTCTTTGATTTCACAAACTGGTCCAGATATACTAGCAGGATCTGATGTTCATGAATTACTATCAGTGTTGAAATGTGTTTTGAATTATTCTAAATCTATAATTTTTAAAGGCAGTTAAAGAGTATTGTATGCATATATGTATTAGAAGAACTTTGGAATAAAGAATTGGCATACTCCATGTTAACAAACCAATTATTAAAGGTTTTTTGGGCAGGGGTGGCTTAATAAGAGGTTTTTCTCATGTTTATTGGACATCTTAGAGAATCTTTTAAAAGGGATAGTTGTCAACCGCATAATGCTGGTGGTGAAATATGATGGAGGGAACTGTCACGGGTATGCTTATAGAATCCTGTAGCGAGCTGCCCTTGCATAATACTTGATTCATTTTCATCATTTAATGTGTAATTTAGAAACTCAAAGGGCACCACCTATTAGTTTCACAGCCACAGGTGCAATGGGAGTGGATAATGGAAGAAAATAGAGCCACTTTGGTCTAGTGGTTAAGGGACCAGGCTAGAAACCAGGAGGCTGAGAGTCCTAGTCCTGCCTTAGGCATTAAAGCCAGCTGGGTGACTGTGGGCCAGTCACTTTCTCTCAGCCCAACTCACCTCACAGGGTGGTTGTTGTGGGGAAAATAGGAGGAGAAAGTAGTATTAGGTATGTTCCCCACCTTGAGTTGTTTATAAAAAATAATAAAGGTGGGATAAAAAAAAAATCTAAAAAAAGTAAAGCCAACAAATGCATTCTTTATAGGTCTTCTGGAGCCCAGCTCTACTATATTCCCAAAATGATCCTCGTCTTTCCATTTAAACACTAATTTTCTTTGTACAGAAGACCCATAACGTGTTACCTAAAGATTGTCCCACGGTAGCCTCACCATATGTCAATGTTGCTGCAAATTTCCAGAACTGGTTATAATTTTGATAATTTGAGGCCTCTAGAATAATTGAGATGAGATTGAGCCATTTTTAAAGCTCTGGATTGGGATCTCAGATCCAACCAACCACCTCCTACCAGTTGCAATATAATGACTGCTCACCTGAATAATTTTTATTTGAATTCCCACCCAAATAATTCCTTTTATTTCAGAATGCTTTAACATCATCATTGGATGCCCATTTGAGGGCATATGTACAGTTTACATGTATACTTGTCATTTATGTGTGATAGAAAGTGGAAATATGCTATTTTAAAATAGAAAGTTAAATTCTAGCCAATGTAGCATTTAATGTCTGTTGCAGATCCAGAAAGTGCAAAAAGCCTAAAGTGTGGAAAAATACCAGTGAATCTTCTCCTTATAATTCATCATTATTACGTCATGGTATTAGGTACTTGAAATATTTCAGTAATAGGTCATGAAAGGTTAATATATTAATTGTGTTCACACATGTTTTAAAAATCTGTGATTTCTTGCTAATGGATGTCTACTTAACCCCCAGCTTTTCAAGTAAGAAAAGAAAGGTACATTTAGAAAAATAATTATCTCTGCAATTTGTACATGACGCCATGAATAATGTAAAGAAAACAATAACAGCAAAAATCATGCTTTTTCTAAATCATGCTGGAAAAAAGATTAGGAAATGCAACCCAACTGGTTGCAGTAAAACTGAAAAATGAGTTAAGCTTGAGGCAAACTGGCAGGAATTTACCAGGAGCAATGAGGAAATGAACTTGGGTGCTGGGCCTCAGGTTGCAAAGATCTAAAAGAGGAAGAAGTCAGAAGTGGAGGAAACAAGGTCCCTGGAAATGCTAAGGTGAGTAGAGGGAGAGATGAAGTGAAGCAATAAGAAGCGTCTTATTAGCATCAAGCTTTCAAGACTGACTCTGTGGGCTGTTGGATAGCTTTAAGTTAGTGAACGACATCAGACACCTCTGCCAAGGCAGCAGGTATGTCCTAAAGAGCAAAGAGGCAATAAACAAAGCTAAAAACGTTGTAGAGCTTTAAGTAGACATGCAGAGACAGACACGTGCATGGCAGGAGAAAGGAAAAGAAGAGAGGTTTAGCTTGCAGGAATGGCTATAAAACAGAAGAATGGAACAAAGAGAAGGTTACCTTAGCAAGGGGTGGCCTAATAAGATAAGAGACAGACTTTCAAAGCAGGAGAGACAGAGAAGCTACTTGTGAGTAATGGGGAAAGCAGGAGGCTTTTCTTCCTGCAGCACTTTGCCCGGCTGGAAGTCCTCTGCTGCATGAGCAAGGAGAGAGAGCTAGTTGGAAGGGGAGAAAGGAACCAGAGAACTGGTTGGCAGCTTTGCCAACAGAGAAAGAGGGGGCCTAGCCATTTCTCCAGCAAGGAAGTCTCCCCTTGAGTCCCCCTTGCTGCTTGAAAAATTGGCTGCCAGCATTGTTTTAATAAACTGGATAGGAGCTGGGAGATCCTGCTTGGGGGATCCCTAAGGGAGCCACCTCCTCAAACCCAGAACTTCTGGGTTAAAGCAGGAGCTACACAAAGTGGCCCTTGCAAAATATGTATTTGGGAATTCAAATGCAGATTCTGTTAAACTGTGTTAATATGCCACCAATCCATATGCACTCTTCGTGGCTTCCAAAAGTCCACAGTAAAATGGCCACATATCACAAATAACAGTTGTGATTCTGGAAGCATTAGAGGACCCAATCACATTTCTACCTATTCTAGCATCTTCTAAGTATGGGCACATCTGGGAGTAAACCTTACTGAATACAAAGGGACTTAATTTCCAAGTCAAAATGCTTAGAATTTCAAGACAGGCAACTAATAGCATTTAGCAACACGAACTAGAGCAGTGTTTTCCAACCTTGGCAACTTTAAGATGTTTGGACCTCGACTCTCTGCATGCTGGCTGGGGAATTCTGGGAGTTGAAGTCCACACATCTTAATGTTGTCAAGACTGAGAAACACTGGCCTAGAGTCATGCAACTGAAAAAGTAAAAACTAACAGAACTTTGGCTGCTATGTCAAAAGTTAAATCAATATTAGCAAAAATAACTTGTAAATGAACAACATGGTAGAACTATCAAAAAGTGGGTTCTCCTGGCAGATCCCTCATTTAGGGTAAATTCCCTACCAACTCACTTAGTATCTCCTCTGTTCCAGTATTCAGTAATACTGAAGCATATACCCAGACAATTCTATTGGCAGAAACAGAATATTAAATCTTATTCCAGGATCATTGCTCTGTATTAAAGGGTACATGGGATTCTGGACCACACATATCAAAAATTTGAGCTACAACTTCTAACTACAAAATGCTGTCACAGCAGCATTGACTTGTTTAAACATTTATTAAATCACTTCACAACAAATAGTAACACATCAAGTGCTATCCTCACTTTTCACAGCAATCTCACTTCTAAGGAGGAGAGTGCTAGCCAAACTGGGTGATGATTGTTGTGGTTTTCGTAAAAAAAAAAAAAAAGCCTCAATTGAGATATTATTTCCGTGAACATTTAGGGGATGAATTGCTGCTGCAGCATCTTAATTACAAATATTTATTGGGCTATTTTGTAATAAAGAAACTGGATACAAAAAGAACAAAGAAACAGCAAAGCCCTAAAGATGGTCAGGACCTATATAGAGAATGGCAATATGTCTTTATTGATGGTCTTTATAGTCTTATAAAAAAGAAATCTTTGCCACATGTACATCTTTGGAAACAGACCATAGTAAGAGACCAGATACAGGAAAGTAGCCATCAGGATATCCCGATAGGCTTTAATGGGAATGAACAAGGACCAGAAGGCTTTAATGATCAGATAGCCTTAGTGATATTCAGTAAAGACTTTCCAAGGGTTTCCTTCCTGTGAATAATTTGCTCTTTTCTGCCTCAGATGTTTGATAATCACTTTTGTATGTATTTTATTATTAATTTCTTATTAATAAGAAAAAATAAATTGCCTTCACTGCCACTGCAAAGATGCTTTTGCTTATCTTTTAATTTTATAACAAGTGGAAGTTTTGGACCATCTTTAGGGCTTCCCATTAAAGCCTATCAGGATATCTTGAAGGCTACATTCCTGTATCTGGTCGCTTACTATGGTCTGTTTCCAAAGATGTACATGTGGCAAAGATTTTTTTTTATAAGATTATAAAGACCATCACTTCAGCAAAGGATCATTACCTTGTCATGGTGCTGGAGTTTGAGCACCTCAGTGATGCCATGAGCTAAACCGTGAAGGGTCACCCAAGACGGGAAGGTCATGACAGAGAGGTCAGACTAAATGCAATCCCTGGGGAAGGTAATGGCAACCCACCCCAATATTCTTGCCGTGAAAACTAAATGGATCAGTACAACCAGAGATATGTCAGTATACCATCGGAAGATGAGACCCCCAGGTCGGAAGGTGGTCAAAATGTTACTGGGGAGGAACAGAGGATGAGTTCAACTAGCCCCAGACGTGATGACACAGCTAGCTCAAAGCCGAAAGGATGGCTAGCAGCCAACGGTGCTGGTGGTGAACGGCGAATCCGATGTTCTAAGGATCAACACTCCATTGGAACCTGGAATGTAAGATCTATGAGCCAGGGCAAATTGGATGTGGTTATTGGGGAAATGTCAAGATTAAAGATAGACATTTTGGGCGTCAGTGAACTGCAATGGACTGGAATGGGCCACTTCACATCAAATGACCACCAGATCTACTACTGTGGACAAGAGGACCACAGAAGAAATGGAGTAGCCTTCATAATTAATAGTCAAGTGGCTAAAGCAGTGCTTGGATACTATCCCAAAAACGATAGAATGATCTCAATTCTAATTCAGGGCAAGCCATCTGTCATGAGTAAGAATGGCGAGCAGGGGGCTCCCATCCAGGATGTAAAGCACATGCGTAGTACTGAGGAATTAGGTAGCCATTCAAAGAGACACAGATCGGGCCCGCCTTAGCCCTTGGGGTTTATATGTCTGGGTTTTTCCCACGCTTCTTCAGTTTGTTAGGATTTTCTGTCATGTAGCAGTAATAAAACACTAGAGACCTATTCTTGTCTCAGCGTGGTTCCTGGCTGTTAGGACACCATCTAACATCACAGTGATCCAAATATACACCCCAACCACAGATGCTGAAGAAGCTGAAGTAGAGCAGTTCTATGAGGATCTGCAGCACCTACTGGACAACACACCTAAAAGAGATGTTATTTTCATCACAGGAGACTGGATGCTAGGGTGGACAGTCAAATGACACCTGCAATTACAGGTAAGCATGGCCTGGGAGAACAAAACAAAGCAGGACATAGGCTGATAGAATTTTGCCAAGACAACTCACTCTGCATAACAAACACTCTCTTCCAACAACCTAAGAGACGGCTTTATACATGGACTTCACCAGATGGACAACACCGAAATCAGATTGACTACATCCTTTGCAGCCAAAGGTGGCAGACATCTATACAGTCGGTAAAAACAAGACCTGCAGCTGACTGTAGTTCAGATCACGAACTTCTTCTTGCACAATTTAGGATCAGACTAAAGAGATTAGGGAAGACCCACAGATCAGCTAGATATGAGCTCACTAATATTCCTAAGGAATATGCAGTGGAGGTGAAGAATAGATTTAAGGGACTGGACTTAGTAGATAGGGTCCCGGAAGAACTATGGACAGAAGTTCGCAGCATTGTTCAAGAGGCAGCAACAAAATACATCCCAAAGAAAGAGAAAACCAAGAAGGCAAAATGGCTGTCTGCTGAGACACTAGAAGTAGCCCAAGAAAGAAGGAAAGCAAAAGGCAACAGTGATAGGGGGAGATATGCCCAATTAAATGCAAAATTCCAGAGGTTAGCCAGAAGAGATAAGGAATTAGTTTTAAACAAGCAATGCGTGGAAGTGGAAGAAGACAATAGAATAGGAAGGACAAGAGACCTCTTCCAGAAAATTAGAAACATGGGAGGTAAATTCCAGGCAAAAATGGGTATGATCAAAAACAAAGATGACAAGGACCTAACAGAAGAAGAAGAGATCAAGAAAAGGTGGCAAGAATATACAGAAGACCTGTATAGGAAGGATAACAATATCGGGGATAGCTTTGACGGTGTGGTCAGTGAGCTAGAGCCAGACATCCTGAAGAGTGAGGTTGACTGGGCCTTCAGAAGCACTGCTAATAACAAGGCAGCAGGAGACAATGGCATTCCAGCTGAACTGTTCAAAATCTTGCAAGATGATGCTGTCAAGGTAATGCATGCTATATGCCAGCAAATTTGGAAAACACAAGAATGGCCATCAGACTGGAAAAAATCAACTTATATCCCATACCAAAAAGGAGAAACACTAAAGAATGTTCAAACTATTGAACAGTGGCACTCATTTCACATGCCAGTAAGGTAATGCTCAAGATCCTGCAAGGTAGACTTCAGCGATTCATGGAGCAAGAACTGCCAGATGTACAAGCTGGGTTGTAGAGGAACTAGGGACCAAATTGCCAATATCCGCTGGATAATGGAAAAAGCCAGAAACATCTATTTCTTTTTTATTGACTATTCTAAAGCCTTTGACTGTGTGGACCATAACAAATTGTGGCAAGTTCTTAGTGGTATGGGGATACCAAGTCATCTTGTCTGCCTCCTGAAGAATCTGTATAACGACCAAGTAGCAACAGTAAGAACAGACCACGGAACAACGGACTGGTTTAAGATTGGGAAAGGAGTATGGCAGGGCTGTATCCTCTCACTCTGCCTATTCAACTTGTACGCAGAACACATCATGTGACATGCTGGGCTTGAGGATTCCAAGGCTGGAGTTAAAATCGCTGGAAGAAAGATTAACAATCTCAGATATGCAGATGATACCACTTTGATGGCTGAAAGTGAAGAGGAGCTGAGGAGCCTTATGATGAAGGTGAGAGAAGAAAGTGCAAAAGGTGGCTTGCAGCTAAACCTCAAAAAAACCAAGATTATGGCAACCAGCTTGATTGATAACTGGCAAATAGAGGGAGAAAATGTAGAAACAGTGAAAGACTTTGTATTTCTAGGTGTGAAGATTACTGCAGATGCTGACTGCAGTCAGGAAATCAGAAGACACTTAATCCTTGGGAGAAGAGCAATGACAAATCTCGATAAAATAGTTAAGAGCAGAGACATCACACTGACAACAAAGGCCCGCATAGTTAAAGCAATGGTGTTCCCTGTAGTAACATATGGCTGCGAGAGCTGGACCATAAGGAAGGCTGAGAGAAGGAAGATAGATGCTTTTGAACTGTGGTGTTGGAGGAAAATTCTGAGAGTGCCTTGGACTGCAAGAAGATCAAACCAGTCCATACTCCAGGAAATAAAGCCAGACTGCTCACTTGAGGGAATGATATTAAAGGCAAAACTGAAATACTTTGGCCACATAATGAGAAGGCAGGACACCCTGGAGATGACGCTGATGCTAGGGAGAGTGGAGGGCAAAAGGAAGAGGGGCCGACCAAGGGCAAGGTGGATGGATGATATTCTAGAGGTGACGGACTCGTCCCTGGGGGAGCTGGGGGTGTTGACGACCGACAGGAAGCTCTGGCGTGGGGTGGTCCATGAAGTCACGAAGAGTCAGAAGCAACTAAATGAATAAACAACAACAAAGACCATCAATAAAGACATATTGCCATTCTCTCTATATAAAAAGCATTATGTTCTACCTTACCTATCATCCCATCAGTGACCTTCCCTAATGAAGACCCATATGCAAATGTTATCAGTTGATTGATTCCTAAAGGTTATAGCATAATGATGATATTCTAGAGGTGACGGACTCGTCCCTGGGGGAGCTGGGGTTGTTGATGACCGACAGGAAGCTCTGGCGTGGGCTGGTCCATGAAGTCACGAAGAGTCGGAAGCGACTGAATGAATAAAGAACAAATAGCATAATGAACAAGAAAAACAAATATACATTGACATAAATATACAGTATGTGTTTGCTAGTATGAACTCTGCCACTTGTGCACTGGATCCATGTTCCTCTTGTTCCTTGCAGAAAGTGGGGGAGTGTAGAGAGTAAGGAAGGTTATCCTGATGGAAATATGCAGGAACCATTACCTAGGCAAAAGTGGTTGAAATATTTTTAACTTCAGAACGAGATAACATTTGGAAGCAGTTCTGCAGATGCCTCCCTAATTCACTGAAGTATAAGAATGAGGAGTTGCAGCACAATCAGACTTTCAAAATTCTATTATAGCCAGTCTCAATAAAAGCAGTTTTAGCCTTCATGTGGATTTGAATTCATGATCTAGTCTACCTATTGGGGCTGACAGGAAGGGAGGTCAGCTGGATTCAAGAAGAAGTCAGTGCCTGATTGCATGAGGTGGTGTTAGTGGTGGGAGCAAAACTACAGCCACTCTAGAGGAAATAGATTATTGAGAACCTTTTTAGTCAGGGTTCAGCCTGAGCATGGGATAGAACATGGCATTGTTCATTAATAGATGACATAGATGAGAGTTGCTTCTGGATGTCTTAAACCTTTCAGCAGCTTTTAATTCCATTAACCATGGTATCCTTCTGGACTGCATACAAAGGATAGGAGTTGGAACACTGTATTTCAGCCATTCCCCCTCTTCAGTGGGCAGTTCACATTGGTGATTGTAGGGCAGAAGAGGTCACCTTGGTGGCCTCTGATCAGTGGTGTGCTGACATCTACTTTTCAACCTCTACATGGAACTACTTGTAGGAGAGTATCAATAATATGATGATGATACTCAATTATACATCACCACCTCAGGCCACCTTGACAATGTGGTGGAAGTCTTGTCCAAGTATCTTGAGGCTGTTTGGGATAGGGTAATGTTGAACTCAAAGAAGATGGAGCTGCTGTTTGTACATTGAAGATCTCTGTCCAGTACTGTCTCTCAAAGGGATTCACTCCTCCTTGAAAGAGCAGATTCATGATTTGAGGGTCCTCCTGGATTTGCAGCTACTGCTGGATGAGAAAGTAGAGGCTGTGGCAAGGAGGGCTTTGCCCTTCTCTGGCTGGTATACCAGTTGCAGCCATACCTGGAGCAGGAGGATATAGCAATGGTAACTCATGCTATCATAACCACACAGTTGGACAACTGCAAGTGCTCTACATGGCACTGCCATTAAAGACCACTTGGAAACCACATTTGGTACAAAATGCAGAAGCCGGTTTGCTAACTGGCATTAAAGATCATGAACATATTACACCTATGCTGTGAGCCCTGCATTAAATGCCAGTAGGTATCCAGGTGCAATTTAGAGCACTATTTTTAACTTATAAGCCCTGTACAGCTTGGTGATGCCTGCAGGAGTACCTCCCTCAAACAGAATTAACCCGTCCAATTCAAACAACTTGGAAACTGTTGGTAGTCATCTACTAGTGGGAGATCAGAGAAGTTAAGGCTGGGAAAAGATGATTCTCTGTAATAGTCCCTTTGCTGTAGAATAGTTTACCAGAAGAAATTAGTCTTCCTCTGATCCTGACAGCCTTTTGGAAGCAAGTTAAAATGGAGTTCTTCCAGAGGGCTTTTTTAATTATTTCAGATAGTGCTGTGAAATTATGTGCTTCAGTTTTAAAATAATTTAAATACTTCTTACATTTTAAAAAATATTATTACTACTATTATTGTATTATGTATGTATTATTCTCCTTGCCAAATGCCAAGAGACATGGGGGGGTGTTTTGTATTTATTCTTTTGATTTACATTTTCCCCAATTGTTGGTTTGTTTTTCATCCTGGAGGCTGGAATACCTCCAAAGCAAAGCTCAAACTATGGTGTTATATTTGTTTTCCCAGAATGCCCCTGGCTCCTATGTGGGCCCAGGAGTATTCTTATGCAATTTTTCCCTCTGCACTGTGCCAGAAAAAGAAGAAAAGAAACTGATTTGCCTGGTAATTAGGAAGAGAGAAGCAGAGGTCTAGCACAGGACCTAGGAAAGCCAACAGATGGGCTAGAAGAACCACAGGAGCCAATGTGAGGCTTACGGCAAGAGCCAAGGGTTTGGAAAAACTAGGGGTACTAAGAAGGAATAACAAAGTTAGTGGGGATTGGGAAAGTCAGGAAGAACAAAGGGAGCCAGTGTGGGTTTGTGTAAATTTGTCTGTTGCCTAGGTCAGTTGGCATCTTCCTTTGAAAACTGTAGATACTGTCTGCTGGTTGAAAACACACACATACATCACCTCTAGAATGTCATCCAACCATCTTGCCCTTGGTCGACCCCTCTTCCTTTTGCCTTCCACTCTCCCTAGCTTCTTCTCAGCACCTTCTCCAGGGTATCCTGTCTTCTCATTATGTGGCCAAAGTACTTCAGTTTTGCCTTTAATATCATTCCCTCAAGTCAGCAGTCTGGCTCTATTTCCTGGACTATGGACTGGTTTGATCTTCTTGCAGTCCAAGGCACTCTCAGAATTTTCCTCAAGCACCACAGTTCAAAAGCATCTATTTTCCTTCTCTCAGCCTTCCTTATGGTCCAGCTCTCGCAGCCATATGTTACTACTGGGAATACCATTGCTTGAACTATGCGGACCTTTGTTGTCAGTGTGATGTCTCTGCTCTTCACTATTTTATTGAGATTGGTCATTGCTCTTCTCCCAAGGATTAAGCGTCTTCTGATTTCCTGACTGCAGGCAGCATCTGCAGTAATCTTCGGACCTAGAAATACAAAGTCTTTCACTGCTTCTACATTTTCTCCCTCTATTTGCCAGTTATCAATCAAGCTGGTTGCCATAATCTTGGTTTTTTTGAGGTTTAGCTGCAAGCCACCTTTTGCACTTTCTTCTTTCACCTTCATCATAAGGCTCCTCAGTTCTTCCTTGCTTTTAGCTGTCAAAGTAGTATCATCTGCATATCTGAGATTGTGAATGTTTCTTCCAGTGTTTTTAAGCCCAGCCTTGGATTCTTCAAGCCCAGCACATCGCATGATGTGTTCTGCGTACAAGTTGAATAGGTAGGGTGAGAGTATACAGCCCTGCTGTACTCCCTTCCCAATCTTAAATCAGTCTGTTGTTCCATGGTCTGTTCTTACCATTGTTACTTGGTCATTATACAGATTCCTCAGGAGGCAGACAAGATGACTTGGTATGGCTTACATACTCTATGGCAATGCTTAGTTCTCAGTGAATAAAAAACTTTTATATCACCTTGACATAAATGCCTCCCCAATTTTGATAGTTTTGTGGCTGCTGAATGAAGTCCATGTTTGTTTTTGTATAGAGAGTCTGAGAGACTGAGGCTGGGTAAGCACTCAGGAAATTCAGCTAATACAGTGCTACTTATGGCACTTCCACAAAATGGAACCATAATTCTTTTGAGATAGACTATCTATGAGATGCAATTGATGTGTTCTTGTGGAGACTACAAAAATAGAAAAAGAAGGATTAGAAATCAGGAATTTGAATTGCAATGGATCCAAAACATTGTTTATCCTATGTTACTAATTAAGAGAGAAAGGAGGAGGCATAAACGGCTATCAGGTGATGACAGAAGAGTTTCATGGAAGGTCACTGTAGATCAGGATCTGTTTCTGTTTAGTATGTGTATTTATGTCCAGCCAGAAATTATTTATATATCAATGTACTAACTCACACATATTTTTGGAATCTGCTACTCCCATCTTATGGAAGCTGACTTCTGGGTTGTGATCGAAAGTCTTCATAATAAGTGAATTTGACTAAGATTAGCATTAATATTAGAGTGTAATGAGCTTCAATCAATGCCATGCCATCTATGGTAATCCAATTTTCTTATATGTTAGACATCTTGATGAGCAGAATAAGGAGGAGATGATTGATTCATGACATTTTTGAAGCTCTGTAAGGAAGAATTGTTTGACTGACTACTTGGCACTTTATGTCTGTCATTCAAGACTAGCCTTATAAAAGAGAGTTTTTAAAGTATTTGCTTAAAACTCAGAGAGTTACCATATAATTTCATGATGTCCTATAAAGAATGAAGATGTTATTGCTCATTCTGTATACAGAAGCTAGGTGGAATTTAAAAAAAGATTTCTATGAAATTTAAATATTTCCTTGCTTCTCTGGTTAATATTTTTAATTAAACACATTTCTACAGCTACATATACCCCTCCCCTTTACAGTTACACTGCCTAACTTCTATAGAACCTGTGGTTTCCACAATGGTGTTGAAAAAAATTATCACACCTTTTTTAAGTACAGTAGCTGCAAGTCATAGGCAGTAGCTTAAAGAACTTGGAAAGCTCAGAACTGGTGACAACACAGTTTGATCCACAGACAGCTCTCAGAAATAGGAAGCCTCCCACTCTGACAGTGTGCAGTGTGGCTGCTTTGACACTTAACTAAGGATTAATAATGTAATTAGAGCAGAGTTGTTATAAATGCATTTGAAACAATAGGACTGAGGAACCAGGGAGGGAAAGGAGACAGACAGTTCAGCTTTGATCCAAGATTCACTGCTCTGTGGTAAGATATCCATAAATTTTTCTCACCAAAGGACAAAACATCCCAACAATATAACCCAAATAATCCCCAGAGGTTACTGATATAGATTTTCAAGTTTATTTCAAAATCACAACCCATCTACAAACTGGGCAATACTTTTACAGAATCAATCCACGTTCTCTAGAACTCTTCATCTAGCAAAATTATACTCCCTTTTTTTGTAACTTCAATTCTGATAAAATGTTCTAGGGAATATAAATGCTGACAGAACTTTTTGGGTTAGCCGATAGGGCCTAATAAATTTATTATCCACCAATTATTTGGGATGTTTTTTGTTTTCTCTGTCCCTCCCCCACAAACCAAGATATTTTTAATTGCTTTTTATAAAATTGCAGGATCACTAAAGCAGTGTTTGTGTGCTGGCCACCATTACTTATTAAGTACAGTTTTTCAAACAGGTGTTTTCATAAAATAAAATGTTTAAAAATAGAAATTAAAGATTTTTATATAATTCAGAAAGAGGCATAGTGTTTAGTTTTCCAAATGAAGACATGATATTGAGCCCTTGAACCCTCCTTGTTAAATTAACTCTGTCTTACCTACTCATAATGAGCTGATTTGTTTCATTCAATATGAAATAAATATCAGTTCAGGTCCTACACTAGGATAAGATAACTCCTAGTGACTCCTATTGACTCCATCAATAGCAAGTTCTATATCCAATATTATTAATAGTATAGAAAGACTTTTAGGCAAGATACTCTTAATTTTCTTTCTTTTAAATTCAAATTATGTTTCCTTTCTTAATTATAACCCATTGGTTATGTGGGGGGAGGGAGAATGTTGAATGAATGAGGGCAACCAGCTTGGTTGTGAATTATTGTGAACCGCCCAGGGTCCCCCGTGTGGGGGAGATGGGTGGTGATAAAATTTTGATAAATAAATAAATAAATAAATAAATAAATATGGATCTGAAAAGAAAACTGGATATGAATTAACCAAGAGTCTCATCTAAAACAGTATATAGTCATTTACATTTTTTTTCTGAAAGCCATTCTAAGAGCTCAGCTTATTTTCTTCTCTGTTCCCAACAATGGCATCTGCAGAGAGGAGAGGGTGTCGCAATCTGCTAGATGGAGATTGGCAGACAGAGCATTACAATACAGTACAAACCCAACCCTTTTGTATGTGCATCAATTTTCAAACAGGACAGCCCTTTAATCCTGACACTCTCTGTATGCTATCCTGCTGATTTTGAAACTACCATGACTCCCAAGAATACCACTGGTCCCCAGGCTTTGTAGTACATGCATTCTTCTTGTCTATGACCTGAATGAATAATCAGTGGGGATTGAAATCAGTGGAGATAAAATGTTTGGTGCTTTCAGATTGTTGATGATATTTGCCTCCTTTTTCATCTGCATAGCTAGTGTTCATTTGAGGGACATAGAGGGGTAAGCCAACAAAGTTCTTATCTAACTTAAGTTCTGATGCCATAGAAGTCTTATGTTCTTGCAGAGATTACTAATAGACCTTGTATCCAATGCTTTGCATTGGATAACAGGCCTATTCAAGCTGCATATCTGCAGCGCTTATTCAGATTCATAATTGTGAATAGGGTTTATGTTTTTATGAATATGTTCCTAATTTATATGCTGCTAACCAATCTAACTACCTTTCCTTTCAAAAAGGCACAGAAAAACAGAGAGCAGAACCATATCAAAAATTTTCTGATGATGGTCTGGAAGGAGTAGACAACACAGGAGGTATTTTCTTACTATATTATCTCACTGGTATATATTATATCATAATCCCAGGATATGTACTGATTTCTTAAGACTTTCTAAAAATTATTCAGATTTTTTAACTACAAAATACTAAAGACCTAGAACTTTGAGTATTTCAGAATCTAGAGCTACCTTCTTTTAGGGTCTTTTTAAAAAAAAGGTTCAACTTGACTGTATATTATCCCAAAGGCAATGTATTTTAGGTTGCTGCTTCATAATTGCAGAAAATCTGGAATACAGCTCCAGAATTGTGTTAAAATTGAGTGTATCATCAAATATTAATCTCTAGATATATGGTCCATATTTCAAACAAAAATACAACTTTACACAGAAAAGTAGATGCAATAGAAAGTTTCTGCAAGCTTTATGTGTATTTGGTCTATTTAGGAACTCACATATTTGTAGAGAAGAATGTGTAAGTCCTACATTTAATTTTTTAAAAAAATTATTTAATTTGTCCCCACCCATCTCCTCCCATTGGGGGACTCTGGGTGGTTTACAATAAAAATATAATTACATGCAATCTAAAGAGGTAGGGCATAGGAAGAAGTTGACTGCCTCATTTTCTATTTACAAAAGCAGACCTACCATGTTGTGCAGTGACCTTCATGTGTGAAAAACCAAACAAATCAGCAAAGCTTTCACCATATCAACTCAAATCAGCTGAAGCCCAACACTTTTCAGTGAAGTACAAACATGTGTGAATCAGCTCTAAAATGTTCTTCTTTTGGCTGCATTTTAGTGTCAATTATCAGATTACTACATAGAAGAAAAAGGAGTATATGTCTATGTGATGGGGGGGATTAATTTGCAATTTTTATCTGACTGGGTTTTGTTCTGACAGTTTATATCTTTTAGTTTCAACAGTTTGGTTTATCATTTCATTTTTAAAGATGTTGTAACCTTTCCTGAACTCTTGGATGGGTAGGAGGAAAATCCAATAAAATTCATCATAAATAATATAGCCATCTTGTGCATGTCCTTACACTATGACATGACTAGCAATATCTGAATATTGAATACCTTAGGCTACCAAGGAGAAATATCCTTCTATAATCATAAATGGTCGAGCAGAACCCATTTCACACTTAGAAATGCACATTCTGAAAAAAACTTGATCTGGAGTTGGGCAGTGCTGAACTCAGATAAATAAATAAACTTCCAATGGCCCAAAATACTATTTAAAAATGAAAAGAAAAAAAAAGAAATTGATTAGAATTTCTTTTTTCCTCTTCCTCCTCCTCCTCCTCCTCCTCCTCCTCCTCCTTTTTTTGGGTCACTGTCTCCAAGAACTTACCTACTGAGATGAAAATCATCACCATCATACTTCCTTTTTAATAGGACTAATGCAAGAGAGTTCCCCAATTCTTTATGTCATGTCAGGAGAGGCAAACATCCAAAGTAGGAAGTGCTACTACAGGACCATTATTCTAAGACTTCCCAATAATTGTCAATTTTCTGAATTCATTCAATTTATGATTACACTTCTGTTTTGTTTAACATTGTTGTTTTTATGATATTGGGTAACTGATATAATGAATGAAATTTTAAAAACTGGCACAAACAGATGCTAGTCTCATTGAAGGGACAACTCTCATGAGGTCTTTAAGTTCAAATGTCACAATCCATGTAGCTCTACTGCATACTTTCAACTGATTTCCATCCAACCACTCCTTCCTGTTTCTATTTACATGATAGGCTATCAGTTCTTGAAAATAAGTTGAAAAGGTATAAAACGTGCTCTGTATACCTAACTTTACATAGGTAGTTTCCAAAATCATCATTAGATCAGATGATAGCAATAATAAAAAATCTTACGTGTTTCTAAAGATGTACAATATTTTAGACACATATTCTAAAATACATTTACAAAATGGGAAGTTTGAAATATCAATTCAACCCTTCTTACTGAGGAGATACTAATTGTATAGTTTTAATTTGTCTGATTTTACATTTGACAGTACAGATTTAGTATTTTTTCAGGGTTACAGATTAATGGCATCTGCAGCTGATAGAACATGTGGGGAAAAAAGAAGCAGGTTGCTAGAGATGGCAACTTTTATAATGCCAGATGTTTATAAACGGTTTGGGGGTTTAGGGCTAATTCAAGCTGTCAGCTATTTAGAGCAAATAAACAGATTTTCCCAATTATTCAAGTTCTATTGACCTATTGATGGTTCTTGACATTGGGGCAAGTAAGGAAATAAGATAACACAACCATTAATTGGGTGCATAAAGCAAGACAAACACATTCATCTTATCAATAGTCAGAAAACTCTTTAACTTTATCTCTATAAAGCACAACCCCAAGTGATTTGTCTGCCATAAATACAGTACCTAGCAGCTTGCTTCTTTATATACAGTGACAACCTAATCATAGTCCTACACAGTCTTTCGGCCAGTGTTTGCTAGAAGGTGATACACAGATGAGATAGCATATACCAGTTTTACTCAAAGGAAGAGAATAGGATAGGTACATGTAATGCCTGCTAGATGGGATCAAAAAATGCTGTTGTTGTTCACTATAGTTTTAAAATTTGATAGAGTTTACACACTATTACATGTCTAAGTAGTGTCCCTTAGCACTTTGATGCATTTTCCCTTTTATTCAGAATGTTTAATATTTTCCCTGTATTTATTTATTTAATATCTACTCTGCTTTTCTGTTTCTAAAAACAGGTAGCTTATAGAAGTAGAAAAAATACAGAGTTGAACAATGCTAGTACAATTACAATAAGAATTAAAGCTAAGCACAAAAATAAATCAACAAATAAAAGTTAGTGGAATAGAGATGTTTTTACTTTCTTCCTCAATAAAGTTTTAATTCTTGCCACTAGGTAGAAGTCACATATTGAGAGGTAACTTTAACATCATTATTGCAATAGCACAGTCAATCTAACTCATAAGTCAGTGATGGTTCAAAACCCACCAAAATCTTTTTTAATTGTTACTTTTCTTTTCAACGTTCTTCCTTCTCCATTTTTTTTAATTAGTGCAAGTACACTCTGTCACATTTTTCCAATCACCTGAGATAGAAGGGTTATGTAAGAATCTGAAACAATTGTCTCAGTAATGGTCTGACTCATGCATACATTGAAAATACAGAATTCAGATTTATTGAAGATGTATACAGAATAAAGGAAAAAGCCACAACTAAAGATTCCTGCTCAAACTACCTAATTAAAAGCAAACAGGCAAGCCAGAACCCCCCTCGACATTCCTTCCCCTTTGCACCAGCACTGACATTCAATTACCAAATGTCTCCAGTTGATACGACCTTGAATCCCATCATTAGACCAAACACTACTCTTTCTCACTCTCACTAATTCCCCCCTCCCTTCTGGTGCTTGACACATGTTGGCTCAAACTGGCAGGGAACATGATCAAACGATCTACTAGTTCTTTGATCATAGATTCTGACATACTGTCCCTCCTGAAAAAAATAACTAACATGGTTAATAAAGAACAAATGGAATAACATAGTAGTAGAATATAACAATTAGGATTTAGGTTTGCTAGGATATTTTGCATAAAACTTCTTAAGAAGATCTGGAGCTTTAACATAACAACTGTCCACCCACTCGTGGTCACGGAAACGTTTCCAGTGAATTAAGTATTGCAATTTGCCTCGATTTTTCTGGGCATCCAAAATTTCTTTTACTTCAAAATGTTGCTCCCTGTCAATCATTGTGGGGGCAGGGGTAGCTGCTCAGGATGCCATTAAGAAGCTTCTCACACTTGCTTTAAAAGGCTGCAATATAAAACAGGATGGATTCATTTCAAGTTCTTTGAGAGTTTTAACTTAACAGTCACAGAGTTGATGATTTTTTCAATTTCAAAAGGTCCCACAAACTGGGCTCAATTTCTTTGATTGTTGCAGGGATCATAAGAATTTCATGGACAAATATGCTTTTTCTCCCACTTTAAACTTCCATTCTGGAGACCTTTTGTTGTCAGTGTATTTTTTATAACTCTCTTGAGTGGTGGCGAGGGTTTTTTCTATTATTGGCCATTGATCACTTATTTGTTTCATCCACTCACTGGCAGAGTGGCACTTACATGGTTCTTGTGGTAACTCAGGAATTGGCACAAACTCTTAGCCATACACTATCTGAAATGGAAACAGTCCCATGCTCTGATGCACAGAATTATTATAAGCAACTTCAGCAAATGGCAATAGGTCTATACAGTCATCCTGTTGGTAACTTATATAACACCTTAAAAATTGCTCTAGGGTGGCATCAATCGTTCACACCCTCCATCCAATTCTAGATGATGCAATGAGGATAGAGCTTGGGTGGCTCCAATTAATTTTAAAAACAATCTTCAAAACTGTGAGGTGTACTGGGACCCGCGATCGCTCACTATTCTACCAGGTACCCCATGTAGTCTATAGATATGTTGAATAAAGAGCTCTGCACGTTGTTTGGCAGTGGGCATGCCTGCACATGGAATAAAATGAGCTTACTTGGAAAAAAGATCTGTCACAACCCAGATTACAGTTCTTTTCTTACTTTCTGGCAATTCTCCTATAAAGTCCATAGTGATTTCCTTCCAGGGCTTTGTTGGGCTAGCCACTATCTGCAATAAGTCTTGAGGTTTTCCCCCTTTTTTGAGGTGGCACAAACTGAGCAACTAGCCACATAGTCCTTCACATCCTGTCTCAGACTGGGCCACCAAAATTGTCTACACCCTAAATGCAGAGTTTTTACCAGCCCAAAATGGCCAGCCAACTTGGCATCATGACTGTGCATTAGAATTTCTTTACATAGAGTCTCTGATACATAAATTTTACCTTCCACACACCATATCCTGCCTCTCTCTGTCAGAGAGGTTTTATTTTCTTGCAACCAAGTATTGTTCTTAAATTCTTGAGTCAGTTTCTCTCTTAATTCGGTAGGCATTTTCGCTTTCTCTGCTTTTGCCTGGCTTCAGGTAACTACCACCAAATGTAATTGCTGCTTTGGAAACACTGTATCTGCTGCTTCCTCTTTTTTGGCTATTGTGTTGAGGTAAGTGAGATAGGCCATCTGCCAGAAAGATTTTTTTTCCCCCAGGCAAGTACTTTAGTGTGAAATTGAACCTACTGAAAAACTAAGCCCAGCAAATTTGCTTGGCATTTAACCATCACCTGGTTTTCAATGCTTCTAGGTTTTTATGGTCAGTCCAAACTTCAAAAGACTCTACAGCCCCTTCCAATAAATGTCTCCATGTTAACAAAGCCCAGTTTACTGCAAATGCCACGTTCTCCCAAACATGCCACCAGCACTCTGTCTCAGTGAACTTCCATGACAAATAAGCACATGGCTGCAAATCTCCTTTCTCATTTTTCTGTAAAAGTACAGCTCCAATTGCAACATCTGAAGAATCAGCCTGTATGATAAATGGTTTTGTGGGATTGGGATGGCTCAGTATGGGTTCTGCCATAAACAATCACTTTAAATTGTCAAAATCTGGGGACCAATTCAACACTGCGCTGGGGCTCTTGGCTTTTTTCAACTCCCTGACCCCCTTAGTTTTTAACAAATCAGTCGGAGGCAATGCAATCTGGGCAAAGTGGGCGATGAACTGGTAGTAAAAATTCACAAACCCCAAGGAGCTCTGCAGTTGTCTGCTCATTCTGGGAGGTTCCCATTCCAGCACATCTTTTATCTTACCTGGATCTATTTCAATGCCCTTGTTTGACACTCTATATCCTAAATAGTCCAACTGCTTCTTGTGAAATTCACATTTAGACAGCTTAGCATACAATTTAGCATCCCTTTTTCAACACTTTTTGTACCAGGTGAACGTGCTCCTTTTCATTCTCTGAGTAGATTAGGATATCACTGAAGTATACTAAACATCATGTAACACTTCATTTAGGGACACGGTGGTGCTGCGGGTTAAACCACTGAGCTGCTGAGCTTGCTGATCAGAAAGTCGGCAGTTTGAATCCGCGTGACGGGGTGAGCTCCCATTGCTAGTCCCAGCTCCTGCCAACCTAGCAGTTCGAAAACATGCAAATTAATAGGTACCACTTCAGCGGGCAGGTAATGGCATTCCGTTTAGTCATGCTGGCCACATGACCACGGAAGTGTCTATGGACAAAGACCAGCTCTTTGGCTTTGAAACGGAGATGAGTACCGCCCCCTAGAGTCATACACGACTGGACTTAATGTCAAGGGAAACCTTTACCTTTACCTAACACTTCATTTATCAACTGCCTGAACACTCCAGGTCTACCTTTTAACCCAAACGGGAGAACCAGGTACTCATAGCTTCCTAGAGGACAATTGAAAGCAGTTTCCATTCATCCCCGTCCCGGATACGCACTCTGAAGTACGCCTTCCTCAGGTCCAGCTTTGTGAAAATCTTTCCCTTAGACAGATGAGAAAACAGATCTTTCATCAGAGGCAGGGGATATTGGTTCGTGCTACAAATCACATTCAACCCTCTGTAGTCCATGCACAGTCTTAAAGAACCATCCTTCTTTGTTCTGAATAGCACCAGGGCAGCCTTGGGGGAGTTAGCTGGATGAATAAAACCCCTCACCAGGTTTTTGTCTATAAACTCCCACAACACCTCCTCCTCTTTCAAAGACATAGAGTACATTTTGGGTTTGGGAAGTTTCACCCCTGGTTCAATTTCTATGGCACAATCTGTCTTTCAATTGGTCACATTTGACCTCTCTGAGCACCTCCCTCAGGTCTCGATAGGGTTCAGGAATCAAATCATCATCGGGGTGGGCGACCATCCCCACTTCTGTTGATAGTGCTGCTAAGCCCCCAGCAGTTTTCATCTCCCCCTCTTCTTGGTTCCCCGCATACAGTCCACATGAGGGTTGTGAGCTTTCAGCCAGGGTACTCCCAAAATTATTGAATAATTGGCTATGTCTGCTACTATGAATCGGAGGATTTCTTGGTGGGTGCCCACTCTCATTTCCACCTCTTCAGTACAGTACATCGCTGGGCTCCCCAAAGCCTCAGAGCCATCCAGCTGGTTAAACACTATGGGCTCTTTCAATTTCTGCACTTTCAAACCCAACCCATTCAGTATGGCAGGGTGGATCAAATGCTTGGCACACCCTGAGTCCACCAGAGCATTTAAACCCATGCTCTTATTCCTACCCAAAGTCCATAACTGCACCCCTACCACCACCATGCAGTTATCTCCACTCACCACCATATTCTTGCTCCCCTTCTGTCCAGCCTGCCTGCTGGCACCCTTCAAGGCAGGCCTTGATGTTTCCTGCCGGCAATTGGGGTTCATCTGAGGAGTCCACCTTGGAGGTATCTGAGCTGACTAGTTGTGATGCTTTGCTAGCCACAGCTGTTTTACCCTTAGTGGTGGAAGACTTGGCAGGTTTGGGTTTTGGCTTTGGTAAAGGGGTGGGGGATCTGCTGGAACAATCCACAGCTTGATGGCCTCCTTGCCCACATTTGAAACATAATCCCTTCTTCAAATGATGATCCCTTTCTTCATCCCAGGGCTTCAGTGAGGACAGCCTTGGTGCTGTGCTCCCTTATGGGGTTGTTTTCTTAACCAGTGGTTGAAACTGATGCCATTTCTTCAGACAAATCTTCTGATTCTCCACCATTCTGGCTAGGCATATCCACTCTTTCAGGGTTTCTGGATCACCCGCAGCCATGCATCAGTCTAGAATGTCGGGCTGCAAACCCACCTGGAAAAATTCCACCTTGAGCAACTCTGGCCAGTCAACCAAACTCCCCACCAGGCTCTTAAACTCCATGGCATACTCAGTCACTGACTGATTCCCTTGTTTTAGGTACTGCAGACTGGTCTTAGCCTTCATCCTGGCCAGGGGTCTTTGAACTGATCCCTCAGGGCTGTCATAAAATCATCAAAGTTCCACAGCTCTTGAGCCCTGGCTTCATGCAACACCACCATACATTTGGATGCTTCTGCTTCCAGATGTGTGGACACATACCTGACTTTCACTTCATCGGAGTGAACTCATCCATAAATCCACTCATGTGAGTCAAAAAAACAAGCCAACTCATTCAGGTCCCCACCAAACTTCACCCTCAGGTCACGGAATGGTTTTGGGCTGCCAGCTTGTTGCATTGGTCTTGATGCAGTCTGGATTTGAACTCACCTCCCCGCTGATTGATCTCACAGTTGAGCTGGCCCATCAGCTTCCTCTCCACTCAACTGGGAATGCTCCAATGTCCCCAAATCATCCCCCAACACTGACACTGATGGGGCACTCTCTGGGTTGGGTGCCTTGCAACTTAGATGACTCACCAGACCATCCATGGACTCCTTCAAGCTGGCTACTGTGCTGGCCACTGACTGCACTTCATGCTCCAGCCTGGTCAGTCATCTATCTGTCAGCAGGTCCCGGCTTCTCACTTCCTGCTGGATTGATCTGCACCTCACCAGTGTTCTCTCCGTCCCATCTCCTACCCCAAACATCCAGCCTGGTTTGGGTTTCCGCAGGAGTTCCTTCTCCAGTTTGTCATCAGAGTCCAGGGAGGGAGGTCAGATTGTCAGTGGTTTCTTTGCTTTTGGTTTAGCTCCTTTCTCCTTAGCTTTTCCTCCATGGGACTTTACCCCTTGACCTCTCGTAGTCATTGAGGTCCCAGCAGCCACCCTGGAGACTTCTCCTTCCATTGCCACCTGGGCTGCTCAGCCTCTTTCATTCTGCCCAATTAGGGCAGTGAGAAAACATTAACTTTCCTCAGAGAAGACAGCTTCTCCCAGTAAAGTTGGATTTGGTACAGTCATGGCTTTATGTAAGAATCTGACACAATTGTCTCAATAATCGTCTGACTCATGCATACATTGCAAATGCAGAATTCAGATTTATTGAAGATGTGTACTGAATAAAGGAAAAAGCCACAACTAAAGTTTCCCACTCAAACTACCTAATTAAAAGCAAATAGGCAAGCCAAAAAAAACCCCTCCACATTCCTTCCCCTTTGCACCAGCAGTCTGACATTCCATTTCCAAATGTCTCCAGTTGATACAACCTTGAATCCCATCATTAGACCAAACACTATTCTTTCTCACTCTCACTAATTCCCCCCTCCCTTCTGGTGCTTGACACATGTTGGCTCAAACTGGCAGGGAACATGATCAAACAATCTAGTAGTTCTTTGATGGTGGATTCTGACAAGTTTCACCCCAGCTCCTGAATAGCTCATAGACTATTCAATATTATTCAAGTTTCAGAATTGTGAAGACCATTCTAAAGCCTTTCTCTTTCTTTCCTATAAATCCTTTATGGTTGATTTTGAGATACGTTTCACTCTGTTGTCTTGCTAGAATATCCAACCTTTTTTCAGCTTCAATTTCTTCACTAAGTGTGGGATATTAGCTTCTAGGATATGTTGACATTTTATTGAATCCATTTTTCTTTCCACCCACAAAATATTTCCTATGCCACTTGCTGACATGCAACCCTAAAAAATAATAGACCTACTCCACGCTTAATGGTTGGCGAGGTGTCCTTCTTCAAATGCTTCATCCTTTTTTCTCTACTGGTATATTGCATAGTTGTGGCCAAACAGTTCAGCTGGGGCCCATTCAGTCCAAAATGTTTCAGCTTTATCAAGATTTCTTTTGCATACTGGAAACCATGACTTTTGTAACAAAGTTGGCAAAAAGACCTTTGTTGTATAAGCAATGCTGTACCGTGGACCACTACTCTAGTGTCAGCTAGATTTTTCATCTGCAGTGATCTATGGATTCAGTTTTGTAGATCTGACCAGTATTCAGGCAGTTCCAGCTTTTACTGAGCAGGCAAAAGGGGACAACAAACGTGAGTTTAGCAAAGGACTTAGCAGGTGCGGAAGAGAGATGAAGTGCCAAGGAGGGAGAAAGACAACTAACAATTTGCTGGCATTGCTGCTGGTAGTTTCCAGAGTGCTGTTGGTTGACTGCTGAATTTCCTGAGCAACTGCTCACTATAGCTGATTGGAGCCCTGCTTTTGCTAACCTCGCTGAGGCAACTCAAGGCGACCGATAAGGAGACCAATTTCCCAAGAGTGAAAAAGAGTTAATTGGCAAAACAGGATAGAAGTCAAACAAAAAGCAGGGAGAGAGAAAGAGGCATGAGGAACAGGCAAGAATTTACATTATCTTGATCTCTATGTATCTTAAGGTACAGACCTTTCCAGAATCACTGAAAACAATACTGTGGCAATTTGGTCATTCCAGCCGTAATCCTTTTATGAGCACAACAGCAGCAGAATAGGGATGGAAAGTGGACACCAGGCAATTCTGCATTTATAGTGCACCATGAAAGAAATTATTTTTTTTCAAATGCTTCATTCAAAATTCCCCTTTGCATCAGCCCCATGCACCAAATTGTACATTATAATGGGTTGTAGAATTTTAGCTTCTGTAGAAGACTGGGCTACAATCCTTTGTTTCTTGCTACACCAGGCAATTGGTGTACCCCCATAAAAGAATATCCATCCAATAGTTAGTTTTCTATCAGATTTATCTCCAGCCCACTCTGAATCTATATATCCAATAAATTTTGGGTGATTTTTCAAAGACCGTTTTAAATTAAAGTCCATGATTCCTTTTCAATACTTTCTTATTCTTTTTACTCCTGTTCAATTCTTAAGTATTACCTTATTCTATTTAGCAGCCCAACTGCACTGGCTATGTCAGGTCTATTCAAAGTTGTGATACAGCTGCCCAGTACTGCTCATTCCCTGCCAACTTTCTCTGATTTCATCCTTTGTTTAGATATCCAACTTCCATGGGTATAACCTGACTCCTTTGCCCCATTAAAACTAGGAACACTATTTTCTTTTGCTTCTGATTGAGCAAGTACCCTCTACTTTTGTTCTTTTTCAGTTCCAAGATAGTGGCTAATATTCCCAAGATGTTCTACTTCCACTTCTTTTTTTAAAATTGTTTACTGTCTCCAAGTTCTTTTGTTCCCTGCTCATACCATGATATCTTCAATATAATAGAGAATGTATATACAGTGCATCTTCCATTTTTTAATTCTTACGTATAAGCATGGATCAGCATTTCCCAATTCAAATCCCATGTTTTGCGACATTTGATTTAGTTTATCAGACCATGTTTTGGTGCTTTAGCCTATGTATGGATTTTTTTTCAATTTACACACCAGTTTTTCTTTCTCTGGCTCTTCAAAACCTGGGGATTAGCTCATCTGCTCTTTCAGATCACAGTGCAGAAAGGTTGTTCACTGCATGCAATGCTCTAAATCAATGTTTTTCAAACTTGGCAACTTTAAGATGAGTGGAATTTACTCATCTGGGGAATTCTGGGAGTTGAAATCCACTCATTTTAAAGTTGCCAAGTTTAAAAAAACACTGTTCTAAATGCTGCTACACTTGGTAGAATTCTGATGCTTGCATGTTTAACTACTGGTGCAAAAACTTTGTCATAATCTTAACCTTGTGTTTACCATTTGCTCCTAATCTATCTTTATGATGTTGCATATTTCCATGAATGCCATGCTTTATTTGAAAAACCCATTTACATCCTATGGTTCTCTTACCCTTTGGTAGTCCTGTTAGAACCTGTGATTTGCTTCTGTGCAAGGATTCCATTTCTTTCCGTACAGCTCCTCACATTTCTGGGCCTCAGCTGCTGGCAGTTCCCTGTTTTTCTTTCTCTGAATTGGGATCAGGGACATCCTTATCTTTAGCTGTGGAGCCCATTCTCTCAGGTGGAATTCCTTTATTAGATCTTCAAGATTTTCATAATTCTAATCTTTAATGTTTCTATGGGTTTTTTAACATCGTTTTTGTGGTTGTATTGCTGTTGAGAGCTGCCCAGAGTTGTGCTTTAAGATGGGTGGTCATACAAATCTCTTAAATAAAGAAATATAAATTGGATCCAGCTCTGACTGGGTGTCAGCTGCCCCTTCTGAATCTGGTGCTATTTGAGATTCCTCAGATTTGTTTTGGGTAATCTCTTCTGACTGGGCAATGTCGTTGTTGCTGTTGTTAGCTACCTCCCTTCCTGGGTGAATCCGGGTGCTACTGGTAAAATGTGGCTGGTTTGCACTAGTATGTAAATGTTACTGCTCATCTAAGGTCATCCTTTCTTCTTCATTAAAATGAGCAACACTGCATTTCCAGTTTTTAAGCAAAACCCTGCTCTTTTTGTTCATAATTGATAGTTCAGCATTATTCCTAATTAGCTTCTGCAGTTTAATTTATTCATTTCTTCTTTAGGGATATATGCATATCTTTGCATCCAGTACCTTTAGTGTGACATATTTGGTTTGCTCCCCTTCCATAATTCATATAGGTTTTGTCTGCACCTTTTGTTGGTAAATTATTTTGTAGGTAAGTAGCTATGATAAGTCCATCTCCCCAAAAATTGTCCAGTAATCTAAAGCAAAAGGCTACTTAACTTGCTTGCAGGCTTGGATTCTTTCCTTCTACAGCCTTGTTTTGTCTGAGCTAGAAGAAATGTTTTTTCATGTTTTATGCTTTCATTGTTTGAATATTTTTCAAAGTCTCAATTGCAACATTCTCTCCCTAATATCAGACTTTAATCTCCTTTCTTTTTCTTTGAACTTGTTTTCTGGGCAAGCACAGTACAGTTTGAATTTCTCAAATATTTCATTCTTACTGGTTCAGAGACAGGTGCAAGTAATGCTTTGAAGGACAATCTGTGAGTGTTACAAAATAGTTTTCCTGCCTTTTGTATTGATTGGGATGGGATCACAAGTGTCTGAAAAAATAGCTTCCAACAGCCAACTGGCTTGTTTGAATTCAAGCCAGGAAAATTGTTCCTTTTTCCTTTTCTTTTAAACAACAATAACATTTTGATTCCCTTTGTTTATTAAAAGGACAAACATTCAATCTAACTGCTAAGTCCTCATCCTTTATTTTCTTAATGACACAGCCATTTTGCAGGATTATTATTGTGTGTGCATCCTGCTACTCTGCTTGCTTTAGGTTACATTCAATCCAGCAAATTACCTTCAGTTCCAGTTCATATTATTAATGGTCTTTTGTAATAGAGCAAAGTCTATTTTTAAGCACTATTTTACCACCATGTTGCATAAGATAACATAGAGCTTTGCATCTAACATAATAATCTTGAAATACTATATTCCTGCTTTCATTATGATTTATCAGGCATTTCAATTTTATACTCTCCTTTCTCTATATCTCTATTGACATTCTATTAGCTAAATTTACTTTTTCTTGGTAAAAGTCATCAAGGCTTATAAACACATCTTTCTTGCTGTTATATTAACTTCATGCACCACTATACAGCAAAAAAACTTTTCCTTCAAAATTTGCTACCATAAATGTATTTATTTATTCAATTTATATAGCTGCCCGTCTCACATACATAATTCTGGGTGGCTTGCAATAAAAATAAATACTATTTCTTTGTTTGTGCCTCATTTTTTTTTTGCAATTCCTGCACAGAATTTTTCTTGTAGTTTAATCTCATTATCTCCTTCTATTGTATGAGTCTTAGTTTTATAAAGCCTGCATTCTCTTTTATTATGTCCCTTTCTATTACAGTAAAGACAGACTACATTTCTCCCTTTTATCTTGTTTAGAGAATTCCCTTCAGTTGCATCATTCAGATCACGCTGGTGTGCCTCCAGTTTGGGAATTACATTTCCAAGGGAAATTTGTTTTCATGAAGCTTGACTAACTCTATTATATATTTATAATATATATATATATTAAATAAATAATATTATATGTTATATATTGTTTTCTGGTAATGATCTTAATAACAGACCCTTGATTAAATCATAAGAAAGTTTCACACTGTTTTGTTTTAGTGTCTTCTGAATAGAGAGATAATCTTACACAGGTTCTATTAAATTTCTATTCCTTTTTTTCCCAATATTTTTTATTTTTATTAATGTAGTAAAAAGCAGCAGGAAAAACAAACCAAACATTAAAAGGCTAAAGGAATAGAATACATATAATTACATACATAGCAGTGTAATCTCTAACTCATCTATGTTGTTACTGATTTTTAAAAATAAATATTATTATTGCTGTTACACTGTTACACTAAGGTTGAAGTGAGAATTCAAAAGATGAGATTTAATACAATGATTAAGAAAAAATTAAAAATGATAAAATTAAAGAAAAAACAGAGGAAAAAAATGTTTATAAGAAAAAGTATTCAACTCTCTTTTGTTCTTTTTTCCCCTCTTTTCTTTTTTGTTCCCCAACTACTAAATGCTACTTAAGTACTTCCATATTCTAAATGTCTTGACTTGCTTTGCTATGTGATATCTTCATTTTCAAACATTCAAAAACTGCTTAGAGTAGCCCATGGTTGTTGAAAGTAGACAAAACCAATCACAGTCTGTAATGGTTATGTGGGAATGACCTTGGGAGACAGGAGAAAGAGCCCCAGACTAGACAACCATCATGCAAACGGTATCTTAGCCCAGAGAAGGAAGAGGGGCATGGGAAGCATCACAAAATGGATGCTCCCTAGTTTTCTGGAAAGTAAAAGTAAAGGAGGGAGAAGTGCTTTCAGATTTGCAAGATTCTGTTACTGTAACCTTACAGTATTCCTGGTTTGTGCTTCTTGTCTGGACTACTTCAAAGGGCGGACATAATCAGAGCTTAGAAGGATCAGACCATTAGTTCACCTATAGAACTGTCTTCACCTGCCTAATTTCAGGCCTGACAAGTCAGTCAGCATTTGGGACCTTATTAACAAATGTACAGGGGGGAAAAGGGAATGAATAGCACTGGACCAACTGGGAGGGTTCCATTTGTTGGCATCTGCCACATTCACTCTTTTTTTGTTTTGAATCTGCAAACAACTGTACATACATAGTAAGTATGCATCAAACTTGCTAAAGATGTTGTATTTATCTTTGTCTCATTAAAGAAGTTGTGTCAGCTTCTGTGCACTTTGGGATTTATTAAAACTTACAATCTGACCAAAGTCACCTAAATTTCTTTGTGCATTCATAGAAATGACAAATTTCCTCTGGTTCATAGCCCAAACTTCTCCATCTAATTTTTTTTCATATAACTTTATTAAGATTTTAATAAAGAAAGATAAAAACTAACTGAAACTAATATTTAGGAGAAGAGAAGAGAAGAGAAGAGAGCCAGTTTGGTCTAGTGGTTAAGGTGCTAGGCTAGAAATCAGGAGACTGAGCGTTCTAGTCCCGCCTTAAGTATGAAAGCCGGCTGGGCGACCTTGGGCCAATCACTCTCTCAGTCCAACCCACCTCACAGGGTTGTTGTTGTTGTGGGGAAAATAGGAAGAGGGAGTATTAGGTATGTTCGCCACCTTGAGTTATTTATAAAAATAATAAAGGCAGTATAGAAAATAAATAAATAAATGAAAAGACAAAAGGGAAGGAAGAAAGGAAGGAAAATATAAAGAAGTTGCTTCTGATTTTCTTTACAGCAGTTATAAGTATAAATTTACCTCTTACTCTATGGTCACAGCATGACTTTCATTTTTTCTATAATCTATTTTTTTTCCTAATCATCAAAACCATATATCATAAGTTCATTTTTCTCTGTTTCACATAAAAAGTCTATAAGGGGTTTCCAGTCAGCAATAAGCTTAGAGAATGTCTTTTCTCTGATTAAGATACCAATCTGGCCATCTCACCAAGTTCCATCATCTTCACCATCCATTCCTCCATTGTGGGCAATATTGAATCTTTCCACCTTTGTGTATATAATAATCTTGCTGTAGTTATATATAAAAACAAAGATCCATGACTTTTCTCCAACTGTTTATCAATCAGTCCCAAAAGAAAAGTCTCTGGTTTCAATTGTATATTAATCTTTAAAATCTTCTGAATTAGTGTATGCATTTGAATCCAAAATTTTCTGGCTTTGTTGCATATCCACCAAGCATGATAAAATATCACCTCTTGTTGTTCACATTTCCAACATAAATTTGAAGTAGCTTTATACATTCTAGACAGTTTGTCTGGACAGTGACATATACCAATGATATATCATTTTATAAAAAATTCTCTTTAAGATTTTACACAGTGCAAATTTCAGTCCTTTCAACCACTTATTCTCCCACTGTACCATTTGTATATTGTAATCAAATTTTAGCCCACTTAACATATAGTATATTCTTTCACTTCTTCTGTTTCAAATTACAATAAAAGTGTATACATTTTAGCAATAACACTTTCATCATTTGTACACATCTATGTCTTACACTGCTCAAAACCAAAAGCTCTTTTGTCTACTTTAAATATTTCTAATTGTACATAAGAGAACCATTGACAAGTGCATCCTGTCACTAGATCTTCTCTTGATTTTATTTTACATTCTCCTTGACAAAATTCTAATATGTCACAATAGTTAGCTATTTGTGTTTACTTATCAATTCTCTTCTATAAAATGCTTCTTCTGCTGATAGCCCCAAAGGTATTTTTGGACACAACCTGGGTTTGGATCTACTCCATATTCTCAGAACGGCACGTCTAACAAAATGATTTTTAAAATCTACATTAACCTTAGCTTTGTCATACCATAAATATCCATGCCACCCAAATCTCAAGTCATGTCCTTCTAACTCCAAAAGCCTTCTATTTCTCAGCAACATCCACTCTTTTATCCAAACTAAACAACAAGCTGCAAAATATAATTTCAAATCATATTCATATCTTCCAAAACTTTAAATAGAAAAGTCCAATTCAAATTGTCAAAAGCCTTCTCTGCATCTAAAAAAAAAATAATGCAGCTTTTTTTTCATTATTTTGTTCCAAATATTCTAAAATGTCCAACACAGTTCTGACATTGTCCTTTAACTGTCTTTTAGGTAAAAACTCACACTGTTCTTCATGAATAAATTCTTGCAAAATTATTTTCAATCTTTCAGCTAGAATCCTTGTGGACAACTTGTAATCATTATTCAATAATGATATTGGTCTGTAGTTTCTTGTTAAAATCAAATCTTGTCCCTCTTTAGGTATTAGTGCTACTGTATATTAGCCTCTTTCTGAGTCTCTGGCATCTTTCCTTCCTGTAAAATAGAATTCATCATATTTTGTAGAGGTTGTAAAAGTTCACCCTTAAAACATTTATAATAAAAACCTGATAATCCATCTGCTCCAGATACTTTTGCTGGTTTAATCTTTTTTATAACTTCAGAAACTTCCCTTATTGTTATAGGTCCATTCATAATTTGTTTTTGTTTCTCTGTAATCCTTGGTAGATTTTGGTTTTTTAAAATATTCATCTATTTTCTCCAAAGGATTATCATGTCCTTTATACAAATTAAAATCATACTGATGAAACACATTTTGCATAGCCACATTATCAGTATCTCCCTCTTGAAGTTTCAGTATCATTTTCTTTTCTTTTTCTTTTCTTAATTTATACGCTAACCATTTCCTAGCTTTATTTGCAAATTCAATTTTTTTTGCTTTACATAATTCATTTTTATTTCCATTTCTCTTACTGTTAACAATGATAACTGTTGCTGTAAAAGTTTAATTTGATGAGAGATACTTATCTTCTCTAGAAATTTCTTTAATTCTTCTTCTTTTCTTTTTATCTCATTCAAAATAGCCTGTGTTCTTTTCTTTTTTATCTCATCCAAATTGCCCAAGTTTTCTGTTGCCTCCTCTTTTTGAGTTCAGAATGTCCAATGTAAATTTGATTAGCTCACATTCAATTAATGCTGGAGAAGGGTCACTAACTAGAAGGAAAGAAAGAAATATTTACTCCAGGTAAGGACAGTTCTTGCATGTTTCATCTACATGAAAATATCCTTTTTTATTTGTGGCATATTTCACAGATGAAACAAAATTATTTTGGACCAAACAAAATCTAAATTACCACCATGCCAGTTTAGTCAGAATGCCCAAATCTGAGCTTGTTAGGAATTTTGTGAAATTCTTATTTCCTATTTCTATTATGTCTTCTTCTCCTTCTCTGCTTACATTGCCACTTGAAACTCATCACTATGGTTGAACAATTGAGTAGAAAATAATGCAACATTTTTATTCCAAAATGTAAAGCCATCCCATATGGAGCTGCAGGGCAAAATATTGGAGTTATGCTGAAATCTTATTCATATATACTCAAAATTAAGTCCCAGTTAGTCTAATAAGACTAATTTACTATGAAGAAACATTATTTGTTTGAGAAACAAAGTTAGCAGAGGACCATTCCATAACACCATAATCTCTTTTGATATACTGGGTCGATTTTACTGGGTCAATTCAGAATTAAATAACTTTATTTCCAGCCCTATCTCTCAGTGCCAGACTCTCAGTCCATCCTCTATCTGCAAAAAGACTGCTTTTAGACAAATAAAATAATATCAGAAGATCTAAATCCCATTTCCTTGGTCCTCAGTTTTGATTGATTCCCATCAGTCTCATTATGTTGCTTCTCTTCCTTGATCAAATGCATTTGATTTTAATCAGACTTCAAGTGTGAGTACTCACAGATGGTGACTCTCAAATCTATGTTCTGACAATAACAACACATGTGAGCTTAACTTTCACTTTCCCAAACAAGTTGCGATTGTAAAGCCCTGTTTCATCAACGTGATGGCAGTTGCTAAAGGAGGGCTTCTGTGCCTCAAGGACAAGTTTTTAGCATGCAAATGAATTGTGGAGTTGGGGACCATCTATTTCTTTTTCAGTTTTTTTCTCTGTTTCTTGCATACACCCAAGTTTCATTACAAACTTATATGAGAAATTTTGACTCACCATGAAGTGTTTTTTGTACAATAATATACAATGGCATGGGACACTGGTAACCCTAAGGCTACATGAGACCCTCAGTGCAGATATCTTATACCCTTTGACCTAATTTCAAAATCCTCTGCAACAGAAATCTTTGATGAGACCTATTGTTGATCCTCTGGCAGCCTGCTTCTTAGGGGAGAATGTACAGGGATTCAGTGAATGACTGCAGCATCAAAAAGATAACAGAAGTCAGAGAAACAAAACATCAGAAACAAAATGATGGTCTCTATCCATTTTTTACTCTGGCCTCCTTCATTGCCTGCTTTGACCTTATCTACCATGTAGCCCCCATAAAAGTACCTCTAAGAAAATGTGGCTCTTTACAGAAAAAAAGTGCTATCTACCATCAATCTAAAATGGTTAATATCAAAAGCTTGTTCTCTCATCTCCTCCTAGGATGAGGAATTTAGAGGACAGGATGGTATAGACACTAGAGTTGACAGGGTCATTTAGGTTGGGAAACTAGTTCTCCAAAAGATCAGTCCTAGAGGGAAAGAGTAACTATGATTTTTATATTTATAGGGAGGTTTCTGTATTCTTCCCTTTAGCCTGTTTTTGATGAGTGTGGTGATTTGGTATTTTTTTCACATTATTCAGAATTCTGAGTTTGTATAGTCAACAAAAGCAGGAGGGGTAAGGGGAGTGTGGTATTTATATTCTGCCTTCCTAGTTTATCTCTAAAACATCCAAGGCAGTAATATACCATAAAAACAAATTCAAATTTCAAAACAGAGATATGGGAAAGAAAATACCATCAGCTAGTCAAGCCCAAATCTTCTGAATTTGCAGAAAATTAATAATGCATTTCAAAGGTATCAAAGAGAAAAGTTGAACACATTTTCCATGGCAGGAAATTTCAGGTAGGTTCGCTAAATGAAAAGGATGCTATCACTTTGATATCTTTAATAGTTTAGAACTCAGTTGGGTAGATGGCTGGAATAACTATCTCTTCTTCACCTGATTTAATGTCCTGGGAGGTTCTTCTGCAAGTCTCCACCAGCCATGAAAGAAGAAGAATGTTCAGAAGAGCTTCCTCTTGATGCTCTGAGCAAATCAATCGTTCCTTTTTACAGGGAGACACAATGAATCTCCAGGGCTTCAAAAAAACAAAAAGTGCCTACCCTAAATAAGCAACTTACAATTTATAAGCTCTTAAGAATCTCCTTGGAGTTTATCAGATTCTCCATCCAAGAGAAGGGTTGTTAACAAGAGTCTTTCCTTGTCTCATTCCATTAGATGTTATTGGCTCAAGGCTCAAAGACAATGCTGGATGGAATTGACCAAGAAGAAAGTCAACAGGAGTATTGTGCAGTCTAAGAAAGATAACAAGAATGAATGCAAAACGTACACAGGGATTAGTTAGTTGTGAGTGTGCTTGAAGATGTGTAGCAGTGGAATCCTTGGTACTCTCTGAGCCTTGTTTTCTTGCAGACATTTCATTGCCAGACTAGGCAACATCTTCAGTGCAAAGAGGGAGTGGCCCTTGCTCTTAGTTATATACTGTGGCTTGCCCTGCTTGTGTTGGTAGGGGTGTGGTTCTCTCCTTGGGAGTTCTTTGATTGGGCTCTTGTTTGCTGCTTGGTTGATTGCCTGAGTTAATAGTTCCTTGATTAGGGTGTATTGTGCTGTTTGATGGTTCATCTGGTGTTAATCCTAGTGTTGATTTTTGCATATCCGGGTGTTGATTGCTGGCAAGGGAGTGTACTGGTCTTTTGGCTTTTCTATTGTCTCTTTTGAATGGTATGTAGATGTTGTTTACCTCTATGTGTCTGTTGATGGCTGCTTTGTCTGAGTGCCAGGCTTCCAGGAATTCTCTGACATTTTTGGATTTGGCTTGGTTTAGGATGCTCACCGTTTCCCAGCTGAAACTATGGTTGAGTCTGTCCATGTGTTGTGAGATTAAGGAGTTCTCATCATGTCTTCTGATGAATGAAATGTCTGCAAGAAAACAACAAGGCTCAGAGAGCACCAAGGACTCCACAGTTCAACCCTGAGCTACAAATATTTGCTTTGATTGATGTGTATCAGTATTTGGCATTATTCTGTTGGAAGGATATAAGATGTGACAAGGAGTAAAATGGGGAATCCCAGGACAGCTTTATGCCAAGGAGGCAGTGTGCAAATCAGAATTTCGTTCTTCAACATTGAGGAATGAATGAATTAATTAATTAATGAGACAAAGGAAGTTTACTGTGCATGTGTTGATCCAAAGAAAGTGTCTGATAAAGTGAATAGACTCAAATTATGGAATGTTTTGCATGAAAATAAATTAAAAGTTACTGCTTTGTACAATAAAATTGGCATATAATGGAAGTAAATCATGCATAAGAATGAATAAGTGGAATGCTTAGCAAATAGTTCAATCCTGAGCAGGGAGTTAGATAAGGACAGTGATGTCCCTTTAATTGATTAACACATTTATGGATTAATATATAAGGAATGCTAGTGATAAGGTTAAAATGTATTGGGCGAGGAAATGAATGTATATTGTTTTTACATGCAGATGATCCCATGTTTTGGTTCAGAACCTGAATGATCTGCACAGAATGTTAGACTGCAAGATGCAGTGAGAAGTCTAGATCTGAATATTAATGTATCAAAGGTCACTGCCCTTGACATTAAATGGAGTGAACAATTGCAAGTTAACACAGATGTGGCAGGAAGAACAAGTAGAGGAGTCCCTTGGCAGGATATTCACTAAAGATGGAGAAATGGATAGAGAAATTTGAAGGCATGAAAATGCTGATTGAAAGGTTGTGGGTACCAAAACAGGACAACAAAAACCTATACTCGTTTGATATTTATATAGAATCCCAATATTGAGATAAGGCCGGGAATTATTGGATTCAATGACCAAGTCACCTTCAAATCAGAATGATTCTTGGCATGATCAGGCAATCGCCTCAAGAAACAATGGAAAATATTTGGGGGAAATTATGTAATTCCTTCTAATTCTTGAGAAGGGAAAATTAAGGGAATAAGAAAGACTTTGGCTCCTTTGCCACCCCCCCCCCACCTCTCACACCTCCTGAATATTGTCTTCTGAGAAGTTTGGGTTCATCTTTATTTTTTCCTGATTGTAAATGTCAATTATACACTAAAGTTGTTTCTGACCTGGGAAATGCCACTTTTCATCAAACCAAATGAAATGTGAAAATTAGTGAAAATAAAATGTTATTGAGAAGGAAGTCTTCTTTTGTTAACTTCATCTCTTCCAGCGCAGGGTGGCTTCTCTATATTGTTGTCTACCACATTGCTCAGTTGAATACAGTCAAGATGGTTAATTAAGATTACTAATTAGAGAGTCCTGACAGAATTGTGCTTTCAACACAGAGGACCTGTTCCCCTCCCAGTCATGCCAGTGCCACTTAGGCATTGATCTAGGGAAATCAGTAGCTGTATAAATAGCCAGCCACAAACATTAGCCACCAAATTAGAGAAGTAGCTCCCAGCATGACAAATACTGGGATTATTAACAGGGAATTTGTTTGCCTGTCATCCTAAAAGGCAAGCAATTCCTTTTCCATTTGAGGTGGCATTCTCCAACAGCCAAAACACTACAATTCATAAGATAGAAGAGAGAGAAAACAATACCCTCTTGGAAAATGCTCTTCTGTGTTCCTTTATCCCCAGTGCAACTTTATAGGAGTCTGAATGCTGTTGTCATTGGTTACAGTTTCTGTATTAGCCATATATGTAGTCGCTCACTACTACTTTTTTTTTTTTTAAATCCATGATTGTTTTGCTGAACAGATGCATTGCCATTTCAGGGCAGTAACTTCTCTGAGCCATAATTGGATGTCAATATGCTTTCATATAGTGCCATGGCAAATTTAATACATTTTTAGTTTCTTGGACATTAATTAGGATCGTATGCTGGATTATAACATCTTTCTCAACCCAGTTTTTGAGGAAATAATTTTAACTTATTTCCATATTAGAAAATACTCATATTTATGCTGCTGGTTGCTCTTCTGGATGATGTGTTTCCTGAAAGAATAAGTTACTCCTACCACTAATTCAGTAGCTGACATAAGGGGGAGAGATTTGGGGCAGCAAGAGGTGGGAGAAGAGGAAACATCCTAAATTGGCTGAGACTGTCACTAACTTTTAAGCCTGTGCAAGGTTTTAAAGAGTTGCCCCAGGCAAAATCTTGCCCTCATCAATCTCAGATTCTGCCAGAGAAGGTTGCTGCTTTGGCTGCCACTACCCAAGAGTTGGAATGCAGAATAATTTCCAGAAATCTTCATGATAGCCTAAAGTTTTATCCCCTCGCAGGAGGGTAAAATTTCTGAGTGGACACCAGAAGAAGGCAGAACTGATACAGAACCAGACAGGCACCATCTTTGCACATGCTTTGACAATGAAGTGCATCGTTAGTCATCTGCTGCTGCTACTGAAGAGATAGTGGGGCACTTTCTTCTTCTTGCTGATAGCTGGATTTATGTCTTAAACGATCACAACCAGGATTCCAGGAAGAGAAGGTGGTACAGGAGGATAATCTTCCATGAAAATGTTTGTACCTTTACTTCTTTCCAAGATAACCCTGTCCTGAGTAAATTGGGGATAGAGACATAAAACTGGATATTGTAGGAGGATAGCCATATTAGTCTATGGTGGCAAAAAAATCTGGAATCTGGTAGCACCTTTTCTGACTAACAAATGTTATTAAAAGACATAAACTGCAGCTTACTGCATCAGATGGAGTGAATCTGTGGTTATTTAATCATAGATGCCTATGTAGGTAAAACTAGACAGTGGCTGTAAACAGTGAGTGAATTGACATTTCTTAGCCTTGGTCTAATTTGTAAGGGTTCCTGCAAATTTTGAGAATATTGGTATATTGTAACTTCAGGATTTTAAGGAAAGGGTGTGTTACTGATCACTACAACTCTGTAGCAAGTCTATATGAGTAATTACAATAGTACCAAGCTGTAGCTACTACTGGTGGTCTGATATTTGTGGTAAAGCATGTACTGAGCATAATAGAAAATACAGAGTTGAAATAGTTTAAAAAGATAAGGATCAAAGTATGCCTATAAAAGGAACATCTTGCATATAAGATATATAGATATAGATATAGATGATATAGTAAAGGTAAAGGTTTCCCTTGACATTAAGTCCAGTCGTGTCCGACTCTAGGGGTGGTGCTCATCTCCATTTCAAAGCAGAAGAGCTGGTGTTTGTCCGTAGACACTTCTGTGGTCATGTAGCTGGCATGACTACACGGAACGCCGTTACCTGCCTGCCAAAGCGGTACCTATTAATCTACTCACATTGGCATGTTTTCGAACTGCTAGGTTGGCAGGAGCTGGGACTAGCAACGGGAGCTCACCCCATCACGCGGATTCGAACCGCTGACCTTCCGATTGGCAAGCTCAGCAGCTCAGCAGTTTAACCCGCAGCACCACTGCGTCCCTTCTATAGATGATATAGATATAGATAGAAAGATATATCAGTGCATAAACATGTGAAAATAACAAAATGCAAAATAGACTGTAAAATAATTTTAATCAAAAAATAATTCAATAGTTGAAGAGCTGTGAATACAATTTGTTTAAAAAGCTATAGATCAAGTGTTTTTTTTTCCTAGAATACATCAAAAGTCTTCTAGCCTCTCCCAAGGTTCTGCTGATTAACTCAGTAGGATATTAATTAACAACACATCTGCCATCCATACTCAACTTTATCCTCTTCCAATTAAATGAGATCTGGGAAACTCAGACTTCTGAAGCAGATATGAAATTAGTTTTGTAGGCTGAAGTATTCAGAACCTCCCTGACTGAGACATGTTGTAAAACATGCTGTATAAACCTTTGAGTTGCAGAATCCAGACTACAAAACGGATAGTGATTAAAGATTGTGCAACTCAGTTTCTATATATCCAAAGCTGATCCTCATAAATATTTTGCTTGGTGCTAAACTGAAATCTCTTCCTTTCTTTTTTTTAAAGGCTGCAAAACTGGGATGAACTCATCAATATTGAGAAGGCACAAAACAGGTGAAGCAGAGACAAGCTTATCAATAACCATGTTTCTGGTTGGTGGAAACCATTTCTACCCAGAGTACAGACAAATCCTCCTCCTCCTCCTTCCCTGAGATGAAGCCAGTTCAGAAGGAGAGTACTGCTACTTGCTTTCACTCTTTTGGATGACACAACAAATAGAAGCAGAACTGCCACCTCCAACAGATGAAGCAATAGACATGAGCAAGCTCTTGATACTGAGAAAAGGTTTCTCAAATACACCTAGCCCCAACTTTAAAACCACATGAACCCTAAAACAAAAGATCAGCTCCAATATTGCCATGAGCTAGAAATACTTATTTTTGGCCCTGGTGAATTTTACCTGTATTTTATTTTGGCAGAACATTATTGTGTTCCTAATGTCCATAACTATAATTTACTGAAGATTTGTGTTTGTTTCATTATCAGCCACATTTATATCCCAATTTTTCTCTAAAAGATTACCCTACTCTCATTTCAACCTTACAACAAATGCTGTGAGGTAAGTTATGTTGCATGCAGTTTTGACCCTAGATCAAATCTAGTCATACTCCAGGCTTACCTCTAATTACAATAGCCCTCTGGCTCGAAATTAATTAATTAAGGAGAGCTGGAATCAGAAAGAAGGTATTTGTGTAGAGAGGAGACAGAGGGCAGAGATGGGTTATTTGCTTAGGTTATTTGCCAAGGTCAAATGGATTTGTTTAAACATCAATGTGATGGTGATAACAATGGCTTGCTTCATACTAGACAGATATATACAATATGTAAGGGTGAGTTATAGGAAAAAGATTTCCCTTTACTGTTTATTGTTTGGATGTGTTTTCCATTATTTCTTTCAATTATATGAGAATGATCAAATATTTGCAAATTGTCCCAAAGAAGAAGAAAATTATCTGAAACATGTAGGCATGCTTCAATAAGTGTTTTGACTCAGCTGCCTATCAGAATATATCTCTTTTCTTCCAATGGTTACTTTTGGAGCCATCTCCCTTCAGCTTCTTTGATTTAAAATTGAACTGGAACAAAGAACAAGTGGAAGAACAAAGCACAGTATTCCAGATAGCATACAGTTTGAATCTGAGTAACAAATGGAATGTGACACAGTGATTTGTCACTAATTCTCACAAAAAAGTGTGAGGGAACAGTCATGCCAACTAGCTCTGTTCCTGATGGCAAGGCATCTTACCATTTTCACATTCTAAATGCATATATACATACTGTTCTCTTTGGGGGTAAGCTATATTGTACAAAGTATATAAAAGGCATAAGAAACAGTAAGTGAAAGAAATTAAAGACGTGAGAATGCAAGTAGTGAAAAATGTACAGAAAGCTATTTAATGGAGAATCTGGAGCCAATAAGAGTCTTTGAATACATGAAGGAGCCATGTATGCACCCAAGGCACAGCCAGCTGGTCTGCGGCAAATGCATGCCCAGTGATCTGGAACAGGACTAAATGAAGTGATCTTCCTCCCCCATACATGTTCCATTAAAGAAAGATGTGTGGGTGGTGAGCAAAAAATCATCTGCAGAGTATTTCTCACATATATGCATGTGCATATGTATGCACGCTCTCTCACACACAACCAACTGATGCAGAAAGTGATATATAACATTCTGATATCCAGCCTGTCACTTCACCTGCTGATAAATGTTGTATGATGGCCAATAATGAGGACGGTTGCAGGGATCCAAGTTCCCGATCAGAAAGCCCTTTTTTTTTTCTTTACCATTTCTTGTTTTCATGAAAGGAAGCCATACAGCTAAAATGCAGCACTTCAGCCATTTGGTTTTGATTCACAAGTATGTCATTCGTTCATTCAGGGAACATAATGGATTGCTGCAGATTCTACCTGTGCTGTGAACTTTTTCCCCCTTCTGTCAGAATGCTAAATCCCCATAGTAGTGGATGATGGATTAGGTTTTGTTGCTTAATTCTTAATTACTGTTGCAGAGCCATATGTATGACATTATGATTAGCTTTCTAACAAAGAGCACTAGAATGTACAAGCAAGGAGTAATAATACTGATAATTACTTGGAATAATAAAGACACTGTTTAGCCTTTCTTAAGAAGCCTTGTTATTGTTTCTTTTGTACTGCTGCTTCTTTGCCCTTTTGAAATATCTATACTGATTGTAGGTATGTAATAGAAATCAATCAAGGATTTCTAGAAGAATGAATTGGCATGATCCTCCACAGATTATTCTGTTCCTGCACACAAGGAGGATGGATGGAAACCTGTGATATTTGTCATTCTCCAGTCAAAATCAGTGAATTTACCTATCGATGAAGTACATTGGAGTGTTTGCATAAAAAGCAATATCAGAAGTAGTTTCACTTACCGGCATATATTAGGAAAAATTATATTAAATACACATTAAAGAGGCATGAATTCATGAACATTTTGTTTACCATTATGTGAGGAAATGTATGTTAAAAGCCATGTATTTTGGGGAATATGACATACAAAAGCTATGTATATCAAGAACACTGAAAATGAAAAACAAGAGTTTTTGATGTATTCTTCAATTACAGTACCAGAATAAACTTTCACTAAGGTAAATATGAAGATGGAACAGGTTTATCATGACACACACTTCCCCAGTTGCTCGTTGACTAATACGAAGCCATTTTATATTTGTCCTTCCTATTCAACATTTGATTTGAAACAGTTGAAGGAACAACTCAGCAATACTTTAAATGACAGCCTTTTTAAAACAATCAGCTTGCATTGCCCTTCATCACTTTGAAGACATGACTGATGGCTTGAATGTATGTGTTTAAGCAATTGTACTGAAACGTTATCTGAATCTACACAGTAACAACTGGTGTATCTACACAACTGAATCAGAATACAGTGGTATACGTGTTTATCTTGTTATATATGTATGCAAGAGACTACTACAATAATCACTTAAAAATACACATATCACTTAGGGGTAGTGGTAGTACTTTCATTAGAAGCCAGTACACCAGAGTCTTCAGTGTACTCAGAGATAAGTTTCTATTAGGTGCAACCAATGAAACCTATTATGCTGCTCTACAGTAATAAGATTATATCAGTTTAAGAATATTAAAAAATGCAGAACACCATGAAGGTCATCAAGCCCAACCTGTGCAGGACATAAGATTGCTGGGGAACCATAGCACTCCAAGTACCATGATAAAGATGATGCTTCTTGCAGGCAGACAACTTTTAAAGAAAAGATTGAACATACTGATTTTTTGTTGCTTCAGGGGGCAAGACTAGCACGGATGGGTGGAAATGGCAATGAAGCAGACTTTAGCTAAAAACATTTTGACAATATTTCATAATGGTAACAACTGTTCAACAATGGACAGACTGTCTCAGGAGGTGGCGGGCTCTTGCTTGCAGGAGGTATTGAAGCAGCGGCTGGAGGACCATCTGTCAGGAATGCTGTAGTTGCCTGATTCCTGCACTGAGTAGGGGTTGGACCAGATGGCCTCCAAGGCCCCTTCTTAATTTTTAATACCATCTAGCCCCTACATAACACCCATAAATTCCACAAATGACTCCAGAATTAGGACATACAGTACATGAAATGGAGGGGTACCTGCTTAATATTGGATGAAGTGGGGGTGGGGGGGACTCAAAGCCTGAAATGAGCCCACTGATATAGCTCTGCTTTGTATTATTTTTGCCTGAAGAAACATCAATTGAATGCAATCATTTATTTATACACCATTCTTTTATGGTGTTTTTTTTTAACTTTTTAAAGTGATTTTCAGAAACTACATGGACCACCTCCCTACCAGGTCAGTAGCAACAAAGCAATCATAAAATATATAAAATAACGAAATTAGCCATATGAATGCCAGAGTGAAAATAATAGTTCATATATCCATTTTCTTAGGCTCAGTCTTCACCTTGACTTTCTAATATGGAAGCTGTTTCAAATCCCTTTCTGTAATTCTGGCAGCACTTTTCTCAGCTGCCAGTATTGCCTTTTGTGAGGTGTATTCAGTGGATGGACCACAGCTCTTCACATCGGCACTAAACTAACTGGGTAAATCATCTCTTATACTTTGCTTCATGATATATTCAACGGTGAGGTGCCATGGTTCAAGTGGAAATATGTGCTTTGTTCTAGAAGGTTCAGGTTTCCATTTTGAACATCTCTATTTCAAAGACTATCAAGGGAGGACGGAAGACCCTGTCCTGAGTCTTCACCTCAGAATGAGCAATAATCACTCAGTTCTAGGACAGTACAAAACAGATTTGTGTGTTCACATGAAGACACAGGTTTTTTAGCTTAAAGTTGATACTTTAGAAAATAAGGGCACCCCTTTATTGTTTCTGCAGTTATTCTAGTTATTTTATCATCCAAACAAATTGGATTTAGATGCATGATAAAAATTAAACTCTCTTTATAGGGACTTGTGGGAGAACCTGTTACTTTTGGTAAAGGGTTGTCTGCCAAAAATCTTAAAGTGACATCTGCATATCTAATATTAGAGAATACAATTGAACTGCTTGCTGCAGTTTCACAAAGTGCTCCTGCAAGGAACATTTCCTTCTCCCCATGATATGACATGGCAGCTTCTACCACTCATTAGGATACCAACATGTCTTCCAGAAATGAGGCCAAAGGCCACATGCTTTAGCCATCCAAGTACTGATATTATCTCAGCAATACACCCTAAAATATCTCACTGTGGCATTAAAAAGCTGCCCCCTAATGTGGAGTTTTGATTTTGTTTTTTGTTTTAAAATCTCTATAGTCTCCAATTTGTGGGTAAGGGAAGTGAAAACAGTTCCAAATGTAAAGCAATGAAACTGGCACTAAGAGGTAGAACTGAGAAAAGAAAAGGGGGGGAAACCTTAGTTTAATTACCACACCATCGACATTCTTATGTGCTTGCCTAGCTATAAGTTTTAATGGCAAACACATACACACACACCCTCCTGCTTTCCCCACTCCAAAACTCTCACCGCCTCCTCCTCCAATCTGGCTTCTCTGCCTCCTTGACAGGCTTTTTAGCCTCAAGTTGATAGTTGTTAAATCAAAAGTAAAATGTAACCAAAGTTTGTTTTAAACTAGGAACAGAGAAGGAACACTGCCTGCTCCCAGACAGCCCAGGGAGGCCAGCCACCATTTCTGCTGCAGAACCAAAGAGGTCTCCTCTTCAAAGCAAGCTAGGCAGAACCACCGATTCCTCCTATTATAGTGTTTGCCTCCCAAGCATAAGCCCTCATATTGCCTGAAGAAGAGACCAAATTGTGCTTCCTACCCCTCTAGGGCCTTCACTTTCCCTTTTTAGCAGGTCACTTTATCTTGCTGCATGGTAAGGAAAGCCCCCTCCCAACTACCATAAGCATGCACCATCAAGCTGGTGGAGTTGTACGCCCAGCCAGAACAACGCAGGACTGGGAACCAAAGCCTGCTGGCTTGGCTGCCCACATGTCCAAAAACAAATAAAAAACAAATAAAAACAAGAAAACATACCAGGCAAACATATTATTTTTACTTGATAGAAGCAGTGACCTTAAGGATACATGATATATAAGACAAAATGAAAAAAAGAGTCTTAATAACAAAAGAAAAATGAAATTATAAGAGAGGCAGATAAATTTCACAGTAAATAACAATAACAGTAATAATTAATAGTTGCATTTATATTCCATTTTTCCTTCTGAAGAACTTAAAAGTTTTGAAAACACCAGAAGCTGTAGAACATCCAGCTGTAGAATATACTGTGAGATTCAACTTAATACATAAACCAGACTACAAAAAGAAGGGATACGATAGATAGATAGATAGATAGATAGATAGATAGATAGATAGATAGATAGATAGATAGATAGATAAACCACTTACTTCTATTGACTTGATAGTAATGAAGGAGCAGAAATACATTTTGTTCTTCACTCCATTGTCTTCAAACATCTCTAAGCTTTACACTTAAACTGTGCGCATGTTTCACAACCTGGCTGCAATTGTAAAAATAGACAGTAGTCAACCATAAATTGTATTGGCAACAAGTTGCCAAGCTCATCAAAGAAATGTTCTCTTGAAGCTGCACTGCCACATAGTTTCTAGACAGAATTTAAGGTGCAAATAATTATGAAGAAGATAAGAGAGAGAGGGAGGATAGGATAGGATAGGATAGGATAGGATAGGATAGGATAGGATAGGATAGGATAGGATAGGATAGGATAGGATAGATCAAGAATAACCACTTCTATTTACTTGATAGTAGTGACAAAGCCAAAATGCATGTTGGTCTCACTGCATTCTCTTCCAACATGCTATTTTTTTATAGTTAAATCTGCTAAAAGAGTTTCACAGGTTTATAACAGATTATTAAACATCCTTTATTACTGAATGTATTACATCTCTGTCATGCACACATACATACACAGGCTTAGATACAGCAACTGAACCAAGTCTGAAGGATGTCAATAGTGTAACATGCATTAACAAGGGTGAAACTTTTCTCTACCACTATAGAAATAGCACAAGTGCAGGCAGGTCTATCTTTTAAAGAAAAATGGCTGTATATAATTACACATATATAACTAGAATTAAAAAAAAACACATTTCCAGAAACTAGGTAACAGATTGGTTATAAGGGCAGGTTAACTTATAGAACAAATGTATTTAAACTTTGTTAATGCTATGTCCCCATGTGGGCATGTAGCAGTTCTCAGGAATAAGTTCTTCCTGTACTGATGCCCTTGTTTCTACATACATTTTGGAAAAAATGGGGCAGTAATCAATTCAGTGTTAAAAAAAAGAAGAAAGGGAGGGGGGAGAAAGAAAATGCCAAAACATGTTGCAGCTATCTAATGAACCTATCAACGAGAAAAGTTGAGACGGTAAAACCAGCAGCAAATACAGCTTTGGAAAATGCATCACTAAGAAACAAGTAATTTACTTTTATTAAAATGTGATACAAAATTCCACCAGATACTGCTAAGTTTTCCAGCTGGCCCTTTTGATAATATAATTACAAGTGATTCAAAGCTCCATAATGAAAGAAGAAGCTTGAAAGAGGCCTCGTGTGCGTGAATTAAGTTTGCAATATTTGATTTGCAATTTTTACAAAGTGAGAGGCATATTACATGTGTTTGCCACAGAAATATCCTTCCATCTTTTGTTACATTCCATCCCTTGCTGTGCTCAGCCTGATTCAGATTATAGAGCACCTTAGAATACAGGCAAGGCACTATTATTTGCCCGTAAAATTATTTGCCCATCTTAGTACTCTATAATGAATTGATTACAATAATTAATTGTAATTATACCGTTCCAAAAAGGCCCTGCTCTGTTATCAACAAACTTGTAATTAAATCACATGTCCAAGGAGATCTTAAGCATTTCTTGTCCTTCATTTGTTTGTACCAGAAAACCAAGATTATCAGCTCCTGAGGTAAGAAGGTTTTCTAAACTTGGACTGGAGAAGCAGGAAGAACGCTTTTGTATTAGACCTCTGAGAACAGCTCCAGAGCACCTCATGCACTGAAAGACAACATTTAGAACTATTTAATATATGTAAATTAAAGACTTCTTGTTCAGTATGTACTTACTATGGTAAGAATACATTTTCTCATTAAAATTTGGGCAAAGGCTTGTGAGGTAGGATAACATCTCTGGATTTTTCTTTCAGATAAGAGAAAACGAATTGATTGTGGTTAGTTAATGGAATTAAGTATGTTGTGAATGAACTTCCATTTCATAAGAATGAATTACACAAACGACAGGAGTCTAAACACATTTGTTTAGAAACAAAGATCACTAAGTCAATGGTACTTATACCTTGCAAATTAGGCTTAGGACTATCATCTTACTTTTTCCACATTGCTCTATTTTATCTGCTTTGCTTTTTGCAGAAATACATAAACTTTTAGAGCAAGGTTTGGCAATTTTATATTCTCCATGTTGTTTGGTTGCTTTGTTTTGTTTTTTGCTTGGATGGCCTTTGGTGTCAGGTTGGTGGGTAGATAAGCACAGTAGGTATATTAGCAGCAGCTCAGCATTCGTATGCTGATGTATGTTCAGTGCTACAGTCATTAAAAATAACAATCGAACTATACAGCTGATTTTCATTGACATGAACTTGGATGGTTTCAGGAGCTTGAAAAAAGATTCTGAGGGGATTTATGAGCCATGGGCTTCCAGTGTGTGTCTTAGAACTAAAGGGCAGAAAACAGGAGGCTGAATTTGGATTTCAGAGGCACATGTTCCAATACTTGTTCTGGAATAAAGGCCTTTTATAAAGTGATGACTGGGACAAAGGAAGATGGATTTCTGTCCTTTTTAATAGGAATTACTCATCTTTATCTTACAGGCATCTATCTGCTTTTCAAGACCCAGTTTAGCATAGTGGTTAAGGCATCATGCTAGAAACTGGGAGACTGTGAGTTCTAGTCCCACCTTAGGCACAAAGCCAGCTTGGGCCAGTCACTTTCTTTCAGCCCTAGGAAGGAGGCAATGGCAAGCTGCTACTGAAATACCTTGCCAAGAAAACTGCAGGGACTTGTCCAGGCAGTCTCTGAGAATTGGACATGATTGAATGGATAAAAAAGGAAAAAAATGCTTTTCACAGTTGATAAAATTAGTTATGGGACCTGTGATCTCTTCCATTTGTTCAAAAAAGTGAGACCCAGTTTTGAGAATAATTTTCTGATTTTGTTTTGTGAGTGTCTGTGTATGTTTCTGTGCGGGTGGGTGAGTGTTTCTTCCTACATTGTTCAGAACTTTACAAAAACGTCTAAACCAGCTTTTCTCAACCTTTTGACCCTGGAGGAACTCTTGAAATATTTTTCAGGCCTTGGGGAACCCCTGCACATTCAGGCTCAAATATAGGCCAGAAGTTACCAAATTATTATATTCATTTCATGGGTAGGCCTGTATTACAGGCATTAACAGTGTTCTTAAAGTAAAAATAATGAAACTTCTTTAATGTGAAGTTGCCCAAATTTGAAATATTTTTTTAAATAAATTGTGATCTCCCAGGGAATCCCTAGTGACCTCTCACAGAACCCTAGGGTTCCTCAGAACCCTGGTTGATAAACCCTGATCTAAACTGCTGTGTAATACTGTTCATTTTTACTTCCTAAGAAACCTACTGTATGAAAAAATGCCATCAAAGTCCCAGTGGCATTTTGAGAAGAAAATATGATGATGGAGGCAGATTCTTTGTTTTGCATCATGCTAGCTTCCTCTTGTATTAATCAAAACGTGTTTGTATTATAAATAGCAAAGCAGGTAAAGAACCTGCAGTGGCACAGGGTGGTCCCCAAACTAGAGTTCTGAATCAGAATTTCACTATGTATTTGCCTGCCCTCAGAAACCTAATAGAGGGGATAGAGCTAATGAAATTGTTCTTGCCTCCCTCCTTGGGTGGACAACCTAACTGCAGTAAGTGTTTGTGTGTGTGTGTGTGTGTAAAGTGCTTAAAACTGTTTTGTTGTGAATACTTGCAGTGATTTCTCTGAGATTTGTTTTCTTTATGACAAGATTTCTGTGTTGGTGTTAGGCAGATTTTCCAGTCTTCAACAAACCAGATGGCTATCCAAAAATGTGATATGACAATTTTTAAGAGATTTAAGAACCAAATCCATCAAAGAAATAAGCAGCCTTTTTTTGCTGAGATTTTGAATTAATAAAAATAAATATTTTTATGGTCTGGTTTATAGTAAATTATAATAAATAGCTGTAAGGATATCTACCTAATTTCTATATTTAGATAAAACAAAATGTGTGGGCAATTTTGTATCTTTTTTAAAAGCTCATTGTGATATTAATAAAATGCAAGCCTTTTTAATTAAAGGCATTCAGTATTTATCCAAGCTTCTTAGACTATTGAAATAGGTATGCTGTTTTTCATTTTTTAAATAATGATTTCATTGTCATATAGTCAATATGATCAAGTTATGACCACCTGAAAGGTTAGCTATTTTAAAAAATCATAAAACTAGAAATTTTATTCTAGTTTTTCTAGGTCAGACCAGTTATTTTTTCATTTAATAAATAAAATAAATAAAACATGTACAAACCAGACCTTAGAATTTGTGTCATCTACTCAACTCTCTTTTTTATCTCAAGTATAGTTGATCTGGCATGGCTTACTGCTTTTAACATGCCAATCCTGTACAAGTAAGAAAATATATTGTGTCTAGCCTTCTACCTGTAAAACAATGAGATCATCTTTCTCCAGCTTTCAGGTTTGTTTGTTTTTTAATCCCAAGCCTTTTCTGTCCTATTGATATGGGATGTGGACAGGTTCTTATCAAAACCTTTGCTTGCTGGTAATAGCAGCAGTTACCTGGTGTTCCTTTGTCAACTGACAGTACAGATGAAATTGTCTTTCAATGGATCAGTTATGGACAAGAAGTATGTTTGCTATCTGAGAGGGTCTTCCAGACATAGTATCTTCTGCAAAGAAATTGCTGCTAGAAGGCACTGTGAATGTGTTTTCTGCTCTTGTTAAAAATTTAAGGTAGACATCCATTAGAAACCAGCACCATAAGGACTACTCTTGTGGTGCAAAGAATATTATGCTTTCAGGATTATTTCCTGAAATTACAAGAATAGCCATAACGGTGATATTATCTGCTTTCACAAAGGCTTTCTTGACCTGTTCTGCACTAGTGCCTAGAAACAGCCAGGAATGAAGTGACTAAACTGTTGGTAGTATTGGAGATTAGTAATTGACCTACAGGTATCTTTTGAGAGCATATAAATTTTAGATACGTTTGATGCAAAGACGATCAATGTTATGTTATAGTGCATTCATGATTTTTTGTTTGTTTGCTATGAGTCTTCTGATGTTATTGTATTCATTATACTCGCATAGTGTGTAAAATGCTATATATAAACAAACTACATAGAAAATGTGATGTATAAACACTAGTTGTTGATTAACCTAATAAGTAAAGGTAAAGGTTTCCCTTGACGTAAAGTCCAGTCGTGTCCGACTCTAGGGGGCGGTGCTCATCTCCGTTTCAAAGCCTTGGAGCCGGCGTTGTCCATAGGACACTTCCGGGTCATGTGGCCAGCATGACTCACGGAACGCCGTTACCTTCCCGCCGAAGCGGTACCAATTAATCTACTCACATTTGCATGTTTTTGAACTGCTTGGTGTGCAGGAGCTGGGACGAGCAACGGGAGCTCACCCCGCCGCACGGTTTCGAACCGCCGACCTTCCGATCGACAGCTCAGCGGTTTAACCCGCAGCGCCACCGCGTCCCACGATTAACCTAATACTCTGCTGTTATTTCAAATTTCAGACCAAGGATACCTTATGAAATATCCTAGCTCTCTTGAGAAGTCTATAATGCTGGGAAAGATGGAAGGAAAGATAAAAAGTCGAAGGCTAGCAACACGGCGGATGGACTCAATTACAGGAGCAATGGGAGTACCATTGGAAAAGCTGAAAGACCAGGGTGAAAACAGATCATCCTTGAGAATGTCTATCTGTGCAGTCACTAAGAAATTATACCAACCTGATGGCACATAATCAATCATTACCATATGTACATGTTTCCAAAAGTAGTTGTTCACTAATTAATAGATAGCTCAAATTAACTCTTCAGAAATATATATTTCAGAAGAGGTAATGCTCAGAATTACATTTGCACATATTATCTCAGCTTTGGTAGAGAACCTCTTGTTGGGTACATCATACCTCTGCACCAAATTGTTTCCTTCATGGGACAGAATAGAAGGATCACCTGGTATTCAACTGTCCATCTGTCTTCTGAGCCTTGAAGCTGGAACAAGCAAAGGCCACTCCCTTTGGGAAAACTCAGTGTTGTTTCCAGCAGCTGTGGAAAGTGCTGTGTCTTTTTGCCAGATACAGATAATGTAAATTCTTGCCTGTTGTTCATGTCCCTCTGCCTCTCTGCTTTTACTTGACTTTTGTGTGGTTTTTGCAGCTAATTGTTTTTTAATGTTTGCTGATTAATAAATAAAAATCAAGCTATATTATCATCATCATCAGTAGCTGCACTGAGGGGCACATCTGCTTGCTCTGATCAGGATATAGGGATTGACTGGGACTAGCTGGGTGGACACTAAACTGGAACTTACCCACAGGAATTTTCCAACATGTTTTATATGGATAACTGTGAATATAACTGTCAGAATAAATATGTGTACATGGCCAATTGGGCTGGGTCTATTTAACCACAAGGTGTGATGCAACATGGTATTTCTTGAACATTGATGCTTGCATTCTACAATAAAGCTCTTTGCATGGTCACTGGGAAAGGTATGTGCAACAGTTATCACTGCTGTAGGTTTCTGCATGTGTTTCTCACAAAAACAAGCCGAGTTAACACACACCTGTATAAAAATTGTCTTCTTGGCTGCTTGCCATTATATTTCAATTTCATTGCTCTTCCAGCACAATTTTTCATTAAAATCATGCAATCAAAAATACTGTAGGTTGGCCTTTCTTTCCTTCTCTTTCCCTCCCTCGGGAAGCAATAGTTATCATGGGTTTATGCTAGAGGAAAGGTTAACTGAGGTGAGTATGTTTGAGTACATTTTTCCTGCGGTCACACTGTAGGTTTGCCAGGGGCAGCAATCCATGTTTTTTCCAAGTCTCAGTAAATAATGCCCTGTGAAATTAGGGATGTGAACATGTGTGCTAGTGTTATGCATGAGCATAAAAAGGGGTATAGCTTGTCCATGAACATAATTGATTTTCTTGTGCTCTTGTCTCCTCCCCCGTGACTTGACCACAAAACCAACCAGGCGTTGTAGTATTTGCCCTATGAATTTAGCAAAGTACACAGAGCTCAGTTCTGTTACTGATCGTGGGCTGATTTATGGTCCCAAAATCCATTTTTAATTAAACCTTTCCCAAAATACCAACAGAATGTTTTTTATTTTCAAAGGTTGCTTGACAGCCAATCCCTCCTCTCCCACCACCACCAACACAGAAACCCACCTGCAAAACCAGACCACCTTTCTCACATAATACCTCCCCGGTTTTTGATTCTGGCACACTATGGTCAACATAATACATTCCAATGTACTTGGAATCAGTAATCATTCCTTTGGGAAAGGGAACTTAGAAAAAAACTGCCCCCCTTTTCAGTGAGCTAGAAAATGCTAAAAACAGAGAAGTAGAAAATGAAAACTGGAATATCAAGCTCCATTAATTCTACACTAGAGGGGACAGAAACCACTGCCATGCAAATGCAACATGATAGAGTATGTTTTATGATCTTTTGAAAAGAATATGGGGGCTTGATCAAAAAGCTACAATTCTTCATACTGTCCAAAAAGAAACCTTGCAGGACTCATTGTTTCAACAGAAAGAACTTAAAAGTACAGATGTAAAGGAACTAAATATGAATAGAGCCTCACACATTCTTGTGCAGGTTTTGCTGCACTACCTATGGCTGCAAACATTTAAAAATTTTACTTTCGAATAGACATGGATAGTAAGTATTGAGTGATAACTGACAAAAGACCACAGCTAAAGAAAACATAGGCATCTTTTACTTATACCAAAAACAATTATTTATAATAAAATGATGACCTCAGATATGCTGCTTATTAAAAAAAAAGTTACGTCAAAATAATGCAATGCCAACCCAATGCAATTAGGTAGATAAAAGTTATCTTCCTAGTCTCAAAAATCCACAGGGATGGTGTATACAGCCATGGATCAAAGAAACTTCTGCTATTTTGGAGAAAGGCTATGACATATCTATATAAAATGTTAAAGTAAAAGCTGGACTATCAAAAAAGCTAAATGAAGAAAAACTGATGTCTTTGAATTGTGATGGTTGTCCTGTTCAGACTGAGGCGGCCAATCAGAATTACTATTAAGATTCTTTATTAATATTAACTATTTACAACAGCAAAAGTCCTTGTAATAAGTTAGGCAATGCAATTCAATCAAGTCCACCCAGGCTGTAAAGGACACCCAGGCAGGGCTGCAGGTTCAGACTGTGGCCAGGCAGCTAAGCAGAACTCATCTGGTTCTCTTGTTGAGGCTGCAAGACTTGAAGGAGCTAGAGTGCATGGCAAGGAAGAGGCTGGAGATGTGAGTCTGCAACCAGGCACACAGGTTGGACCAGGTTGGAATACAGAGACTAGGCAAGGCTGGACAGAAGCACCTAGACAAGGCTTGGATCTGGATACCAGGCTGGACTTGATTGGAGGATCTAGGTGAAGCTTGTCACTGGAGGCAAGGCTGCAATGGACTGGAACGTCTTCACACAGCTCAGATCCAGAGGCAAGACTGGACTGGGCTGGAGAGTTTAGGCAAGGCTGGGATCTGGAGACAAGGCTGGGCTGGTCTGGAGCGTCTAGGCAAGGCTGGGATCTGGAGACAAGGCTGGGCTGGGCTGGGCTGGGCTGGGCTGGGCTGGGCTGGGCTGGGCTGGGCTGGGCTGGAGCGTCTAGGCAAGGCTGAGGCTGAAGGCACACTCGGATCACGCTGGAGCGAAGTGGCGAGGCTTTGAGCTGGACGTGAGGCTGTGCTCAGCAGGGACGGCAAGGAGAGGTTTGACAGGAACGACTCATGCAGAAAGCAGGTCCACAATGGCAGAAGGTGCTGGCTGTGGTTCCACACTGGCTGCAAGCACAGCTTCTGACGCTGGTAAGGATTCTTCCGCAGGTGCTGTGAGCTCGAAGGATCGGTTGTCTCCGGCAGCTTGCTCTTGGCACGCCTGCCTTTTTATTCACTCCTTTTTGCACCATTTTCCTTTAGCAGTCAATCGGGCTTTTTTTTTTCACATGCTTTTCTGCTCTCCTCTCTTGAGCACTGATTGGAAGCTTCAAATCTCCCTCCGGAGTTTGTCCAATCAGCGTCTGCAATTTCTCCCGCTCTGCTGAGTCACTTCTGGTTCTCATTTCTCCAATTCCTTCCTGATAAGTTTCATTTTCCCCTTCTGACTCAAGCTAAGTTTCGTTTTCTGAGTCAGAAGCAGCCTCAAACCTCACAATGGTAAATAAACTTGTTAAAAGTAAATAGAATAAATTATTTAGTACCAGTAGAAGTAAAGCCAAACTGCTAAAAGTTCCTCACCCAGCATGGCTTTTGCCAAAAATTCTGGGAGTTGATCCATACATTTCGAGTGTGCCAAAGTTAGGGAAAGTGTAACATTGAAGTCTGCCACTCAAAAAGCATGGCAGGAATAACTTTTTCCTGAAAATACATGTGCATGTTTGCATGTCACAGAAAAGTAAATAATGTAGTCCGATCATGTTTTTCATTATTCTAATGCACGGGGAAAGTCCCACTGAGAACACTGGTAATTGGTAATTGCTTCTGAGTAAGCATTTATAGAACTGCACTATAAGCTCTGGCAGAAATGATATCTAATGAGAATTTCACAATGAGTCTATTACATCAAAGTTATGTTGATCTTGATAATAATGTACATGTAAGTTATATCATTCTGATTGATTGATTGATTGAGTAGGTGCCATCAAGTCAATGTTTACTCTTAGTGACCACGTAGATAGCCCTTCTACAGGAAGATCTGTCCTAAAATAGACCCTTCTGGCTTTTCAATGGTACACCTATCATTACTATAATTGAATCCATCCACCTTGCTGCCGGTGATCCTCTTCTTCTCTTTCCTTCCACTTTTCCCAGCATGATAGACTTCTCAAGAAAACTGGGTCTTTGTATAATGAGTTGAAAATATGATAACTTTAATCTGGCCATTTGTGCCTCAAATGAGTTTATTTCTTCTATGATCTATATGTAGCCATGGTATTCTTCTCCAACAACAAAGTTCAAAAGCGTCAATACTCTATCTATCCTGCTTCTTCAAGATCCATAGAGTGGATCTTTTACTTCCATAGAGTGTCAGAGGAAAAACCAACGAATATCTTTTCTTCATTGCCACCTACCAAGTGCAAGTCTGCAGTGTATTTCTTGACAGCTTTGTTGTTGATAGTTGATCCTAAAAGGCAGAAGAAATTTGTTCAGTAGAGAGATAATTTTCTTAAGCTTTTATTAATACCAGGACAAAGATAAAATCTTTTGAGTTTTTTTTACTATACAGTGTTCTTTTACATTTAATTGGTTTCAATAATTTCAAATAAGCAGTGCAGCAATAAAAGAATTACAGGAAGAAAGGGCAATATTGAAAAGCTTGACCACACTTGAAAATTTTATAACACATACTACTGACCATTTGTTAGGTATGATTTATGCATAATTAGTGAAGTATGACTCAGAATCTGAGCAAGTTAAAGATTATATCATTAAATGGAAGCAGACTATGAATATAGTTATAGAGGCACAGCAGTGGGAATATCAGTGGAAAAACAATATTAAATTTGCTTTGACCATTAGAGAGAATTGATATAAGATGTTCTACCATTGTATATCACTCCTATTTTGATTGCTAAAATGAACAATTATTTTTCTAAAATGGTTGGAAATGGTAAGAAGGAGGTTGTTCTTTCATATGTGTTGGCAAAACCCAACAGTGTTGGAAAATGATTCACTGCAGAAAGGGCCATATTTTGAAAGCTACAATCCTATTGGAACCTGAAATAATTTTATTAAATTTTACCAAACCATGCAACCTTTAAAATATACTGAATTTGGAATTATATGTAGATGATAATAGCTGCAAGGGCTTTATATGCCTTTTATTCAAAAAGACCTTTGATTCCCTGTTTGGAAACATGGCTAAATAAATTGTGGGAGTATGCCTCAATGTCTAAAATAACTTTGTACTTGAAAAGTTAATATGATATAAGATTTAATTTTAATTGGAAACCATTCTTGGACTACAATCTCATACATGGAATTGTGCCGAACCCAAATTTGGGTTTTAGAACTCATATTTAAACTTGGTGTTATAATTTCTAGTATTTGTGGAATGTATTATTTACTTATAGTTTTCTTTTAATTATTTGAATGTTAACCTGTTTTTTTAGCTTAAAACTGATGGAGATCTTGTGGATCTTGACTAGAAAATGGATAAGAAATATTTCATAATACTATAACCTTCCAAATACATATTGGAATATATTAGTTTTGTGATATTTCAGTGCTGTTGTTTATCTGCCTGTATTTCTATCTGTACCTGTTTGTTTTTTTCCTTTGTGCTTATTTCTTACATTCTTTTAAAAGATATAATGAAGGAAAGCAAGTACAAGAATAGACAGAAGCTACCCACCACATTAATATATAAATATTGTCATTTCTAAGGCTATTTGCTGTACCTGTTGTTTTTAGTTTGATCTTTTGAATATTTAATCTTAGTCCCATTTTTTCACTGTGCTCCTTCCAGTCTAAAATCTCTCTCTATTTTCACATAGGTAGAATAAATAAGGAGAGAATATAGAGCTTTGTCTGACTCCTTTGCCAACCAGGAACCAATCTGTTTTCCCATGTTCTACTTGGACTGTGGCTTCCTACCTGTGTACAGTTTCATATTAGGACAATTAGATGTTGACATAGTCAAAGGCTTTTCTATAGTCCATGAAGTACATATGGATATTTTGGGGTATTTTTTGGCTTTCTCATTTATCCAGTGTGCATCAGTGATAATATCTCTTGTTGCTTGGCCTTTTCTAAAGCCAGCTTGAACACCTGGCATCTCCCTTTCCATATAGGACTCTAATTTGTGTTCAGTGATCTTAAGCGTTATTTTTCTGGCATGTGAAATTAAGAATATTTTACAATAGTTAGCACACACTGTTAAGTCTTCTTATTTTTGGTATTGGAATGTAGAATAATCTTTTCCAATCTGTTGGCCATTGTGTTGTTCCCCAAATTTGCTGGCATAGTTTGGTTGGAATCTTTCTTGATTCTTCTTCTGTAGCTTGCCATATTTCTGTGGATATTCTATCAGTCCCTGTAGCCTTTGAACTTGATGAGGACTGGAGTTGTGATCTAACTTCATTTTCCAGTACTAGAGGTTCTTGTAAATAGGGAAAACTAAGCTATGTTAAATGTTGACATCTCTACTAATAGACTTTCAGAACACTTCTTCCATCTGTAATCTCTGAATCAGTTACTATCTGTTGGCATTCTTTAGCATACCAGTTTAAGGTTGGAACCTCCTCTGAGTTCAGAGATCTTTCGGAAGACTTTCCTTGTTTTGCCATATCTGTTTCCATTTTCAATGTCTTTACAGATGTCGCTTTAATACTGCTTCTTATCTTGTCCAACAGCTCTCTGAAATTCTTTATTAAGTTCTTCCTAAGATTTTGTACTTTCTTGGCTTTGGTTTCTCTTCTCTTCTTGGCAATTTCCACCATTCGTTCTGTCACCCAGTTTGCTTTCTTCTGTTTCTTGGTCTTAGGCAATCTCTTTTTACATTCATCCTTAACAACTTTGTCCATTCCACAGTTCCTCTGGTTCTGTCAATGAGGTTCAGAACTTCAAAGTGATTCCTTGAAAATGATAGATATATGTTCAAGACCTTATTGTGGAAATTGGTTGGCTTTGTTTTTCTGCTATTAGCATGACTTGGAACATGCACATGAGCAGTTTGTAATCTTTTCCACAATCAGCTCATGGCCATGACTTTACAGTTATAACTTGTATCATTCTAAGGCCTCGCAATTCTGCAATGTGACTATTTGATATCATTTCTGTTTTTCTGTTCTTCACTTGTAAATATAATACATATACAAAACACATCAATTTAAAAGTTTCTGTGGCCAATATCAATTAATATCTTTCCTGCTTTTAAAGTGAGCTGTTTATGGCCAAAGGGTCTTCTTTTACTAGAAAATAGTGAAATCAATCACCCAGAAGGTTGTATTTTGATGTCACAGTTAGATCCACAAAGCACTCTGAAGTTACATGATTATTTCTCTCTGCGGAAAACACTGCTGTTCTTGAAGTTCTCTTTCTACTTTCAGATAACAGTAGCCCTGTTGGCTACTATTGATCACAATCAAAGCTATGAGGATGACCAAACTATATCTTACTTGGCTACAGCATACATGTTGTCTCCAAAACAAAGTAAAAAATGTCAGTGATCACAAATCATTCAAGCTGAAAAAGGGGATGGGCCAAACATTTATGTACTGATTCCTATTATGGTATAAAGGGTGTTTTCTAATTATTCCCTCCTTCCATTCTCCATTTTTGTACAGAAAAAGTAGCCCCTACTCCCTTAGAAGTTGTTATTTTTCTTAGCATTTGTCCCCAACAGTTACAGGGTCCATTTACTTTTGCAATTTGCTCGCCTAGTTTTCTACAGCAAAGCAATCAATGCATGATGCAACAAAGAGTTTTATCAGCCAGCTTGTCTGAGAGTCTGATGCTGATTTTTGCTGAGAGGGAGTGACTGGCCCAAGATCATCCAGCTGGCTTCTATGCCTAATAGAGGACTACAACCTGGGTCTCCCCATTCCTAGTCCAGCATTTTAACCACTGTACCATGATCTCTCTCCCTTTTCTCTTAAGACTACAAGGCAATAATTATCAAAACATTAGTATTACCACACTGATTTTAAATAGTATTCCCACTGTTTGTTTTGCAGTCTTCCCTATTTCTGCAATCTATATATGTTGGACTAGAAAGCCCATCAAGCTGAAAAGAAGCATGCCAATTGATTATGATGGCTAGAGATGATGAAAATCAGAATGAGGACACCAGGTTGGGGAAAGTTTTCTGCAATATATTAGCATATTGACAATCTGGTCTAAATATATATTTATACAATCTTTAGTATTACAAAAATATCAGAATTGAATGACAAGGCTTTAAAACAGTTTTCACGTGGTAGCTGTTTTGGTCTGCTGCAGAAAAACAAGACTCTTACAACATCTTAAAGACTAACAAATGGATTAAGACATATATGGATAAAGGGGAAAGTAATCCACAAAAGTTTTTGCCATAATAAATGTTTTAGCTTTTAAAATGCAACAAGACTCTTATCAATAATGATAGACTATTATAAATGATGCACAGTATATTTTAGAATAGAAATAAGACCAATTTTAAGAATCTGATCAAAGTAGTGCATCAAGCACCACTTGTTTCTTATAAAAGCATATTTCTTTGAATACATGCTTTCTGAAATCCACTTCAAAACTTAGTAAGCCAGAATTTAGGATGGAATTATCAGTGCCTAAGTTAGAATGGTGCTCCCCAAAATCACTGTGTTCTTTTTTATGATGCCTCTGTGTTCCTTGTCACACAAAAGGTCTCTAATGTCACAGCAAGATTATAGATCCAGACTTTCCAGAGTCCATTAGGCTATTATCTCCTTAGTTGCTATAATGCCTAAGGCTATGCTGTTGATTGTTTAGGCAAATTCTCTATTGGACCCTTAGAATTTGATGGTCAAAGAACAACTCCTTTGAGATCAAGGACCAACATGGGTTAAATTAAAGCACAGAGGAATTGCTTTGATGCCATGGGTTTTCAAATAACAACTTATGGGTGCCAATTGGATGAGCATTTTTCAGGCTCTCGAGGGAAACAGGCAGACAGGCGGGCGACGTTTGTTGCTTATGGTATGCAGTTGTAGGCGCAGTATGTCAGTCAGACAGGCAGATACAGTAGCACAAATGTTTAAGATTATGTTACATTGATTTTAGATAGATTTAAGCCATTCGCTCTCCTAGCCACTTATTTACACTAGCCTTGTTTGTAATTTACCTCTCCATCATTGCTCAAAGAAGTAAACGAAACCTACTACTATTTAAGCAATCCATTTATTATGAGAATGGAACCTGTTGATTATCTGAGGGTTATCTGTCATTCCTGGGATTCAAGTTTTGCATGAACTTTTGAGTGATCCTCCCAAGCTGCCCTAGCACAAACTTCAAGTTCATGGGAATGACCAATATTGATGCTCCCTGCACTGCTTCCCACAGCTAAGAGACAGCTGTTATCCTTTAGCTGAAGCTCTTCCTACGTAAGCTGATTGAGCAGGAAATTTATGACACTTTCCTTGCAGGTCCAAGCATAGCTTTGGATATTTACTAGACAGGCTAATCACTGAAGAAGGGCCATGGTCATCACTCACAGTTTGGGTAGCAGGAGAGGCAGGTGGTAGACTCAAGATCAAATAGCAAGCAATGACTGAGAGCAAATACAAGTAACTTCCCTGCTGCCATCTTCTCATTATTTATACCATGGGTGGTCAAATCAGGATATTTGTGACATAGGCTAGGCTTGCATCTATGCCAGAGATTAAAGGAGGGGCAACTATGACAATACATTGATTTATAATTTATTATAAATTATAGTGATTAATAGGTATAAATTATTAAAGTATTATAATAAAATTCCAGGGAAGAAGAAGCACATTTTTCTTATGAGTTTTTTTTAAAAAATAAAAAGAAGAAATTAACATCACTAGCATCTATAAACACAGAACGCATAAGGTTTTGTGCCTAAGATCCCCTTTATCTGATTCTGTGATTTCCTACAGTTGAGGGGTAAAGTAAAGTTACATTCCAAGTAAATAGTTTCATCTGGAATAGTCCCATTGTTGGAGGATCTATTATCTCTCTTTCTTCCTAGGTCAAAAGGTGGGTTGTTGGCAAGCAAAGCCAAATGAGGCCATTTAAGTGCTATTCAGTTGCTGTGCTTTACTTTTCCTAACCGCTCTCCTTGCAGAGTAGAGTCACAGCCAGATTGCCTCAGTGCAAGTATGGGCCACTAGCCATTTCCCAGGGTAGCAGCACATGACATCTTCCTCTGTCCACACCCAGGCCATGGAGAAAGCAACTTCCACCCATCTTTTCCCATTGCACATCAAAAGCATTGTTGTCCCGTTTTGTAATGAGAAAGACCTTGAAAAACGGGGCAAAGACAAGCTGCACAGGGAATGGTCAGATAAGAGAGGACACAGCCCGCAGCTGCATAATGGGAGGAGAAAGAAGCTCAGAAGGGACCCTGCCTAACTTCCCAGGCTGTGAAGCAGATAGTGGGAGATTTGTACTTTCAGACTTGCAAGATTCTCTTAACGTAGCTTTACAATAAAGTAGACTTAGCTCATCAGATCATGCTTCCTGTCTGGTGTATTTGGGGAGGCTGACAGGTTTGGCTATTGCACTTCATGTCATCGTAGCAAAACACCTTCACTCCAATTGACTATTGGAACTCCTCTTTCACTGCTTTCCATGGCCATTTTGTCCTGGACTGCCTGTTCCCTTCTGAGAAAACCTTGGCTAATTAATCCGTTTCTATATTTTTGCCTTTTATTTCACCAGTGGACTGCTGAAGCAGTGAGTCTTTCAGCTGCTTTTCTATGCCCACTTCTCTCCTCACTTCTGCTCCATTCAGCCTCTTGCCTGCTGTATATTTGAATCCCCAACAGTTAGTGAATAGAAGTAGAAAAGGAGCCAAAGGCCAAGAAAGAGCAAGCTGGGCTGCTGGATCAGTGAAACGTAGACTTTTTTCTTTTTTAACAAGTTCACCAGAGGAACAGTGAAAGGCCAGGCTTTTTACAAGTTCACCACAGTGAGGTAAAGCCCTTTGAGACTAAACTAATTTCTTGGTTTCTATTAGGAGTGGTGGCTTCCAGTGGTAGTAGAAGTACTTGGTCCCCACAAAATTTTGCAGCATTCAACATCAGATTTGTTTCCTTTTCCAAAAAAAGGTGTAGATATATGGTTTCTCAGAATTCTTGTTTAGGGTTGGTTAGGCACAAGTGATTGTCTGGAGTGTTTCAAGTGCAAGTAACTTTTCTTCCCCAGCACATTAAGGAAAAATGAAGGACCAGAGAATGCCATGTAACATTCCCTGACATCGTATAAAGTATAAATTGGGTTTAACATTTTTTCACTTTTTTCTCTCCTGGTTTGCATAGATAGATACCCAGCCTATGTCATAAAGATCCCATAACACAAGGTTTCCCCACATAGGGTGGTATTATTATTATTGAATACCAGCACATGCATATTATAAGTTCTAATTTTTCATTATATCCTTGCATATAAAAACTGTCTAGAAATAAAATAAAGAATGCCAGAGATAATTGCATTATTTAATTTTTAGAAGAATGAATATGGAACATGAAGGAGAAAAAAAACCTGATATGCTAAAAAGAAAATGGGAGTGCTGATTGAGGCCAGAGTGGATTCCAAGACTGCAATGGTTGAAAGCTGTCAACTGAAGCCCCCCAAAGCAGCTGTTCTCCTGGCCAGGGAACTGTGTATGATCAGACTTCTAATGGTATTTCAGCATTGCAATTCAAACACTGAAAGAGCAATAAAGACTCAAAGGTAAGGGGATGGGGGAAGATAAATTTCACATATACATTGAATTAACTGCTACTCTGAATAGATAAGAAACTCGATAAGGTCAGCTGGATGTGAGCACAAAAGTATGCTTACCAGAGGTATAAACTACTGATTTTGTTGTTGTTGCATTATTTTCTAAAGTAACCAGTATTTTATGTTAGAAAAATAATGTAAATCCCTGTGTTCATAAAACTGATATAATTGCTACTGTAAAGTAAAATTATTACCATGAATAGTATTTGGAAAATTATTATATTAGTAAAGCCATCATTTCATCAGATATATGCCTGCCAATGGTAACATAAGTATATTAATTCAGAGAGTATATCCAAAATGAATCTTCCATATCCTCACTAAAAGTAGGACAGAAATTTGGATCTAAAAGCCATATTATTTCCAATGTACCTAAAAGTGTTAGCTTTGTGGTTAGTCTCAGCCAATCATGAGCGTGAGATGTAGACCATAAGGCCAGGTTTTTGTAAATTCATTTCCAAGTTCAGGAATAGATTTGAAGTCTGCCCAATCACCAAGAATTTAAGCAGGAGAAAGGAAAAAGGAATCCATCTTGATCCAATTTTATTTTTTAAAAAGAGAAGAGAGATTTAATTTCAGAATCCATTTTTTAATGTGGCAGCAGAATGTGATGGGCTGGCAAAATGCTGTTTGTTCTGCAGCCATGCCTGCAAAATTATGCACCCTTGATCTTTCCATCTGAGCTGTTACTCACAGAGCAGGTTTTGGAGCAAGTTCTACAGCACATAGACATCAGGATACAGAAATAATGCTTAAAACAGATAGATGGATTCTCACTTGTATAGCAGTCTCAATAAATGGAAAGAAGGTTTGAGCATGGATGCAGAAGGCTAGAAATGCTGTCTGATTATTTTGAGTTAAAAAAAGAAATTGAAACTCATGGACTTGGATTTTGGACTTTTTTATATAAATTTCCCAGGAGCGCTCATGTTAATCTGTTCACACACACACATACAAATATCTGAATGGCAAATTCAGGATTAACATACTTATTGTGATATAAACTCTTTGTGAAATAGAGGCTCTTTCATTTGATGCATGCAAAAATTTAGGTACCCCACATCAAATTATGATCAAGGAATCCTAAGTGAACAGAAACTGACATAACCTCTCCATCAGTGTTTTTCAAACTTGGCAACTTTAAGATGTGTGGACTTCAATTCTCAGAATTCCCCAGCCAGCATAAATGAGAATTGAAGTTCACACATCTTAAAGTTGCCAAGTCTGAAAAACACTGCTCTACATGGTACAAAGTTAAACACTGACTGTGGGACATCACTTCTAGGATATGTGGATTTTTAGTTCAATCCATCCTTTCTTCCATCTGCATATCTGCTGTGCTCCTGGCTGCCATAGAATCCATCCTATTCTTCATGGTTGACAAGGTGTCCTTTTCTTCAAATACATCACTCTTTTTTTCTCCAGAACTATTGTGCGTAGTTGTGACCAACCTGTTCAATTTTTGTTTTATCGGTCCAAAGCACTATGATCCAAAATGTTTCAGGTTTATCTGTTTTTTTCTCTGCATACTTTATATGATGACTAATAATAAGGTCAGGGAACAGTGTCCTTCTGGCAGGTCTTCCATGCAGATGTACTGTAGATGTATGAACAACTCCAATGTCAGCTAGACTTTTCAACAAGTCATTTGCAGTGATCAGGATTCTGTTTTGCAGCTTTCACTGTTTATGGGGCAGTGCCAGCAAAGACTTTTTCTTGTTCTTCCAGATTTTGCCATGTCTTCAACAGTTTCATATAATTTAACAATGTTTCCCTCAGTTGAAATTGCTGGCTTTAGAGATTTCTGTATAACCCTGCCCTAATCTGTAAGAGTGAATTGCCTTATTTTCAAATGTCAGACAGCTGCTTAGAGGAGCCCAACTTGGTTGAAAGCAGACAAAATAACAATCATGATCTGATAAGTTGGAAGGACTAGAGGATTTGTTCATTTGTGGAATTGTCTTTACCCAGTTATAGGCCTAATGAGTCAATCAGCTTTTTTGGCCTTATTAACAACTTTACTGTAAAAAGAAAAAAAAAAAAGTAGTACTCAATCAACCATCCAAACTTCTGCATCTGTCATATTCACTGTTCTCTTGTTTTGAATCTGTAAGCAACTGCACATAAATAGTAAGTATGCATTCAAATAGCCATCTGCCAAGGATGCTTCAATGTAGACTCCTACAACAATGAGAAAGTTGGTCTTGATAGCTTTAAATGCCCCCTTACAGATCTATGGTTTTATTATCCTTTCTGGAGGCTTTTTTCTTGGCAGCTTTTTTTGAATTGAATCAAAGTAAATTAAGGTTCCTTAGAAGTTGATTTGCCCTTCAGACACTGCTTTAATAAAGAAACCTGGACAGAGCAGTCAAGTTTACCCTCATCTATCCTTCCAAAAGGCCATTACAGGATGTGAACAGCTGGATCGGTTTTTTGTTTTTGTTTTGTCTGCAGCTACTGTACATGTGGAACAGTTCCGTCTCATATGACAGCCTACTTTTTTTTTCATGTTTGAAGTTCTCCTCCCTTCTATACTATACTATATACCATATATACCATATAGGCCACACACCCACACCATACTATATGTAAAAGTCATGAAAGAGGAACTAAGGTGAGTATTTAATGCTGGATTAGAACTACTCAGGACATAAGCTAACCTTCATTGTTTACTGATGTAATATTGCTGACCTAGATTGTATAAGTAGATTGGATCTTACTCATTTCGAACTCATTCAAGATCAGGAACTAACACAGCCAAACAGGGAAACTTGGTATTTTCACCAGTTACTACTATTGAAATTAATCATTATAAGTTCTTGTAGACAGCATTAGCTTTGGACAGAAATGTTACAGACAGCAGCTAATTTTTTCAAGATTCTGAAACCCCACTGTTGTTTATCTCTGCGCCCATGCACATGTGTAACTCACCTCCTGGCCCCAACAAAACTCTTATTTGGTAAATATTAAGAGAAAATACAAAATATTCTCATAGATATGTTTCTTGATTCAGCACATAGAATTCATTATGTCACTTGTAATATGGGTTGAGATGGACAATATTCAATCGATCTCCTGGATTTTACCATTCTTCCACACATCTAAGTTTAATAACAGTAAAATTGAATTTTATTTTTTTATTTCCAATGTTTTTTTATTGTTCTAATACTTGAGATGCCATGGGAATTAAAACAAAAACCAAAACTGAATGTCCAAATATGCCATTTTTTAAAATATACAGCTAGAGCCCAACAAGATTCAAAACCATCATCTTATTTTTTCTGATCCAGAAAAAAATGCTTATATTTTTGTATTAAGTGGATGTTAAACACATTTCTTGATACCACAGTAGCTCCAAGGCTCAGCTAATACATTCCCCAGACAATATAGCATGTTTCCAGGCATGCTCTGAAAAAACGAATTGCCTTTTACACTATTAAGTAACTTCAGCCAATCCTGAATACCTGCTCAACCGGAGTAATAGATTAAGGCTGGGAAATTTTCCTGCCAAGGTTTCATGAGAGTTCAGTTGAAAGGACATGTTTCCTCATTTAACTGCTACTTAGTTACAGCTAATCAGTCCATTACATTTTGTTTGGACTACAGTCACACATTCGGAAATTTTAGTTAATCCAAAATGCCATTGATGAATGCTTCTTTTGCTCTGGGGGCTTTTATAATAAGCACAAGGACTGCCATTTAACCAGAGCTTTATGGCTCAAAGCCATTTCTGGAACAATTTACAGTGCTGATCATAATTTATTAACTTGTATGCCTCACTGTTCCTCCTCTCTGTTCCATTGTCCATGGAAGTAAGTTTGACAAGAATGGGGCAAGGTTCTTTTCAATGGCTCTTCCAGGCTCTTGTCAGCCCTTCAAGGTAGTCCAGACCAGGAAACCAAAATGAAGAATACTAATATTACCTTTATTGTAAGGTCACAGTAACAGAATCTTGCAAGTCTGAAAGCTCTTTCCCCCTCCCTTGCTTTTATATTCCAGAGAACTAGGGAGGTTCCTTCTTAGACCATTCTCCACCCCCATCCCTCCTTTGGACTCAGATTTCTCTTATCAACCATTGTCTAGGCTGCGTCTCTTCCTCCTGCCTCCCAAAGTTATCCTCACAGCCCATTTCACCTCTGGAACAGGCAAGATAGCAATATTCTCTGTGCCTTTTCCACAGCTGACCACAACATACTTAGCTAGGCAGGTGTTTCAGCTGATGCAGATTTTGACAGATGCTTTTTATGTATTTGTGATGGATTGATTTTTCTATAATTGTGTTTGTATCTCCCTGTTGTGATCTGCTTTATGCACCCTTTGTAGTGGAAATATAAATCCACATATAAAGAGGCAGTGTGTTTCCCTTCCCTAGATTCTTCAAGCAGAGGCTGGACAGCCATCTGTTATGGATATTTTAATGTAGATTCTTGCATAGATCAGGGATTGGCCTTAAAACTTTTAGTTCTGATTCTTTCATTGTAAGTATCATAAATAAATACATTTCCTTGCATCTGGATTATGTGTATGTTGCTATTTGACAATCCCACTATTGTGTGTGTGTGTGCGTGTGTGCGTGCACCTTCAAGTCAGTGTTGACTCCTGTTGACTGCCTGGACAAGTCCCTGCAGTTTTCTTGGCAAGGTTTTTCAGAAGTGGTTTGCCATTGTCTTTTTCCTGGGGCTGAGAGAGAGTGACTGGCCCAAGATCACCCAGCTGGCTTCACGCCTAAGACGGGACTAGAACTCATGGTCTCCTGGTTTCTAGCCTGATGCCTTAACCACTACACCAAACAATCCCACCATGGCAACCATTACATGAGACTGTCCATAATACACGCTCGAAATTCTAAATATTGACCGCAAAACTTGGGGAATCTCTGGTCTTGTTCGTTCACTGCAGCAGCAATGCTTCATGAGATGCTTCTGCACACAGATCTTACACATCTGTTGGATTGCCTGTGACCTGCCTTCAGTGTGATGCTGTGCCATTTTACAGCTTTTAAAAAGGAATGAGAGCATTGCTGCTACAGTGGCTGCTATAGAAGCTCTTTTCCAATGAAGCACAGGAATGCTCGTTTAGCTTTTTTAAAATAAATTACTACAAAAGTCAAACATCAGCTATTATTAAGTAAACATGTTGGACAGAATGTAAAAGGAATATTAAAACTGCTAGCCCTGCATTAACAGCATCATTAATGGACATTAGTTATCTCTATCTTTACCAAGGAGCATAATCAATAAGCATTCCCACTGAGTTTTCTTTATACATGTCATAGATTTAATTATACAAGGAACTTGTATGACCTGTTACATAACCCCCAGCTGGTGATTTCAGTTTGGATATGAAAGCACTTAATGCTGTATTACCCCCCCCTCCCCAATTTCTTCATACTTTTCATGATCAAGCAGATAATACATTGACATTTATTACTGATAAACAAGACCAATTCCACTCTGTGAGACTTTCTACAATTGCACAAGATTTGAGGACAGATATTTCTGTGGTCTCCAAATCACAACTTTGCAAAATGGCTCCTAAACATTCAGTTCAAATCCCACCTCAGAATGTGGTCTAATTGTTTTATATATCTTTGGGTGATTCCTGCTGTCCTTGGTGAATAAAAAGGTCATTCAAGAAAATGTAAATTTTTGTGACTACACATAAATGTAAATGGAAAATCAATAAATTAAAAATGTCTTACATTGACATTACTGAAGAGGCGTAACCAGTCTTTAAATCTTCATTTTTTTTTATGGTCTTCTTTTTTGGCATGTTTGGATTCATTTACAGAATGCATTTATTTCATTTATTCAGATAGGTCCAGCATTTTTTAATTGAAAATACTGTTTGTTAAGAAGTGAGTGGAATATAGAACTTCCTTATTAGAAAAAATTATATACTTTACAAGGGGCCCTAAAGAAACAACAGCAAAGTTTCCAACAGTTGCATTGCCCAATGGAGGAAGGGCTTTACTACCACTGTTTTAACCTCACTATGTAAATGAAACATTCTTTCCAATATGTGCTAAAACTATCAATAAAAAGAGATTGTGACAGAATAAAGCTAATAGCAGTAATGCTATGAATTTGAGCACCTTGCTAATAAGCAGCAGAGTTTAGCATTCTGCTTGATTGTTATCATTAGGTTCCTTCAGGTAGCAAGAATTTAGGGCAAAAGATTTAGAAAATTCTAAATCTTTGCTACTATTTAGTGGTTGTCTAGATCAGTGTTTCTTAACCTTAGCAACTTTAAGATGTGTGGATTTCAACTCCCAGAATTCCATGCTGGCTGGGGAATTCTGGGAGTTGAAGTCCACGTATCTTGAAGTTGCTAAGGTTGAGAAACACTGGTCTAGATCTTTGCAGCCCAAATATGGTTGTCCTAAAAATTATTAGTGTTACAATTAAAATAATGTTCCCTGACTGTAGCTCTTATAACAAATTTAGATAAGCTTTGTTATTGGTTTCTAATTCCTGACTTGCTTAAAAGCCATAAAGCAGGAATCTCACTTAGGATGTAATTCAAAACAGACACAGAGTGTTCCCTACTTTTTTAAGCTGCCCCTTTGACAGAAAGATACAATACACAAGAATCCACCACATTGGCATGGGCCAAAACAGGTGTTTTGATCTCACTAAAGAGTATATACAGTATTCACAAGGAAATCTCCTCAGTAGAGAATTTTGTCTTTAAATCTAGGTTTTCTTTTTCTTTTTTTCAAATATATAAGAAAAATAATTGCCCAAAGCAGAAAGGGACCCAAATGAACATGTGGGAGGGGATTAAATCAGCATGTAACTGTAACATCAGATTTCAAAATAAAAGAGCCTACGTGTGCTTCCATTGAAATATTTCTCCTCCTATTACTCTTACTATACTTTTCTCTAACTTACATTTATTGCTTTCCAGACAAGGGAATATTACAAGCCTACATTGCCACTTCATCCAAAGTATTTATCGCCCTACAAACATCAGATCGCTGTCAGCAGAATATCTCATTCTTTAGCCAAGACCAACCTGTGTCTCAGCATCTTAATGAGGAGAGTGAAAATAATGGAGAACAAGAACTATTGCAAATTAATACATTTTTTCCTCCTTTTTATAAGCTTGCCCATGAACAGGAAGTCAAAGAGTTAATTCCTTACAGACATTCTTAACCTTCGTTCCATTGGCCATTTGAAGTATTAGTTTATAAAGTGAGGGGGGGCAGGAGGAGTAAGATCCAATCCCTCCTTTGTGTAATCTGGCATTTATGAGAATACTCCTTCCCAGCTTCTGAAATTTATCCCCTTTCAAAAGCTTGTTAGGACAGGGATTTGAGTAAGGAGTGCATCAATGAGTAACAAACTATGATTGGTATACTAGATTCTGGGATGTGCAAAGAATTCAGAAGAGGTACTTTCTAAAGCACATTAGCATGAACAAAACACCTGTCCTTGAATGATTAAAGAAGCTGCCACAGTCATGGGGCTATTCTGAAAGCTGTCCCTGGTTGTCTGCATCTGTGTATACAGGTATAGACAAGACTTCCACTGGGACCTCCAGTGATGTGGCAGCCCATGTCCCCACCCGCAGAGATGACCATGTAAAACCCACACTGATGTGGCTTAATTTATGATGATGAATGCTTATTTCAGTCCTGGATCGCAGACTGACTATTTTCATGTTTGTCTTCGGGGCACCTGAATCTTTTCTGCCTGTGTTTGTCCCTAATGCTGTTCTGCTTTCATTTGCCTCGTTTCACACAGAGTAACAACATTTACTGTGCTAATTTTATGTTATATACTTTCTTCCACATCTCAGTCACCCCACGTGTTTTTAATTGGCTTCTCAAGCACCCGCAGCAATACAGCTGCTCTGTTTGGCAGGCACAAGGACCCACAACCACCAGTGCCTCCCTCTGTCTATAGTTGAGATATTTCTTTTGGCACAAAAAGGAACAGTTGTAATTGGATGTGAAGTGCAAGGAGGCATGTAGAATTCTTGTGGCCACCCAAGTGGTGAGGAGGGTCTTTTCGCAAAGGAGACCATTCTTGTACTTCAGACTCCTGTCTTCCAAATTAAAACTGTTATTTTGCATAAATATTTTTGTTGCAAATGAAATTAATTATGATGACCAGTTATTTGTGAGAAAGGATCTGGACTCAGGATTTAGAAAGCTAAGTTCTCGTCCACTTAAGCTCTGTAGTAGATTGTGTGTGTCAGCGTGTTTTAGCACATGGAAGATCTCACAATTAGTTTGTTACTTTTAGTCTGTGGGTTTGAAATATACCAGTATGTGGTATTTGTATATTTCAAACCCACTAACACACTGAGACAGAGGCTTGTACACCCTAAAGAGCAATGTGGTATATGCAATCCAGTGCAGTGAGGAGTGTTCTGAGCTCTACACTGGGGAAACCAAACAGCCTTTACACAAGAGAATGGCCCAACACAGGAGGAGCAACACCACAGAACCAGAATCAGCAGTTTACCTTATCTAAAAGAAAAAGGACACTCATTTGAGGACAACAGTGTTCACATTTTGGACAGAGAAGATAGGTGGTTTGAGAGAGGGATTAAGGAATCCATTCATGCCAAAGTGGAAAATCCTTCCCTCAATAGAGGCAGAGGCCTCAGACACATCTTGTCCCCCATTTTTCATGCTGCTCTTTCATCAGTCCCCAGGAAGATTAAGACCACCAGGAAGGCCACTCTTAACGATCCACTTGGGGATGAATAAAGGATTTAGGAGTAAGACATCCCAAAGACAATCCACACCTCCGTGGCACAATTAACAGCCATTCAGGTGTAGGGACAATGCAGCCACCCTGGAAGGCATATATGGGGTCCCCTCACCAACCTTTGCCCAGGCTGAAGAAGCTGCTTGGACAAGCAGCGAAATGTTTCTACCAAAAAGAAAGAAATCCAGTTGCCATGACTCAACTTCTAGACAATTCCACCTGGATGACTGAGAATCTTCATCGACATCTGGTACTTTTTATGAAAGAATATTTTGTAAGCCCTGATTTACTTGATATTAAGTACAATATTTTGGAAAACTCTTTCCTAGGGTGGGGGAGGGTAGATGGATAGACAGACAGATGGAAAAACAGGCAGTTTTCTGGCAAAAAAAAGTAAAAGGTAACATCAATATAATAAGAAGACATGTTTAAAACAAAATAGGAGCAACACACCAGAATAAGATCAATAACTATAAATAACTAATATAAATTATGGTACATAAAATGCACCATAAGGTTAAAAGATTGAAAAAAGAGAAAAAATCAGAAGGTCCTTTACCAGCGATTAAAAAAAAAAAACTTAATTCAGGTACCAAGCGAGTTTTCCTGAGAAGGCCATTCTACAGATGGCTTTTTATCACACTGAAAACAGACCCTTTCAAATATTTGAGTACCACATTTCATTCAGAGAGAAATACCAAATGCTTCTGTTCCTAATGTCAGATAGGTAGAAAACTGCAGTTTCATAAGCCTCTTGAGGAAAGGCTTGTCTCCTGTGCTGCAGATTCTGTTTTGTAGCTTGATCCAGAGGCAGGTCAACTCAGCTACGGTTCCTGTGCTTTGGATTAAACTGCCCTCTACTATACCCCAGATCCTAAAGCAGAGCTATTCTAGAGGCTTTTTAAAAACATATCAATTATTACTAATTATTTAACTAATTAACATTATTAATATTGATTAGTAACTAATTACTTGACCCAATATTTCAGACTGGAAAAGTTTTTACCGTTTTTACTCTATTTTAGACTGATTTAACAATTTTTGTAAATAGCACAATGAAATATTTATAATGAATAACAATGAAGGGATGAAGCTTTAGTCTTGTACACTTTTACATCCCTTCTTAGTTTCTAGAAAGCTTTCTTGAAAATGATTGTGCTAATGGCTGATAGTCTTGTCACTTTGTGTATTTAGTTATTTACTGAGATTTCTAAAGTGCTCCATTTTTGCAAGCTCTGAGGAGTGCACAATCATAAAAATTAAATCTAGTATACAATTCACTTCAATTTGGCCCTATAACCTCAGAAATAGGGCCCCAGATGTTCACAGTCTTTAACATGGATGGATAGGCACATGTGAAATTTAGGTAAGTAAATGTTTGGGCACTTCTTGTGACAGAAGTCTATCTGTAACCATACACAATAGGTTTTCAGTCCTAAACACCACCTTAGAATCCATTACTGATGCCCTCTTATAAACACACATAATAAATCTGAATCTTAGGGTCAAATACTGCAAATACTTTAACGTCCTAAATAAATTAAAATAGATACAAAAAGGCTGAGCATTGTTCATGCCTCCTGAATAGTTTGCATCTTTAGCTAACAATACATAGAAATATTCCTCTGACATTTGTGCAAAATGTTATAGGGAGGTAAAGAAAAAATGCAGTTGCATTAATTATCAGTTTTCTATTTGACAGTTTAATTAAGAACAGGAGAAAGTGTGTTCAGGGCTTATAGGATTCATGATGAATCACATACATTCTTACAGGCATCATATTCATGTTTCAATTATACACATCGTGAACTGATGAACAGCAATCTAGCATCTTCTATTTAATAAATGTGATATCTGTTGGAATTGATAACATTAGTTCAGTAATTATGAGCTGTTATTTTCAGGCATCAAGGGGAAATGGGGAGATATCCTGGAAGTTTGCCATCTCTCTTTCTCTCTTTTTTTCTGGCAGAATCCTGTGCCTTTAACAGATGTGTGATGGCAAAAATGAAACAGGTGAATATTTTCTAGCATATGAAATGGGACTCACATGGGGACTGCTTTAAGCACTGAATGTCTGCTGGTTATACAGCAATTTAAAAATGCAGTAATCATCAGAACAAAAGACGGCAACACCCATAAATGATATAAATTAGCTGGGTTTCTTTTTAAGTACAGCCAGCAACCGAATCCAACTTTTCCTTTTCTAAAACAAACTTCTTATTGTCATTTGTTTATCTGTTGGTGTGTGTATCTGTCTTTAATTTGCTCTGGAAGAATTTTGTTTCACACTGAGTGTATTCTACTTCTACCCTAACAGACAAGCACAGCCTTTCCATATAGGTTTCAACTCACATACGCATATTAGTCACAGACTACAAAAGTCCCAAATCTGGAAGGCACCAGGGTGGGGAAGGCTGAGATAGTCTTCTGTCATAAATACAAAACATCTTTTCAAAAATAAATTGCCTATTCTGTTAGGACTAATGAGCTTTTCAGGGGGGGGGTTCCCTCTTCAATGACTAAAAAAGCTTCTGCATCAGCATAGATTGGAGAAGGCTAGTATCCAGGTAAGTATTTGTTTAAAGGAACTTATCTTTCGAAGCAGATATTTGTAGCTCAGGGTTGAACTGTGGAATCCTTGGTGCTCTCTGAGCCTTGTTGTTTTCTTGCAGACGTTTCATTGCCAGACTAGGCAACATCTTCAGTGCAAAGAGGGAGTGGGCCTTGCTCTCCGTTTATATAGTGTGGCTTGCCCTGCTTGTGTTGGTGGGCGTGTTGTTCTTTCCTTGGGAATTCTTTGATTGGGCTGTTGTTTGCTGCTTGGTTGATTGCCTGAGTTAATAGTTCCTTGATTAGGGTGTATTGTGCTGTTTGATTGTTCAAAATTTCTACAAGAAAACAACAAGGCTCAGAGAGCACCAAGGATTCCACAGAACTTATCTTTACCACAACTAAAATTCCTAGTTACAAAAATTCAACATTTCTGATTGTATATGGTTCCCTCTCCTTTCCCCTTTCCACAAAAATCTACTTTTTGCAGCCAGAAGAAGCAATCTAAAAATTGAAAGCTGAAGTCTTGTGACCTCTCACTTGGTGTATCAAAGAGATTGCCATAAAATAGAGTTCTGAATTAATGTTAGCATTTTTGTAGGAGTATGATAGTCAGTAACAGTCCAAGGATATGAAGGAATTTCTATACATAGTGTTTGCACCATTTCACTATCTACTCTGTGTTCCTGGAGTCTCACAATACCTTCTCAGTTTGACAGCTGAGCTGATTTATTTCCAGCTCAGCTGCAGGGTACTTTAAACAAGTGCAGTGAGTTTGTCTTCCAGGATCCTGCAGTTCAATAGAGCTTTTGGGCAGGCCTCACTCTGCTTCTACCCACATGGGCTGTAGCTATGCTAGCAAGTCTTTCAAGAGACAAGATGGCACAATTCCTCCGGTTGCCCTCTTGTATAGGAACTACTGGCATTTTTTCCACACAACCAGATGTTATTTACTTTATTTAGATATCTTATTTCATTTTAGTATGGGATGAGGAGGAGGAGGAGGATTTTTTTATGCTATATGACTTACAACTGCTTCTTGCTCTCCCCATTTCTAAGTAAGCTGAAGCAAAGACAATTGCAGGTTATCTTCAAAGAGCAGTGGTAGTCTAAGTTGTTAGAAAATATATCTGAAAGAGATCTGCCCTTAGTACTCAAAGAATAATTTTCTCTATGCAACAATGGAGTTACAACCAAGTGTTACCAATATGGTTTAATACATTTATAACCTATCTTTTCAGAAAGCTCGAGGCAATTTACAAGGAGGTTTCCCCTTATTTTATCTCCACAGTAATGCAACCCATATTCTCAAAAATTGAAGACAGGATATTAACCTGCTCAATTTGTCTATTAATGGAAGACATGTAATTTAATGCCAGAGTATGTTTTGCATTTAGAAACAAAGTCAATCGCTAGCATATTCAGTTAAAATAGGGATGGGAAATCTTTTGTAGGTCGTGGCTGTGCTATTGTTCATGTTGTTATGCTCTCCCAGTACTGAATCTGAGATGGAGTTATAATTTTATTGGGGAAAACAGGGTTGAGTTTTCTGGCCAATTTTTTTACTTTTGAGAGAAAGCTACATTTTATGGATGCTTTAAGCTTCTTGGAGGCTTAATAAAAATATTTTAATTTATGCCCCAAATCAAAGGAAAACAATATGGCTATTATGTGTTTTCTTGACACTGAATTTCAGCATTAGACATTGGGAGGAGGGGGGTTGCTTTGTGATTAGCAAAAGAAGAGATCAGGAATCTCCCCAATACTCATGTGCTATATTTGCCCACCTCTGTTTTAGGCAGTACCTTCCTAATTCAAAAGAAAATGGGTTTTATTAGCATTTTCTGGGAACCTGTAGCCTCTATATGAGACAAATGAAACCCATCATGATTCTTTGGCCCTGTAGATCACCCATGAGCAAGGAAATAGCAACATGCTTGTGGTGGCAACAGGGAAGACCATTGTTACTTTGAGGATTTTAAGTAATATATTTTGATTTTCTCCCTCACAAGAAGAAGCTTAGAGTTTATTTTGAGTTATACTAATGTTTAGCTGGCTTGTTTTTTTTATTTCTGTTTGGAATGTGGGGGAAGATAAGAGAAAACCCCAAGATTGTTTTTGTTAAGCACTGGCTTATCTGTACAGCTTCCCAGGCTCTTGGAAACAGGTGCTCCAGACCTGGGAGCTATCTCATGAAAGTCAGTTCCTGCAACCATGGAAACAGGGTCATGAGGCTTTAGGGCCAGACTTTGATAAAAACCTTAGAATTGTGGTTTGTTTGTTTTGAGTTTGGGAGCTTCTGCACAGATCTGAGCACTGGGTGCTGTGGATATTGAGCCATCCTGGGTATCTCCACTGCCCTTATTAAGGAGCTCCTGACAGCCTATGGGAGATAGGGTTTCAACTTGCTTGGTATGTTATGATTTCTTTTTCTTTAAGTTATGCTGTGTATGCTTCTGTTTAATCTGCCTAAACTATGTTTGTTTAAATCAGTTCGCTTAAGTTTATAATAAAGCTTAAAGTCTCTTTATCCACTGGCATGCTTATTGTCTCTGGATCTAAAAAGAACCAATTGCCTGAGCACCTGATCACTGCTCGGACACTTGGCAGAACAATGGCATATTTGTTTATTGAAGCAATATTTGGCTGTCCTTATATTTCATTGAGATTGGTGGGTATGCTGCTTGAAGATCTGAATGACCAGGTTAGCAACATATCCTCAAAGAGAAAATCTATGTAGTTGCTAAGCATTGACACCAATTTGATGGCACCTAATCAAGAGTTGAAATATGATAAGCCTTTCCAGTTTCCATCTCTCAGAATGAAATGGGTGACCTGCAAATTGGGATTCAAGGGTTAACAGCTGTAGATGTCCAGAGTCCTAAAGTGTGCTGTCTCTAACCCATGCTGGCTGGAGAATTTTGGGAATTGAAGTCCACACATCTTAAAGTTGCTGAGGTTGATAAACTCTGCTCTAACCAAACAATATAAAGATGCCAAAGAACATCAGGTTGTTATCAGTTACATAAAAGCTATCCTTCTGACACACTGAACCATATGTCTGATATGTTGTGTATGCGATTTGTTTATAGTTTGGAATATTGTCTGAACACAGAAAATTAGATTAATTCAATAAATTATGATTAAGGTAACTATGGCCATGAGCAAGTCGAGTGAAACAGCTGCTGGATTCTTGGGGGAAAGGAGCCTTGTTCTTCCTTGACACACCAAATCTCTTGGAGTCTTTCCTAGAAGGAGCAAAAGGATAGCAAGATGCAGAGCAAAGGGCTCCTTATTACCCAGCAATTCCAGCCAAACCTTTTAATGTAGCCAACATGGGGCTACAATCTGATTTTAAGCCACAGAAAAGCAAAATACAGAACAGTTTGGGCATGGATGTTGGAACCACAGTTCTTTCTGGATTGTTTAATAGCACTCCTTTGCCAAGTTGAGTGCATATGCTTGTTTCCTCCGTGACTGATGCAGGTTGAATCAAATGATTATAAACAACCGCTTACGCTTGAAGAGAAGGTTTCGGCTGTAATTACCTTTGAATTTATTCATAATTATCTTTCAGGAAATTACTGATCTCAATTCCTGCCAAAGGGAACAATTGGAAATGGCTCATTTTTCCCTATTTCTAAGGCAGTGGGGCTTCTTTCATTTTATAGGCTCACATTTGGATTGGAGAGAAATTAGACACTTGACTTCCATTCCAGATCTTTTTTTTCCCTTGGTTATTCTTTTTTCCCCCTCCAACAAAATTACTGCATAGTTTATACCAGATGAATAGTTGTGTTTTGGTCAGGTGGAAATACGAGCCCTAGATTTGCACTTCTTGGGTATCCCTTCACAGACACTGAAAATGTTTTTGGCTGAAGTTTTGATCTATAATCAAGTCCTAAAATAAAAAGACAGGGAAAGGAAATTGTGCGTGTACACACACACAAAAACTGCAAGACCACATTACCTCATTACATTTACATAGAAGGCATCTAAATCACTGGAATAAGAAACAACCTTGGGGGAAATTGAGATTTAAATGGTTCAATGCCTAATTGAAATAACACTAGCAACTTGCAGCTACAATTTTGGCTGGCTTCTTCAAATCAATGTGTGAAATTTAACTTCCCCTCTGCCTGCCTCCCCATCTATGTTATATAAAGGCTTCTCGGTTCTCCTTGGTCCTGCAGATTTTTTTTTTTAAATTCTTTCTCTGTGACTTGAAATGTGTGAGTCTATGCAGTCCAGTCCATTTTACTGCTCACATTAGAAAGACTGGCTGCAATTTTTTTCCCCCTCACCTCAAAGGATTGGGTTTTTTACAATGAGCTTTTTGCAACTTGCTTGTTTCTGCATGTTGAATTTTTTTGTCAAAGCAAGACAGACTCTAGGGGATTCCACTCAGTGTTCTCACTATTGTGATTAAGGTTTTTTTTTTTAAGTCTGCAATTATTGCCTGGAGAGAGTAGACAGAAGGCATACATTGGTGGGTTGTGAGAAGGATCTTGATCCTCCCAGCCTTGTCCTCATGCCCACCTTCCTCCTCCCTTGTTCCTGTAGCCTCCAGTTATGGGCTGTGTTTTATTGTCTCAGTGGTACTACCCATTTTCCTGGAAGAAGGAAATGATCACCCTCTTCCTCCCTTTAACACCAGCTTCTGAGAGAGTTGGGGGTTTCATAGCCTAACAACTTTCAGTAAATTGATGATGGTGATGATGACGACAATAGTGATAGTATACTCTGTAGTGTCCCCTCCTGGCCCTAGCAGCTTTGAAGTACGTGGCCAGAGAACAGCCCTGTCTCCCTTTCTCCCTGTAAGGGTGAAGAACAATCTATGGTTTTAAGAATTGATTTTTATTAATCATGCGGACAAGGAAATGTTTCTTTTAGGTAAGTGCCCCAATCAATTACAGTTACATGGAATAAGGCACTTGATGCTGATAAAATTCTAATGTTATAGAGAGACAGGAGAAGAAATCCAGATGGGCAGGATCAGAGGTTCGAAGAATTTAAGGTAGTACAAAATGTGAATAGCACAAAATACAGTAAATTTTAGAGAACAATAAGGAGCGGGACTAGAGAGTCAAAGCTTAAGATGGAACCAAAAGCCTAACAGAATGGAGTCATCACAAAGACAGTAACTTTCCTTGAAACAATTACCACAAGTTTTTGAAAATCTGTAAAACAGACTAGCATACTGTTGTGGATGGAGAAAAATGGAGTATAACTCTGAGGAGGAAGATCACACACACTTTATTGTAGCAATGATAATTGGGTTACAGAAAAGAGGAACAGAGAAAAATAAAAAAGTAAAGAGTCTGGAATTGTAGAGCAGGAAATTCTAGGGTTCTGATTTGCTGTCAGGATTTTAGGATCATAGAAGGAAAACCAGATAAGTTTTATCTAGGTGAGAAGAGCCATTCTATTGGTAAGAAAAGCCACATATTCTGGAAGTGTTAACAGTGCTGGAAATAATTAAAGGTAGTCCTCACTTAACAATCACAATAGGGACAAAAGAACTGGTTGTTAAGCAGTGCATTAAGTGAGTCACCACTTGACCAGACCCAGTTTTACAACCATTTTTACAATGGTCATTAAGTGAATCCAGCTTCCCTAATGGGCATTTTTTGCCAGAAACTGGTAAAAAAAAGGTCGCAAATCACTATCACGTGACCGCAGGATACTGCGACTAGTCACAAGTGCCTGAATTGCGATCATGGGGTGGTGCAATGTTTCATAACAGTTGTAAGTCTGAGTACAGGTCATAAAGCACGTTTTCTGAGGCTGTTGTAACTTCAGACCATCATTAAATGAATGGTCGTCAAGCGAGGACTCTTGTATTATATCTTTGTTAACAAGCAATGGAATGTTGATGGGATTAGCTGTGTGCTTCCAATTTGCATGGAATGCTTGGGGTTTTGCTGAGTTACATTGTTGAACTTTCCCCTTTTTAGCTTTGCCTTAGACCAGATGTCAGCAACCTACAGCCCATGGGCTGGGTGGCCTGCTACCCAAAATCATCCAGCCCATAGTCCCAAAAAGAAATATCCTACTCACTTGGCCAGTCCTAAAAAACAATTCAAGTTTGTAATCCTGTCTCAGGCCTGACATACAGTAGAACAGCGCTATTTTAACAAATTGTAGCATTTGGATGGTATGACGAGCCTATATAGTTTTATAACTAAAAAAAATTAAATATATTAATTTAATTAATATATTAATTTAATTAAATTTACTTCTAACATAGAAGTAAAAAAGAAGCATTTATAATTTTTCTTTTAGAAGATTCGAGGAACAGTGTTGCTTTCATAGATTTTTCTTAATCATTAGTTCAGATCTCCCATAGCTCCCATCTTTTATCTGTGCTACAGAGGCTGACAGCACCACAGCTCAGGTTTGTTTGTTTGTTCTAATTTATATAGCTGTCCATTTCATATAAATGACTCTGGGCAGCTTACAAACAGTTAAAACAATGTAAAGCAATGTAAAATCATAAAAATTCATAAAGCCAGAGCCAAGGTAATCACACCTACCAGTAACATTCAATAAAGCCATTGTATCAACTCCACCACATTCCCAGGTCCCCATGCTTGTTGGCAAAACCATGTTTTCAGGGTCTTTCAAGGCCAGCAGGGCTGGGGTCTATCTAAACTCCAGGGAGCTGATGTTTCATAGGGTGGGCATCTTGGCAGAAAAGGCTGTCTTCCTTGGCCCTGCCAACAACCCTCCCTCACTGGCGGGACCTGGAGCATGGCCCTCTTGCCAGATCTGATGGGATCGGGTCAACGTAATTGGGGATGTGGTCCCTCAAGTAACCCAGTCCCATGCCATGTAGGGCTTTATAAGTTATTATCAGCACCTTGAACCTTAACCAGTGGGTTCATGTAGATGTTAAATAGAAGCAGAGAAAGTACTGAACCCTGTGGCACCTAGGAAAGCAGGGGCCAAGGGTGAGGTCTTTCCCACCAGATTAACACTGACTGGAACTGGCCCTGGAGGAAAAAAGTGTACCAGCACAATACAGTGCCACCTAACCTAACCCCCTGAGCTGATCCAGAAGGATACCATGGTCAATGGTAACAAAAGCCACTGAGAAGAAGAGCAAAGATGGATGTACTACCCCCATCCTGCTCCCACCAGCGGTTATCCAAATGTGCAACCAATGCTATTTCAGTTCCATACCCAGGCCTGAATCCAGACTGAAAGGGGTCCAGGTAATCTACTTCATCCAGGATCCTCTGAAGACACTGCCTGACCACCTTCTCAACAAACTGAAGGCTGGAGATTGGATGAAAATTGTCCAGCATAGTTGGGCTTAGCAATGGCTTCTTGAAGAGGGGGCAAACCTCTAACTTTTTAAGGGGAAGAGGAACAACCCCTCTCACAAGGAAGAATTCACTATTGCCAGCACCCAACCACGTATCATACCCTGGAAGGCCTTAGCCAGCCAGGAATGGCATGTATCTAATGTACAATTGGCCAAATTCACAGTCCTGAGGACCCTGTCCATTTCCTCAGGTCCAACAAGTTCAAACCCTTCCAGGATAACTGAGTAAGATTTGTGCCCCAGTCACCTCCACAGGACCTGCTTCAAGGCCAGGTCTGAGAGCGGATATGAGTGATTTTGTCTGACAGTTGCCCAGCATATTCCAAATGGCGTTGCAGGTAGACCTCTGAGCCTGATCTACACAAAAGGGTTTATTCACATTGGCCAGTTGACCCTTCACCAGAATTGGCAGGCAACTGTTTCTGGAGGCCAGAAACAGACAATGTCATGCTCTCTTAATCCCCACTGATCTTCAATGTATGTTTCTCTGCTCCATTTCCAAAGTGCACTTCTCCCTATTATGTTGCATCAGTGCCCTCTCAGTTTGGATAGAGCATTTCAGCATGTTGCAAACTATCTTCACAATTAATTGGTTACTTTGCAGAAGAAAGACTGCCCCTTCAGCATAGCTAGTGCTCATCATGCACATTTAAGGGTTCTATACCTCTCTTTATCAGCACTGTTGAAATAACGAAATGGGTAAAATTAAAAAAAGTTTCTACTTGGTCTTGAACTCACAACTTTTCCTATGCTAAGCAAGGATCTTAATTACCATGGTGTTTCTGCAGTACTGGTAAAGAGAAGTATGGAAACGTTAAAGTGTATGCTGAAAAGAACAGCATCTTTTAAAGCTGCTTCTGCCTGCATGGTCTGCATTTTAATGCTTTATCCTTGTACTGTATATATAAATTTAACTTTGAGGTGTTTTTTTTTAATCATATGGCACAGCAGTTCAGTGTTCATGCTGCTTTTCTTGCTGGGAATCCTTGTGAGGTCCAGCAGCCAGATGTGTAGATTATTTAGCCGTGACAAGCCATGTTGCCCAGGGTACACCACAAGGAGGCAAGGTACATTGCACTGAGTTGGACTGAGAGAGAGGGACTGGCCCAAGGTCACCCAGCCGGCTTTCATGCCTAAGGCGGGACGAGAACTCACAGACTCCTAGTTTCTAGCCCAGAACCTTAACCACTAGACCAAACTGGCTCTCTTAACTTTGAGTATTTATACAGTATGGGGGTGGGGGGAGTGATTGGCAGTTATCTTCCTAAAAGAGAAAAATGACAGGGTACAGCAGCAGGCTAAGTGTCCAGAGGGAAGAAAGTACAGTTACATTTAATAGCTGTACCCATTTTTGTTTTTGTTTTAATTTTCCAAGAAAAAAATAACCACAATGTAACTATTAAAAAAGAGAGAGAGAGCTTTACAGAGCGGTATCCAAAAATATGTCTATCAATATATCAAAACTGAGCATATAGCTAGGAATTAATGAAAATTATTCCAGCCATTTTATTTAAAAAAACTCAAAAAGCAATAATCTCAAAACCATAACATCAATATTTAATTAAACTAATCAATATCAGCAATTAATTAGATCTTAAGATCATAACAGCAGCATTTATAGTCCCCAAACATGTCTAAATATGAACCCAGGCACATTTTGAAACAGCAATTACAGCAATAGTAGACTGAAATATGCAATTATAAATACAAAGAAAATAACAAATAAATACAAATATATATCAGTGATATTTTAAAAACAAGTGGACTCCACAATTGAAAAATCATATGACAATTTTGCTGGTGCAAAAATTATTCTTCTATCCAGTGGAAGTTCCAGTGCTATACCTTCTCCTGTTGGTGATGGCAGCAGTCTTCAGGGAATATATTTGTTCAAAATGAGAGATCAGCATAAAATCCACAGTTTTATAGGATCTGTTGCAATCCTGTCAGACCTTAGCATTACATAACTCCTGCTGAACCTGTTGCTGCATACCAGTAAGTTGATCTTCACTGATGGCCTTCATGCATAGCCAAGAGAAGCCTAACAGTCCCCACCTGTGGCAAAATGCTCTATGGGCAGAATTCTCATCATCGCTGCTGCTGGTAAAACCAAAACATTTCCAGTTGTACTCTAAAGACCTGGAAGAGACTGTCCTGCTACTTCAGAATTAGGATTCACCCAATCAAATGAATCCTATACAATTATTTTGTGAAGTTCATAAGCAGGCTATGAAGTGAAAGCTCTTGAAGGAGTCCAAAGAAAAGCCAGAGTCCTGTCACAAGGTACACCAACACTGGATGATGTATACAACCCAAAACTGTGGTAGCTCTGTAAATGCTAGAAAATAGGTATTTTTCCCTCTTTGAAGCCTCTGCATGGGAAGTATCCATTCACACATGCATCTCCTGCCTCTTGTCTTTGGTTTGGAGTGTTTTATTTTCTGCCATTTCCTCTATCTCCAAGCTTTGCATTTCTGAACCTCTCCAAGCTCATGAAAGCAGTTTACAAACTGTGGTTGATGAGAACAAGAGAGTAGAAGAGCAATTGGGTTTACTCTCCATTGGGAATGGCTTGCAAATCCCATTGGTTTTGTGACAGAAAAGAACCCTCATGGTTTGTGGCAGTTACAATCTGCTGATTAAGCCATATAACACTAAGCCATTAAGCATGATGTAGAAACTACAATGGTTGTTTCTCACATTATTCTAAGCCAGAATTAAACAAAACTGCATTATGGCCTAGCACGGTACGCAATCCCACTGGGGAAATTCAGCTGTGTTAGTCCCATATTAATCTCAGTAATAGCAGTAGCAGATTACTTTATCCATGTATTTGGCGTGTATGTAATTATTTGTTTTTGAACATACATGCAATGTAAATTGGACTCCATATATTAGTTATCTATGGGTTTCCTGTGTATCTTATGCACAATGAATGCATTTACCCTTAATTAGGGATTTCCTGAATGTTTGGCCAGTGCAGTAAATCCTTCACATATTGGATTATTTGGATGCAATACTGGAATGTTTTTGAATGAACCTCAGGTTTCTTGGCTGCCCCCTTTTCTCATTATATTTGGTAACGATCAGAGGTTTTCTGTTTTTATCTAAGCATATTGTAGTCCTGTATCTGTCATGGACAAACTGTGAATTGTATTGATCACAGTTAAAACCAGCCACATTTTTTTTAAAAAAAATCAAACTGGTTTGATTTTATAATCCTGATTTGTTTTCCTGCATGGTAGATAACATTGATCATAGTTTTGAGGTTTAGACATAGCCTGATCTGTGGTTAATTTGTGGCCACTTGAAAACAGAAGCAAGTGTTTGGTCGCCTCCTTGTGGCTGCTGTGAAGGAGAGGGTGAGTGAGCGCACCATGCCGAGGCGTTCTCTCAGAACCAGCCAGTTTCACATTCTCCCATGAAAATGCCTCCCCAGGATGTTTTTGTTCCATCCAGATTTTTCTGGTTTGGGGAGGGAGAAATAGTTGGAAAAAAAACATCTGGAGAATATTTCTGATGCAGAATTACCAGGAAATATTGAATCCCCCTTGTCCTGCTTCTGCAAATGTTCCCCTACAAAGATAGTCTTTCCCCTGAACATTTGTAGTCCACAGCAAATGCAGGTTCTGGAAACCTGTGTTTGCTACATGCCGTGTTTTTCAGTCATGAGAATGGCAATGCCAGTTTTCATCTGTTATAGATAGTACAGCACTGAGCCTGTAAGGCATTGATGTGTAGTGACTTTTTCTAAAAATAAAATAAATTTAAAATGCCAGATTCAAGGCTTGGATAGAATCAAGTTGTATATATCAAGAGATGCTTTAAATGGATGCCTCAAACATAATATTCTGTTCAGCCATTATATGCTTTTGTTCAGGGCTGAGTTGCACTTTTCCGCAGAGAGTGGAATGGGAAATGCCTGTACTGTACGTCTTTTGCTTTACTTTCCTGAGAGACAGACGAGTGAACTTTCAACTTCCCAATAATCTGTAATGTGGGAAAGTTCCATTTTTAGGTTTACATGAAGGAGCTACCTCTGAGAATAGCCTTTTGGCCTGTGGAAAAAAACTAGAAACATCCCAGGAAGTCACTGAAACCTTGTAGTACTGTGAGAATTTGAATAAAAATAAACACTGGATTATTTCAAGCAAACTCCCTTGAGAAAACAAAGTAGGCTTATTCAGAATGGTTTGCCTAATCTTGACAGAACAAGAAAAATTAGCAACTGATTCCAGGTTTTTAAGGGAGGGAAAAGCTAGCAACATAATGCTGAAATCTTGAGAGACGAAAATAAAAGGAAATGCTAAATGGTATCAGACCTGAGACTAGAACAGTGAGATCTTCATGAGAAAATGTAGAGTCAGAGTGAATGATTTGGAAAAGGTGTTAGCTGGAATTCTCAGAAGCTTGAGTGTTTGGAAACATCACAGACCAAAAGAAGCAGGCAGCAAATATTTTCTCAGGAGAATTAATGTTTCAAGAGGCAGGAGGAGCTAACATTCATGTCATGAGTTTGTGAGGATACAAAAAAAATAGTCCCCTGGCTGGCAAAAGTAAGTGAGCAGCATTTTGTCCTTTTTGAAAGTATGATTCCTATCAAAAAAAAAAAAAACCACCCCTATTTTATTTTATAAAATTGAAGTTCACTCTCACACAAACCCACAGCATCCTTTAAAGAGGCAAGTTAAATAAATAACATCTTGCATAGGCACAGACTATAATAGGAATGACTCTTGTTTTCCTTCATATTAGCACATTAAACCTCTCCCAGATGTCTTCACGGCCCCCTTCAAGGGTTATAAACTAGAAAGAATGGACGGGGAGCCAGGCTATTCACCCCAACCCAGCCTGCCTCAAAAGATCTGCCATCAGGTTGTAGCCACAGCCATGCTACTAAAATTGCAATACAATTTTGATTGTATTGAGAATTGGAATTGATTTCACTGAGAATTGGAACCATGCTCCAAGTAACACAGAACCTAACTGAAGACTTTCCTCATCTAGATGGGAAAGTTTGGGGTGAGGAGGTGGGCAAATTGTATTCAGTAGCTGCATTTCAGTCCCACACTGTTGCTGCTGTTGTTAGCCTTATAATGGCTGAAGAGGCCTGTTTATAGAGGTTTACAGACTGGCTCCTATATGACTTACCAGTTTGAGTCACACCACTGATTCAATCCATTTTGATCATTTGAATTGAGTCAGAAAAATCACATCCATTCAGTTTTCTGAAGGAATCTAATTTTATCTGGATCCTGCTCAGAAAGGTAATTCAGTTCAGAGGCTCGATAGAACTGAATCTCTATGCAATTCTCTTCGCAGAACCTCTCTATGTACAAGAGAAACCTGCATTAATCATCTTCCAAAATCTCCAGTTTGATGTTTGCAATCCTTAGATTAGAAGAGAAGAGAGGGACCTTGGATTGGGAAAAAAAGATACTAATTAACTGAGACTTGTCCAGCTAGGTTCCTTGTGTAGGAATCTCAGAGCATATGGCTGTTTTGAGAAAGTTCTGCCAGCCTCATGGTTCATAGAGGCTTCTGCTACAAAAGTGAACTCTTTTTTCCAGATTTCTCTTGTGTATGTGTTTCTGCTAGACTTCTGGCTTGCCTTTTAGAAACAAAGAAAGCAACAGTCTCACACACAGATTGGTTCAGCTGCTAAATTTCAAAGGTATGTGAGCAGCTTTGAAAGATGTGAAAAATAACTGGGCTAAGGTTTTTAAAAAGGCTGCAACTGTCTATGCCTCTTAAACCTATGTAATATGGAAAATGTTTTGAGTGTTCCGTGATTAGAAAGGTGGGGTGTAAAAAGAAGCAATAAAAGAACAAAACACATTCAGCACATTTTGCTGGTAGCAAACCTGATGCCACATGCATTCTCATTCCTGCACTCAGATTGTGAAGTGCTTTTTTGTGATTCATGTTGTCAACACAATCAAGGGGATGCATAATCCAGAACAGAAAATAGTCTAATGGGATTTACATCTATGAAAGAATACCCCGTCCCTGGTCAATGGGATGCCATATTTAAGAAACTGAATCTTCTGGTGAAATTGTAGTCTTTGATACTATGCTTCCCTCTTGCTAATAGAATACATGATTACATGATTTCATGGTCAAGACTGAATCATTGCTTAAGGTAAATTTATCTCAATGAGATAAGGTAGCCATAACTAACTTCATTCCAATTTATAAATACATGTATCAGGTATTATTTATAGTTATTGTAAATAATAATTTATAATAAGTATAACCTGTGGGAACCTGGATATTCCAGATGTTGCTGGACTAAAATTACCAATAGTCCTACCAGCACTGGGGTTGGTGATGAATGTGAAGTTTGTACTTCCTAGTCCATGTTCTAATATACAAGTATTTGATAAGTAGAGTTAAAGTTTGATGGGAAGCAATAATGGGAAAAGAAATAGTACCAAATTCGATTCCTATTTGCATACCGTTTGGTTTCATTAACTACACTTATGGAAAAAGGAAACAACTCCAGTAAAGTACAAAACATCTTTCGTGGTCTCCTGCTCTCACATTCACCCTCTGACTCCTCCCATAACTTCTCTTTTACTTTCTATAACTTTTCTAACTATTACCACAAGAAACTAGGTTCATTGTCCAGCTCCTTTCTGACTTCTAACCAGACATTCCCAGTTATTTCTCTGATGCTGAAAAGGCTGTTAGTGTTTTGAAGAGTAAATATCCTTTGCCCCAACTTTCAGCTGTCATATTTGCATAATAAATCAAGAGATCTAACATATGCATATATAGAATTGCATATAAAATTCCAAATTGTTCCCTGCTGCGATATTTTGTAAAGCAAGAGGGACAAATCTACAAATGCAACTTTAATAATCTTGTGGTCAAATTACACTTATCTCATGGAGTTCAAGTTACTGCTTTCACCTTCAATCCTGTATTTATAACTTTCAGGCAGATGAGAAATAACTAAAAAGAAATAAGGATATGAACAGCAAGCTTTTTTTTTCCTTTATTTGACCCCAAAAGTTTGTCAACAATACACTGTAAGTAAATCACTTGTGGCCTGGAGAAGAGCAAGTTCATGTAGTCCTAAGGAAACTTGTTATTTAGAAGAGAGCTGGGCCCCCTCAAGAATACATAAGAAAGAAAGCAGTTGCTTCTATGCACATGAAAAAAAAGAAAAGGAATCGATAGCTCCAACAACAAGAAAAAATGTGCCAAATATTTTTAGATCTACTGCTGAAATGAACGTACTCTAAATCATTAAAAGATAAAAGATAAAAATCATTCTGTTCTAGCATATCTACAGTATAATATCTGCTGCCATTAACAACATCATTAATAACAAATGTCTGTTTAATTACTCTTACTAAGATTTAAAAAGCCATTATGCTTGCAACTGGAGAAATTCATTAGCACAAAAATGATGCTTATGCCAAATGTACTCTCCCTAAAGAGATAAACGTTGGGATTTTAAAGGTATACCCATGAGCATTTTTGTATCCCATGAGAAGTATTAAAGGAGTGTATTTTCCTCCCCAGTGGGATGGAGGCTTATAAGCAAGAGTGGGCAGATTTTAGGTTTGTGAGCTCACCAAATTTTATTTATTTTTTGCTACAATCCTGATATCCACTAATGGATACTTATTGAAAAGGATGAACATTTAGAATAAACGAATTCTAGACCCAGGAAAGTGTCTCAGTGACCAGAAACAAATGGAGCTTCCACACAAACATCTGTCATCCCAAACATTCTTCATTTAAGCAGTACAACTTAGACCAAAAGGGAAATTGTTTTGTTGCTGCTACCATATTGACAGAGAACTGGGATCTGAATTCCTTGCTGATTTACTGCAAATCATTCTGAGATCTTCCAGTAAATCTAGATCTGCTTTTTTCCATCCATGTTCTACAAGATCTATTTCTCCATTCCTACAACTCTCTACACAATTATGTTCAACTTAGGTTACTTGACATTCACTGCCTCTGGGCCACTCAACCCATCATCCTATGTCTCTAGTAGAGACATCCTATTCTGTTCTTGGAGAATTTGGGGGGCTATGCTGTAAACTCTCACAGATGAGAGCAGTAGAGGAACCAAGCTGGCAGAAACATTTCCAGTCTCACTCATACAATTGTGATGACTGCCTTACTCAGCTTGCCATTAAATCCAATTCATACGTGGTTTAAGTAGAAATCTCTTTAATGGAGTGTAGTGCGCAGTACAGTGAAAAGTTGCGAATAGAAGTTTCCAAGCTTTCTCCCAGTTAAACAGCCCAATGAACTCAACCCCTCCCCCTTCTTTGGTATGCAGCCCCCCCTTCTTGGGCCAGTTCGTTCAGTTCTATGCAGATGTCTCCAATGGCTTGACAGCCTGACCTTGGATGCCAGAGATAGCCCAAACAATATGCTTTCACACTCCTGGCATGCCCCTCCCTTTTCTACGGACTCACAAGTTTTGACACCTGTTGATTTCATTCACGCATGAGAGTCTGATCAGATGTTCTGGAATGTTTGATCTGGGAGCATGACAATAATGCTAATTACATGAATTTATTTATTTAGTCATTTATTTATCAAATATATTTGCCACTCATCTCATAAAACATGACTCTGGGTGGCATACAATAAAAAACATAAAAGGACAATATTAAATAATTAATTCCACAATTAAAACATTACTATTATTATTAAAATGCTAGGAGAGAACATTAGATGTTACAATGTAGCCACCTCATTAAGTCATTCCTTTGAGACTCCAAAACCTGTTGACACAGCCAAGTTTTAAGGGACTGAATTGCTGAATGTGATTCAGGTCCCTGAAACAAGAATGATTTTTTGTTTGGGGGTTAAGTTTTGTAGGTGTAATACGCATGTGAGTAAAGGTGTCCTAACAGCCAGGAACCACGCTGAGACAAGGAATAGGTCTCTAGTGCTTTATTACTGCTACATTAGACAGAAAATCCTAACAAACTGAAGAAGCGTGGGAAAAACCCAGACAGATAAACCCCAAAAGTTAAGGCGGGTCTGATCTGTGTCTCTTTGAATGGCTGCTTAACTCCTCAGTACTACTCATGCGTTTTCCCCCCTGGATAGGGACCCCCTCCTGTTCACCATCAGTACTCATGAAATCACCCTCCCCTCCAGATTCACATTCCATTTCAGCCCCCTCCCTTCCAGAGGTCTCATAAGAGTCCATCTCCCCCTCTAAGCTCCCATGGGAACTGGGCAACGATGGAAATTCTTCAAAGGAAAACTCCTCCAAGGACAAATCAGTGCTGCTCTCCAGGTCTGATAATGCTTCTGGCCCAGGTGGCTGCTGCTGGAAAATGGCTAGATAATTAGAAGATTCTTCCCCCCTCCCCCTTGGGAAATGCAAGCCCAAGGTGGAGGGCTGTGGCTCTCCCTCCTTCTCTGTCTCTGGCCTCAGAGCCTCAGGCGGGGGTGGAGGTTGCCAACTTACGAACTCCTCTGCTTGGGATTCCTCTGCTTGCTCAGTCAAGTGAGGAATCTCTGGTACAGTGCGAGGCTTGGATTTGTGAGGGAAAAGCTGATGGAATCGATGAGCCAGCATTGATGCATGCACATCTCTGGCATTCTCCCATGTGCGCTCTTCCTCAGGGTACCCTTTCCAATGTATTAAATATTGGATGCCCCTTCCCCTCCTCCTAGAGTCCAGAATTTCCTTGACTTCGTATTCCTCCTCCCCCTCCACAATTACTGGGGGTGGGGGGGCATTTGCAATCGTAAGGTACTTGGGGGAGGGTCTTTGGCTAGCAAGGCTCTGTGAAAGACGGGATGGATTTTCATGGATGCTGGCAGCTTTAAGCGATAAGCCACTGGATTTATCTGCTGTACCACAGTGAAAGGGCCCACAAACTTAGAGTCCAACTTCTTGGAGGGCCTGGTAGAGGTCAAAAACTTGGCAGAGAGCCACACTTTGTCTCCTACCGCAATCGCTGGCCCCTCTTGTCTGTGAGCATCTGCAGCTCTCTTGTAAGCGCTCTTTGCCCTGTTCAGCTGCTCCTTTAACAACTCCTGTGCGGCTTGTTGCTCTTTAAGAAAATCAGCTGTGGCTGGAACAGTTCCCTGCTGGGAGGAGGTGGGCAACACCTGAGGATTAACCCCATAGAGTGCTTGGAAGGGAGACATCTTGGTAGAGGATTGCACAGTATTGTTATAAGTAAATTCTGCCATGTGGAGCAGGGCTGGCCAATTGTCTTGCTGATAAGTGGTGGAACACCTGAGATACTGCTGTAACCATTGGTTAATTTTCTCAGCTTGCCTGTTACTAGCCGGATGATGCAATGATGATAGGTGGATCTGGACCCCTAATGACTGGAAAAGGGCCCTCCAGAACCTGGAAGTGAACTGAGGCCCTCTGTCACTCACCAAGTGATTTATCATGCCTCTACACCAAAAAACATGGTCCATAAACAACTGTGCTGTGGCTTGCGCAGATGGGAGGCCCTTACAAGGAATAAAATGTGCCATTTTTGTGAAAAGGTCCACCACCACTAGTATGGAAGTCAGCCCCTGGACCGGGTGTAAATCAGTGATGAAATCCATGGAGATTGTATCCCAAGGCCTACTGGAGGTCGGTAGGGGTTGCAAGAGTCCTGTGGGCTTCCCTGGGAGAGGCTTGGCTCATCTACAGGTATGACAAGAAGCCACATAGCCCTTTATGTCTGCAGTCATCCTAGGCCACCAGTAGTCTCTCAGAGCTCTATGGAGAGTTTTGAAAACACCTCTGTGGTCTGCCGTTTGATGGTCATGGCAAAGTCTCAGTACTTCTTCCCTCAATGAGGGGGGAATGTATAATCGCCCGCTATGCCAGAGGATTCTGTTGAGGTTTTCCTACTAATAGATTATTGTGCCTAGTCATTTTGGCTGAGTGAAAAAGGTTGCAAGTGATTGTCTCCTCGCACGTGCTTCATGCAAAATAGCCTGGGGGAGGACCTGCCCGGACTTGTTCTCACTTCTTCTTTTTCTCTCTGCTGGAAATGTAGCTCAGCAAGGCTTGCTCCAAAAAGGGAGCTAGGTCCTTTAAATGTTTTGCTTTTGTTTTTTGTTTTCTGTAAATAAATTATTTTTATAGAAATGCTTGGTGTGTGACTTTTTTGACCTCTCCTGGGCTAAAGGCTTTCCCAGCATTCTGCAACAGGTTATGGGCCCAGTAAACAACGCAGTAAAACCCAGAGAGAAAAAAGAGATCAACTCCACACCTCATGCACAATTTAAAGGCAGGTAGCAAAGACCTGTGAAGATTTTCTTTGGAGCCACCTGGAGATTTTCCAGCAACTGCCGGTCTGCAGGACAAAGAAGCTAGCTGAGGTGACTTGCAAAAGAAGGAAGAAGCCATGGCTACCTCCCAGCCCTCAGCGATGCCTCTGGAGCGCCTATCAGAGACCAACTATTTCAATTGGGCCCTGAAGATGGAAATGTATCTTCGCAGAGAGGATCTTTGGCTGCAAATTGGTGAGCAAACCCCCCAAAATCCCAGTGCTGAATGGCTGAGACAGGATGAGCGGGCTAGAGCCACCATTATCCTGGGAGTTGAGGACAATCAGCTAGTCCACGTGCGAGGCATGAAGTCTGCAAAGCAACTTTGGGACGCTTTGAGAGACTTATATGTAAAGGCAACAGCAGGGAGTAAAGTTACTCTGACGAAAAAGCTGTACAGAGCCTACCTTGCAGAAGGAGAAAGCCTTCCTGAGCACCTGCATTATATTCAGCAGCTGTTTGTTGAGTTGCAGGAGAGAGGAATGGAATTTACACCTCTCACAAAATCCTATATCCTCCTGTCCTCACTAAATGAAACGTGGGACACGCTGATTTGTACCCTGGAGGCTATGCCTGAAGCAGACCTCACCCCATCGTATGTTACACAGCGCTTACTCGCTGAATGGGAGAAGAGAGAGGAAAGATCCCCCCCCATCTCTTCTGGAAAGCTGCAAGACCAGAAAATGAGGGAAAAGAAGGGAAAGGAACCTGAGGCCACAGCGCTAGCAAGCCAGCGATGCTTCACTTGTGGTTCAGCTGGACATTTGCAAAGAGACTGTGCCATGAGACCCAAGAGTAGAAAGACAGAGCAGAAGAACACAAGGGCAACACAGAAGAAGGCTCTTCAGACAACCCAAATTGCACAGGTTGCTGAGAAGGGTAATTCTGATGTATGGGTGTTAGATTCTGGGGCCAGTTGTCATTTATGTAATTGTAAAAGCTCTTTTGTGTCACTGTCTAAAACTGAAAGACAAAGTGTATCTTTGGCTGATGGGTCTGTCACCAAAATTATGGGACAAGGTGACTTGTATTTATCCTGCTTAGGAGAAACTGTAAAAGGTGTGTTGTATGTGCCAAATTTACAATCAAACCTTTTATCTGTGGCACAATTGGCTGCAACAGGGTATATCATAACATTTAAGAAAAATGGTTGTGAGATACGTAAAAATGGGAAATTGTGTGTTACTGGTATGTTAAAAGACTCCTTGTACATTGTGCAAAATGCAAGGAAGCCAAGCTGCAAGGCTGCAGTTGGCAACACTCCATATCATGACAAATGTGTACACCTGATGCACAGATTTGGTCATGCTAATATCAAGTATATAGCACAAATGCCACAGCTGTGTGCTGACCTAAAGATAAAACCCTGTGATAAATACTTAGATTGTGTAGTTTGCAAAGAATGCAAAACACTAAAAGCTCCTGTGAGTAAGCACAGTGACAGAGTTACAACTAGACCTTTGGAAATTGTACACTCTGATATTATTGGTCCTTTTGCTCCAAGTCTTGGACAAGCAAGGTATGCAATGACCATCATTGATGATTTCTCAAGATACACATTTATCTACATCTTAAAACATAAAGATGAGGCATTTGAGAAATTTAAAGGTTTTGTGACATGGGCAAATGGAAAATTCCCTAGGCCTGTATCTGCACTCCAATGTGATAGAGGAGGAGAATACCTTTCTCACAAATTCAGAAGGTTCCTAGTGGAAAAGGGGATAGAACAAATTCTTTCTAACCCGTACACCCCTCAGCAAAATGGTGTTGCTGAAAGAAAGGGCAGAACCTTGCAAAATGCGATGGAATGCATGTTAAAAGATTCACGATTATGTTTTAAGTTCTGGGGAGAAGCTTTATCGACTGCTTGTTATGTTCAGAACAGGTTGTATAACTCTATGATTCAGGACACTCCATTCCATTTGTTTTATGGTGTGAAACCAAAGGTAAGCCATCTTAGAGTGTTTGGTAGCACTGCATGGGTTCACATTCCAAAACAGCAGAGAAGGAAAGGAGGCCCCACAACAAAGAAAGCCATCTTTGTTGGCTATGAACAAAGCCAGAGGAGCTACAGGTTCATAATGGGAGAGAAATTAATAATTAGCAAAAGCGCTTCTTTTGCTGAACAAAACTGGGGGAGATTAAATTCTAGCTCTCCAGTTGAACTGACCACCACAAGAGAACAGCAAGGACTTGCTGATGGTGATCTTTTGCCTGATGAGGACATTAAACCAGAAAAGCAAATTGAAGATCTGTCTGATGAGATAGATGCTTCTCAGGAAAGTGATAGGAGTCAAAATTTAAGCCCTGTATTACCTCGCAGATCTCAGAGGAGTAATAAAGGCGTTCCTCCATCACGTTTTCAGGCTGAAACAGTAAAGGCTTTTCACATATTTACAGAACCTGAGTCTTTAGAACAAGTGAATGCTTTACCACCTGAGATTGCACAAAATTGGCATTCTGCCATGCAACAGGAGTTAGCATCCTTGAAAGAAAATAAAACATGGAAACTGGTAAATCTACCTCCCAATGAACGCTGTCTGGGTTGTAGGTGGGTTTTCAAACTGAAAAGGGATGCTGATGGCAAAATCCAAAAATACAAAGCAAGGTTGGTTGCAAAAGGGTTCACTCAAAGGAAAGATTTAGACTTTGACAAGACTTTTGCACCAGTTACTAAAGGTGAATCAATTAGATTACTGTTAAAAGTTGCTGCACTCAAGGGAATGTCAGTTAACCACTATGACATTCAAACTGCATTTCTTTATGGTGATTTAGACCACAGATTATACATGCAGCAACCCCCTGGCTATGAAAAAGGGGAGAATCTAGTCTGTGAACTGCAGAAGTCAATCTATGGGTTAAAACAAGCTGCTAGATCCTGGAACCAAAAAGTAGATGAAAAACTGCAGAATTTTGGTTTTGAAAAAGGAAAAGCAGATCCCTGTGTATATATGAAGAAGGACAAACAAGGCTGTATGTATCTGTGCATTTATGTTGATGATTTGCTGCTATTCACATCAACAGAAAAACAAAGGCTTGATTTTGAAGCCTGCATGAAAAGCCATTTCATATTAAAAAACCTTGGAGTTGTGACCAATTACCTAGGTTTGGAAGTACACAGAGACAAGGATGGTAGCTTTCTGTTAAACCAACGTAGTAAAATTCAAAAGCTCCTAGAAGATTTTAATATGCAAGACTGTAAACCAGTCTCTACTCCGATGATAATAGATTTTCAGAAAGATACAGGAGAAACTCAATTAACTGAGGCAGAGAACTATAGATCTGCAATTGGAAGTTTACTGTACATTGCAAATCATTCTCGCCCAGATATCTCAAATTCTGTGGCCATTTTAAGTAGACAGGTAGAGAAGCCTACATCTACTGGAAAAGCAGCATTGAAGAGGTTAATGAGGTATTTGCAAGGAACAAAGAATTATTGCCTGATGCTAAATGCCTCTGGAACTGAGAAATTGCAGGCTTTTGCCGATTCTGATTGGGGAGCAGATGTCAGTGACAGAAAATCCACTTCTGGGATTTTAATTCAATTTGCTGGATCTAGCTTAGGCTGGCATTCTAGAAAACAAACACTTGTTGCTCTTTCCACTGCAGAAGCAGAGTTTTATTCTCTAACACAAACCTGTAATGAGGTTACATGGTTTAAACATTTGTTAAAAGACATAGGCATGGAAGTGAACCAGCCTATAACTGTTTATGAGGATAATCAAGCTTGCATTGCTATGGCAAAATCTGAAGCCTGCAGAAGTAGAACAAAACATATCGATATTAGATATCAATATATCAAAGATATGATAAGCAAAGGAGAAATAATGTTAAAATATTGTGAATCAAAAGACATGATTGCTGATATTTTAACCAAACCTCTTCCTGTACCAAGACACAAAGAGTTGTCAGAGAAGATTGGTTTGCAACTTAATCTATAGTGTAAAAAGGGGAGTGTTGAGGTTTTCCTACTAATAGATTATTGTGCCTAGTCATTTTGGCTGAGTGAAAAAGGTTGCAAGTGATTGTCTCCTCGCACGTGCTTCATGCAAAATAGCCTGGGGGAGGACCTGCCCGGACTTGTTCTCACTTCTTCTTTTTCTCTCTGCTGGAAATGTAGCTCAGCAAGGCTTGCTCCAAAAAGGGAGCTAGGTCCTTTAAATGTTTTGCTTTTGTTTTTTGTTTTCTGTAAATAAATTATTTTTATAGAAATGCTTGGTGTGTGACTTTTTTGACCTCTCCTGGGCTAAAGGCTTTCCCAGCATTCTGCAACAGATTCCTGCCTCCATGTTAAAGGGGGAGGCAGTGCCTTGCAGACCCCTCTGGAGGTCATCCATTCTGGCCCTGGCATGTGGGTCCTGTTGCTGATGAGCTCTGACTCTTGTAAATAGGTCCTCTGCTTGTCTGCCTGCTGCTAAAATCTCTGTCTGGTTCCCCCTCATAGACTGCTGAAAGTTGTGAGGTTGTAATATTGTAGCCTGTACCTCCTGGTGAGTAGCAGGGGTTGCCTGAATGGATCGAGACAGGGAATCTGCCAAACAGTTCTGCACCCCGGAAACATAAGAAATGACAAAATTGAAATGGGAGAAAAACTGGCTCCATCTGATTTGGCGTGGGGTGAGGGATCTGGTGTTTTGTAGAAGCTGTAAATTCTTGTGATTGGTGCAAACTTTCACAGGAAAGGTTGCACCTTCTAGCCAGTGCCTCCACTCTTGAAATGCTGCTTTAATTGCTAGCAACTCCTTGTTAAAAACATCATAGTTTATCTCTGCTGGTGAGGCCGTGCGGGAGAAAAATGCACAAGGTAGCAATGTATTCTCTGTTTTGTTAGTATATTGCAATAAAACCGCAGTGATTGCAAAATCTGAAGCATCTGAATGCAGTATGAATTGCTTTGTGGGATCAGGATGCTTCAAAAGCAGCTGGGATGCAAAGAGTTGCTTAAATTCTTGGAAGGCTGCTTGCTCCCTCTCCCCCCAAATGAATTTTGATCCTTTCTTCAAAAGCTGTGTGAGGGGTCTAGCCCTGTCACTAAATTTATTTATGAATCTCCTGTAAAAATTGCAAAACCCTAGAAATCTTTGTACCTCTTTCACATTTCGGGGGGGGGGGGGGTTGCCAAGAGAGAATTGCCTGGACCTTAGAAGGATCCATGGATATGCCTTCTGTTGATATTTTATAGCCCAGGAAATGTAAGTCAGTTAAATCAAAGGCACACTTCTTTAGCTTGGCGAACAGCTTGTTCTCTCTCAGTCTTTGTAAGACATTACGTACATGGGTTACATGAGTTGTAGCATCCTCAGAGAATATTAATACGTCAACTAGATAAATGACCAGATACTTAACTAGTAAATCAGAGAAATCGGGAAAATATGGCTCCTGCATTAGACAAGCCAAAGGGCAAAACAAGGTACTCAAATTTACCAAACCTGGTATCGAAGGCAGTCAGATATTCATGCCCCTCTTTCATCCGGATCAGATTGTACGCATTCCTGAGGTCCAACCTAGTGAAAATGACTGCTTTCTGTAAGCGATCCAGCAGATCAGATATTAGGGGGAGTGGGTAATTTTCCTTGACTGTGACTTTATTGAGGGAACTGAAATCGTGTACCACTCTCATGGGTGCCTCCTGGTTTGCCGGTGCCAACAGGTCAGGCTTCTTTGATAAGAAGAAGGTAGGAGCAGACGCTGGGGAAGTAGATGGTTGGATGAAACCCTTTTGAAGATTAGAATCCAAGTAATCCTTTAAGGTGGCTAGTTCCTTGGGGGACATGGGATATTGTTTCCTTGCTGGAATTGGCTCCTGGTATCAACTCAATGGTGCAATCACAGTCCCTATGGGGGGAGTAGTGCTGTGGCCTCTTGTTTGCTGAAAACGTCTGCAAAATCTGCATACTTCGCTAGCAACTGGAAACCCCCTGCTTCCGTGACTGCGTTGGTTGCTGGAGAGAGAAGAGCGGCTTAAATCTTTTGGTGCTGGCATTCCTTAGCTGGGAAGGAGATTCCTCCCGTAGTCCAGTTCAACAATAGGTTGTGGATCTTCAGCCAAGGTGTGCCCAGGACTATAGGCACATTAAGTGATGCAGTAACATAAAGTTGCATCCACTCAGTGTGGTCTCCCACACTGTTAGTTGCAAAGGTTCTGTGAAACGTCTAATCGGCCCTGCCTTGAGGGGCTGGCCGTCAATGGTCTCTACTTCTATGGGACGTGGCAATTCTATGGCCAGGATGTTGAGGTCTTGTACAGTCTGTACATCAATAAAATTGGTAGAAGCTCCAGAATCCACAAGGGCCTCCAGCTTGACCTGGTGCTCTGGGTTTACGTGCATTATTACTGGTAAGTAGTAAAAGGAGTGCCTGGAATCCTCGGAATGAGCCCTTCTTAATTGATTGATGGTCTCCCTGCTGAGCTCTGTGGAGGGAGACTGACGGAGTTTCCCTGGTTGGAAGTAGAGGTGGAGGTGGCTCTTGTTTCAGCTGCTTGCCCTGGGGCTCTTACGGAATTTGCTTGGCTTCTCGCTGGGCAAGCTCTCACCATGTGCCCCTGGACTCCGCAGTAGAAACAGAGGGCTCTCTCTCTCCTTCTCTGTCTCTCAGCCTCGGAAATAAGCCTCCTGCTTGCCCTGATCTGCATCGGCTCCTCTGGTCCTGAGTAAAGAGATGCTGCAGAGAGAGCTGGAAATCCTGGAAGCGCTTTGAGGCCCCTGTTTCTCCCTGGCTGCATCTGTCTGAGCTCTTCTAGCCTGGCATCTACGACCACAGACAGTTGATATAAACCTTCTAGGGTAGCTGGTGTTCCCTGGCGTACTAATTCATTTTTAATTTCTTCATCCAGCCCCTGTTTGAATTTGTCTTTCAAAGCACTCTCATTCCAGTCCAGATCTCCTGCTAACAGCTTGAAATCAGCAATATAGATTCCCACTCTCTTGTTGCCTTGCTTGAGCTTCTGAATTTCCCTGCTGGCAGTGACCTCTCTGATTGGGTCGTCAAAGTGTGCTCGGAACCCTGCCAGAAAATTCTGGTAGTCGTTGAGAATTGGGTCGTTGTTCTCCACCATGGGAATAGCCCATTTGGCTGCTGGGCCCTTTAGCAGACTTAAAATGAAGGTGACTCTGGTTCTGTCTGTGGGAAACTCTGCCGGTCCGCTGTCGAAAAACATTGTGCACTGTATGAGAAAGGTTCTCAACTGTCCTGCTTCTCCTCCAAACTTCTCTGGTAGACTGCCCTGGGATCTCAAGACTACTGCTTGTAATGTGTTGATCTGGAGATCTACTTGTTGTTGATGTTGTTGCAATGCTGCTGCCAGTTGTTGGATGGCCTGCCGAATTTCCTGGTTTTCCAAAGACATTTTCTCAAATGTCTCTTCCTTTTTTTTTGTTCCTCCCTCTTTCAATGGGAGTAGAGAGTTTGTTAGGATTGATGTCCTAACAGCCAGGAACCATGCTGAGGCAAGGAATAGATCTCTAGTGTTTTATTACTGCTACATTAGACAGAAAATCCTAACAAACTGAAGAAGCGTGGGAAAAACCCAGACAGATAAACCCCAAAAGTTAAGGTGGGTCTGATCTGTGTCTCTTTGAATGGCTGCTGAACTCCTCAGTACTACGCGTGCGTTTTCCCCCCTGGATAGGGGCCCCCTCCTGCTCACCATCAGTACTCATGACAAAAGGTGCATTCAGGGAAGGAATAAAGAACACAGATTCTTTTATTAGGGCTGCGCATACTTCAAAAATGATTCAGAAGGAATGTTTTGGATGTCTGATGGGCGCAGCACCTCTCTGCTATTCATTTAAACATATTCTCTCTTCTTCTAGGCTTCCAGGTAAACCTGAAAAATTGTGTGGCTGCTTTCAGGAATTAATTCATTAAAATTAAGGAAACTCTTAAAACAATCACATTTTTTCAGGCTTTTTCAGCAGCCTAAAAACGAAGTTGTTGCTTTAACTGCACACACCTTGAGACTCAAAGCTCTTCTTCTGAATCATGAACATATATTTTACAACCAATTTAGATATAGAGGACAATATATCTCCCCTTGCCTTTTATCAGCTATAACTATATAGCAACCCAATTCAAAGTGAAATCACTTTACTTTGCCAGGGCAACTTGAATCAAAGGACCAAATTTATTTCAAGAAGGCTTATTGATTCAAAAACAGTCAAATGTTTCACCTGAACCCCTTCATTTGAAGTGTTGAGGCAGGCTGCTTTGCTTCAGTGGAAAGCTTTGCAAAACCATCCTCTTGGCATGTGCACATATGTATAGACCATTTAAAATGGTCAACATAACTACTTTGATGTGGTTTGGCCTTGCCTTCCAAGCATCTGAGTATTTCACAGAGCAACCTTAGAGGACATTCTGATCAAGGTTCCAAGTGGAGGACAACAGTTTTCTGAGAGTTCACACACCCTTACTCTATAGTAGTGTCTCTCAACCTTAGCAATTTTAAGATGCGTGGACTTCAACTCCCAGAATTGGGAGATGTGGACTTCAACTCCCAGAATTCTCCAGCCAGCTGAAGTCCACACATCTTACAGTTGCCTAGGTGGAGAAACACTGCTATAGAATATCCATCCTCCTTTTAACCTTTTAACGAACTTAGGGTTAGAGTCATAAGCTTTTGTGTACCTGATGAGATGGGTTTGTGGTCCATAAAGTTTTTTATGATTATGAGGCTTTATTTGACTCACTGCAAATTAAATATTATTTTTGAATTGATTTATTGTCATCGTGTTGGTATTTGACTGGGTATTGAGTAGGAATTGTGGTATTCAAACATGCAATATTTCTAGTAAAGCTCAATCTAAAGATGTGATAAGTTAAAGAAACCTGGAGAAACACAAACAATTAGCAAAATTTTCCCATTTATTCTCGTTTTCCTTTGGGTTTCACTTTCCCACAACTCTGAGGTAGGAAACACATGAACACTGTAGCAGAAGTCTTAAAGTTATCATTTATCAGTATAAAAACAAAGGAATCACAGAAATCCCTCCCAAAATCTTACTCTATATAATGTGCAATACAGTCTCTCCTACTCTGCAGCCTTCAGGATTTCCAAATATTAAATGCAGCCCTTGGTTGTGAAAAGATTATGCACTCCTACATTAGAAGATATAAGAATAGTGGGTGTCCATTTTGTAACCTATCATCTGCTCAGGTACAAAAGTTTGGAGGCTCACTTTAAATTTTACGTGGAAAAGGGAAGATTGGAATTTAAATTTAGAGAACAAATTTGTAAAATACTCAACAAACTTTGTAATTGGTCTCTCAGCAACATGCAAAGGTCTTCTTCAAGTTAAACAGAGCTGTAAAAAACATCTGTTTCTTGTTCTAAAAAATACCTTTCTGGGGATGGATACTACCTTCCTAGGTCACACTAAGCCTAAAAGGAACAGTGATTCATCCATACAGAAATGTTGTATGCCAATGAGCGTGTAAAATCCAGGCTTAGGTCCTTTATGTCATTTAAAGCCAATTTTATACTAAAAAAAGCTTGTGTTGCTTTTTATTTAGCATTTGGAAAATAAGTGAAGGAGATAGCTATAATTTTGGTCACTGTGGTGGGCCCAATTGGTAGGAAAGGAACTGTCTGTAAACAAAGGGCAATATGCCAGTTTATTTTCAGTTCAACTCTCTGTTACCTTGAACCTTATTCCTCCAAGGTATGATTTGTAAAGCTGCAGCTGCTAAACAGAATGAATGAATCCAGTAAACAAAATCTCTTTTGCTGCACTCAAAAAGTGGAACACCCACAAGTCTTAAAAAATCTATCATAGACAAGAAGACCTGTATGCATATTGGCATGTGGTTTGGGCCTAGGTGAGTGGGAAAGAACATCCATATTGTACAATTCATTTTCAAATGAATGCACCACGTAGCACATTGCAAATCTTTAAATAAATACAAACTGAGTTAGAATTACTTCAAAACAGGCAGCTGTTATGTTAAAAACGTGGGTAGCAAACTGCCTGAAGTTTAAACTATTTCCCTACCTGTGTTTGAAATAGAAAATGATGAGCATGCCATGTTTATTAAGCTACAGCAACTTGTTTTGTCTGTTAACTATTAACAATAATTATATTACTGGTAGCAGTAAAACCCAAAGAATTTTAAAAACAGAGGGATACAGCAATGAATTTACATTGTCTTCTCTGGTATTGGCTTCTTCAGTGGATTCAGTTGTTTATCTTTTCTAGATTGTTGCCTGTTAGCCATATACTTGGGAGCTTGTATTCTAGATCAATGGTTTCCAAAGAGGGGTATGTACACCCCAAGGGAGGCACAAGATGATCCTTTGGGGTGCAGGAAAAAATATTAGAATGTTGATTTATGTATATTTTTTTCATCCCTTATGTCATTCTTTTTTAATATATATTTTGAGGGGATATATTTTATAATATGTATAATATTATTCCAGTAGTACACTGTTATAATGTCTAATTAAATAAACATAGGAGATACATGGCATCAAAACAGGCCCTGCTCACAGTCACCCACGCCCTAGTCACCTCCTGTTTTGACTACTGTAATGTGCTCTACATGGGGCTGCCCTTGAAAAGTATCTAGAAGCTTCAGTTGGTTCAAAATGCAGCCTCCCACATGGTTCTGTGCAAGTCTAGATTTGCACATGTGTCACCTCTCTTGCGGCTGCTGCATTGGTTGCCAATTTGCTTCAAGGTCCAATTCAAAGTGCTGATTATCGCCTTTAAAGCTCTACATGGTGTGGGGCCAGGTTATTTGAAGGACCACCTTTCCCCAGTTATATCTACCTGACCCACCAGATTGGGTGGCAGGGAATGTTATGGGTCCCCCCCCCCAATAAGGAGGTCCATCTAATGGGACTGAAAAGAAGGACCCTTCTCTGTGGTGGCTCCCTCCCTGTGGAACTTCATCCCCGCAGAGGTGAGATTGGGACCCACATTAATACTCTTCTGAAATGCCCTGAAGACATGGCTCTGCTGGCAGGCCTGGGGATCCTAGGTTGATGCAGAGCCCATCAAGTGGTTTGTTTGAATTGTATTGTTGCTGCCAGGGAGGTGGGGGTAGTGGGTTTTGTACTTGGAGTTTTGTTTTTGTAAGCTGCCCTGAGTCACCGTGAGTGAGTTGGGTGGCCATATAAATCTCTTATAAAACAAAACAAAAAGTTTGGAAACCATGGTTCTAAACAATGAAGAACCTATTTTAGAATGAATGCCAGGAACAACATAACTGTTCGACTTGTCCACATTTTATATTTTTTGATATTGCTTCATCACACCATCAGTGAAAGCCAAATCACCATCAGACAGAGCAGGTAAGGAAAAGAATATGTCATCAATTTCCTTGTACTGTCCGCACCAGTCAAAATTGGTCCAGAAATCTAGACGAAGAACTCAAAGCCTTCATCTGATACCAGAATATTTAAACATATATATGCGTACATATATATGTACACATATATACCTGCCTTTCATACATGTGAATGGCATCATTTTAAATTTGGTTGGTTTTCCTAAGCATCCCATGAACTTGTGGCTTGGGTAACTGCCATGCTGGTATGGGTCACTGTGTGCAAAGTGCTTGCCATGGCAGTGGGAGATAAATTTAAATAAATAAACATGGAATGTTTTATTGTTAAAGTCCATTTCAATTATTTTAAAAGAGGGTCAATTACATAGCAGAGAGAGTAAACCTAGGCAGTGGAGAAGCTGTTCTCTCTGTGAAAGCTGTCCATGTGATTTACAGCACTGATTCTCCAGGTCTTGACATTGCTTTGTAAATGGCATTATGATATTGAAGGTTGCTTTTCAGTTCTATTTCCAATAATATACCAAACAAAATCTGATTTCTTTTTCCATAGCAGGCACATATTAGGATTGCATTTTCACACAGTTATTCTTCACAACTAAAAAAATCCCTTACTTGGTCAGGAAATATCAGCTCTGATCCTATAAGTATATATGAAAAGTTACAATGTTTTACAATGTTTTGCTTGAATGTGTATTTACTTTCCACTTGAATATTATGAATTGCTTTTGTTATTTTAATGTTCATTTTTCCATTTCACAAAGATCAGTTTGAAATATCTTCTTATTCTAATCTCACTAATTCAGAACCATTATGAACTTGACCTCTTCACTGCTTGGGCTTTATTCAGAATCATTTATGAGTAAGATGAAAGTGCTGGTTCTCATACACCCCTGATCCTATTCCTCCATTGCAGAAATGGTCCATTTAATCTTCCTCCTGGCTTTCTTTAACCCTTCCTTCTTAGCACATTTTTCAGGAGTTTTTGGCAAGGCTCTTTGTCAAAAATTTTGAAAGTCCAAGCAGATTTTGTCTACCAGGTCATCCCTTCCACATTCTTGCTGACATTATCAAATAATTCTAAAAGAAATTATTGAGATAAAACTTACCTTATCAGAAGATATTTGATTCTTCCATGCCAAGCCTTGCTTCTCTACTTAAAAAATAATTTATTATTAATTAATTAATCATTACTAATGCCGTCAGTCAATTTGCCTGGAGCAGATCTTAAGCTAATAGACTGTAATTACATAGATTTTCCCTGGATCTCTTTTTTAAAACTGCAAGTGTTTACTTCTCTGATACAGAGGACCATTTTAGAGACATGTCAGTTCCCTAAGAATTCTTGTGTTGACCACATTTGGACATTTGTTTCCTTTCAATTTGTCAATAAAATCTAGAAGTTTCATTTGCCCTCATTTATCTTTGGATTAACTTCCTAAAAATATTAATTCAGATGATAAATTGAGCAACCCATTTCTTCCAGTCATTTGATTACATTTCACAGATTCATAAATGAGAATGAGAGCAGTTTTTCTGAGAGTATATTGATTCAATAATATTTGATTTTAACTTGAAGAGAGAGGGGGGATTTTATTTATTTTATGTTTAATGTTGGCCGCATGTTAATGTTTTGAATTTTTATATGAAGCCTCCATATCCTGTAAGATTTCAAATTACCAAGCAGAATTAGAATCAGAGACAGATTAAATAATGCTCTACCATTGCCCATATAAAGTATTAAATTTAGTGCAGTATAGTGTTCTCAGACATTTTTATAAGTGACATTAACAAATGCCTTTTAGATTCCTTGGGAACAGTTGAGTGTACTTGTAAATTACTCTTCTGTAGTATGTCTTTCAGTCGAGGACTGAACTACAACATGGATTTATAGAGGCACATGATGGTTGATACATTACTTGAGCTATTTTGCTGAATATTGTGATGAACAGTTAGCCAGCATTTAAACTGATGTGTCCATGAAATCACCAGCAGTGGAGCTTGATTCAAGGGAGTTTTTACCTTTTTTTAGTATTATTAATGAAAAGTAAGCCTTTAATTCCCATTCTTGCGTTACGAATTCTCCTGACTAAATTAGAGAGTGATGGTTGGAATTAGAAGTGCCAGCTTCAATAATGCAGATGTTTGGGGTTGGCAAAGCATGTGAAATTTAAAGAAAAAAATATTTCTTTGACACCTGTGCAAATATTAGTAGTGGGGTTGTGCTCCTGGTTTCTCCTATTCCACCTGCCACTCTTACCAAAAGAAAGATGTAGAACTGTTAGGAAAGAAATGGCACATATATAGATACAGACATCTACACACTTATTTTAGTGATAATAAGATGAACGTCTGTTTATTACAAGACATATTGCAGAGTAAAAATGTTCTGTCTTACAGCATTCCTAACCAGATTTAAATGCTCTCCCTTCCTACTATCTGTATAAAAATGACATGTGGAATCGTTTTTGTTAAGTTATGTACTAAAATTCAACTGTCATAGAATTATTGGAAGGTGAGAAGGAGAGAAGTTTCAAGGGTGACAACTGGCTTAGCTAGAAATTCACTTCTATAGCAGTTTCTTCTTACCTTTATTCAAAATCTTTCCTCACATTTATTGAAGATAACATTTCATGAAGTCTTCAACTAAGCTAAATACTTCACGGTGTAGTTAAGAAATGTGAGCTCAGGGAAAAAAAGTCAAGTATGATTGCTTCCCCTTTTCCTCAATTAAGAAAGAAAACAAGTTTATTTTCCATTTTCTTGGTTGTTGAGTATCCAGGTAACAAACCACTTAAAATTGAACAAACAAAACTTGATAATTGGCCCCATCCCCATCTGAGCCACAGAAAAATGTAACCATGGAAACCTGTAGACCATCTCCTGCACCTTCAGGATTTAGGCATTTCTATCCAACAACCAAGTAAAATTACATTTCAGGGAACATTCTGTTCTTTCCTTTAAGGATGGGTAGAAGTGGACCCATAAATAGTTCTCAACAAGGAGGAAAGAAGGGGAAAGTGCAGCTGATATTCAAGACTCTATTTTAAAAAGGGAGAAGTTAAAGTTCTGAGCAAAGGAACAAACATGCATGGACCCAGCAAAAGACAATAATTAAGACTGGGATGACTCAAGCCCAGCAGGTTGTCAGAAAGCTCAGTTGCAAACGTGAACTTTCTTCAGAGCTAAAAAGCTCAATACAAAATAAGTCACTCCACAATCTTAGTTTCAACTCTCTATTCTCCCCTTAGTAATTGCGAATGTAAAATTTGCCCTGCTTTAAGAGCTTAACAAGACTGTTTTCATAGAGCTATGTTATTAGAAATGGCAATATTGTGCAATCCTGATGTATTGCGACAATTTTAATTTCTCTTAGATATATCTTCTACCTTTAAAATAAAAGAAGTCTGGGTGGATCACAGAGTAACTGTCCTAACAGCCAGGAACCACACTGAGACAAGGAATAGGTCTCTAGTGTTTTATTACTGCTACATTAGACAGAAAATCCTAACAAACTGAAGAAGCGTGGGAAAAACCCAGACAGATAAACCCCAAAAGTCAAGGCGGGTCTGATCTGTGTCTCTTTGAATGGCTGCTGAACTCTTCGGTACTACGCATGCGTTTTCCCCCCTGGATAGGGGCCCCCTCCTGCTCACCATCAGTACTCATGACAGTAACAATAAGAAAAACAATAATATACCGACAATTTAATTTACAGTTAAAACAGTTTGAATAATTTGAATAAATCAAAAGCACATCAGAGTGTGTGTGTGTTGCACAGTAGTAAATTTCCCCAAAGTTTTCAAAGATTGCATTAGGTTGGGAGGGAGACTGATGTAATTCCCTTAGAAAGAAATTCTATTAAGTCACTACTGGTAAGTCCCTTTCCTGAAACTAATTAATCTAATTTTTGCTTAAGATGACCCCCAAAGCCAACCTTTGGATGTGACTTTGATAGATACACATAGCAAAATTTAATTTTCATGTATACTAACTCTCAAAGCTTTAAAGTTTAACCACCAATACCTTAAATTTAGCTCAGAAATGAACTAACCACCAATATTATTGTTGTCAGACTGATATAAAATATATTCTGAACTTCTTGTTTTCTACCAACATCTTGGAGATGACTACATTTTGAATCAGTTGAATTTTCCAAACTGTTTCAAAGTTGGTCACAAAATCTGTCATCCCCTCTTGTAAGGAAGCCCTCCCAGACCTTGTAATAACAAGGCTGAACTTTCTCAACAGAAATACATTGTATTTTACCAGTACAGTAATTTGATTTAATCTTCCATGAGCCTTTTGTTCCATTGGACCACACTGTCTAACAAAAGAAAGCACCATAACTTTGCAGCCTGCTGTTTGGTATATAAATGGTCACACAATGTTCTTTAGTAAAGGTAAAGGTTTCCCTTGACGTAAAGTCCAGTCGTGTCCGACTCTAGGGGGCGGTGCTCATCTCCGTTTCTAAGCCTTGGAGCCGGCGTTGTCATAGACACTTCCGGGTCATGTGGCCAGCATGACGACACGGAACGCCGTTACCTTCCTGCCGAAGCGGTACCTATTGATCTACTCTCATTGGCATGCCATGAAGACTGTCCAGTGGTATGTGCATGAAGTGTTAATGGATCCAGGAGATGAAAGTAATTTTCCTAAAGTTTGTTGCATAGGCACTGTAGATTAGACACCACCATTATTATTAGCACTAGTGTAATGTTGTTCAGGTTTCCCCCCAGCAATTAAAGATTCCTTGCTGCTTAACTTTATCCTCAGAGAATTTTATATCTCACACATTTTGATAGAAGTATAAGCTCATTAACAGAATATTTTTTAGCCAGACCATTACGTCTTCATTTTGAATCACAGCTCATTAAAACAATTATAATCAAATGTTTCATTTTCTTTTTCCCTTGTGAGGAACAGCTGAAAAGGTTATGTTTGTTTTTCTTTATCAGAATCTCTAGAGCTATATAAACAGACTACTTGGACTTGTTTGTGCTGCGTTTCCTTTATATTTTAGACGGTTCTTGAAAATGCACAGTTGAACTGGTAGTGCTCTTCTTTGGGTCAAGAAAGCTAAAGATGAGGTACAAAACTCTGGATGCACTTTGTGGCTCTCTCTTGTTGTTCTCTAGTCTAGCTGGTCTTAATCAGAAACTTGAAGAAAAAAACTAAAACTGATCATTCATCATGCATTTGCAACTTATCTTTGAATCAATCAGAGAATGAGCATAGAAAACAGTAAGAACTAGAGTTCAGATAAGCCATCGCAGAAGAGTGTTCAAGAATGGAATAAAGTTTAGTAATAACCATGAATATGCAAATTAAATATTACTCACAAGTAGTCAGAATTGTAATCACGATACCAGGAAAGAGATGGAACAAGTGAATCAAAAGGAAGACAAAAAGTAACTGTAAACCATAATATGGTTGCCTCCAAATGCAGCTTATACTTAAATAACTCAAGCTGAGAAGGTTTGTTCCTCCTGAAGATGATAGTTCTATCTATTAATAACTTACATATGAGCTACAAGGGTACAAAACTGGCAAGAGGCCTAGAACAGAAGGACAGAACAAAGCACCATGAGAAAATCATGAGTTCACCAAAGTCTAGGTGGTTGGGGCCCAAGAAATGAGCAAATATTCCCAATTTAAGCTTTTTATTTGTATTTGTATTTGTATCTTTTTAAAATTTGCTTTTACAGTCTTGGAAAAGTGTGGGATCTTAAAGATGTTCTTTGGAATAAAACATTTTTGGCACACTGCCTTCGATGGCAAATCAGTCCTGTGGAATTCAAGGCTTTTAGGAGGAAATATGCTACCCCTTCTCTGGATCTAGAGGTAGGGTTGCAGTTTCTGGTCTGGCTCAATGATGTTTGGTATGCAAGTGTCAGGCAACTTAATTCTAGGAGTCTTTGCTGTAATCGTAGGTCTCCAGAACTTCTGTCCCCAAACCCTTTGGCATGTCAAGATAATTTTGATCATAATTTGGTTCCTTTCTCTTCTTTCTAATCACTAGTGTATATCCTCAGCCTCTTTATCTATTATACCTCTGGGCTCCAGGATGACTGAGATGAATCTGCCAATCTGAGGAGTCTCTATTATTCATATCTCCAATCTTAGATGTAACATTTCCCCATTTCATGACAAAAACAGCTAACAAACTGAGTCTTGCATAGCTCATCTTGCTTCCCAGCCTTGGCAGGAGGATAGAATGGATGTGTAAAAGAGGTCTAATACAGAACCATTGTGACAAGGAATATGCCAGTATAGCAGGCAGACAAGAGGCTCACAATGTACTTTCTGTTGCTCCTTGGAGAAAGATTGAAGCAAAATTGAGTTTCTCTGTGCTCATCTGTGAGCCTGGAACTGTGATTGGTTCTTCATTCTCTATGAGTGCTGCAGATGCACAATTAAGTAAAAATGCTTGTTCCCATTGTATTGTGTTCCAGAATCCTAAAATATCTGAACATTCCATTCAAACCCTCCTTCATTTGTAAGATATGATTTGGAAGACAAGATGCCTGGCATCCTGAAATGCTAAGTCTGTGTGGTTTTGGAGCTTAGTTTTATTGGTCTTTAGAGTCACAATTTTACATTTCATCGTTCCAGCACTCAGTCCCAAAACAGTTTACTTCTTTGTCCATTCCCAAGGACTGCAATACATCATCTTCCATGCCTTTAGCTAGGGTGAGTGAAGCCCCTTTGGATTGTATTGATGTTTCTTTTTTATATTCTTGTCCAGTTTTTGTAATCTTTGCTATTTTTATTCTTTTTGTTTCTTATTGTATTTTTCAAATGTTTTTACTTGTGAACCACCCTGACTTGTTGAGGCGGGCTTACAAATTTAATCAGTTCAATAAATAAAATCTGATCAGATTATCAAAAGTTAAATATGAGTGCTGGTTATATGATTACTGCAGATCAAACTTTGCTCAATGACATTTCTGATAACAGTTTTTTTTCCCACTATTGCAATAATAACAATGTGCTGGAAATTGATAGAAGAACTGTTTTTTGTAATAAGCAGGTTCCTGGGCAAAGGTACATTTGTTTATTTAAAATATTTAAAGTGTCTTTAAATATGAAAATTAAAAACCAATAATAAAAGGTGCTGGGCTAGAAACCAGGAAACTGTGAGTTCTAGTCCCACCTTAGGCATGAAAGCCGGCTAGGTGACCTTGGGCCAGTCACCCTCTCTCATCCCAACTCACCTCACAGGGTTGTTGTTGTGAGGAAAAGAGGAGGAGGAGTCTGATCATGTTCCAGCTGCTTCCTGGTATGAATTTTAAGAAAACTGATTCTGATAAAAAGAAACTATATTTTTAATCCTTGGTACATGTGGTAATAGTACTTTTCCATGTAGAATATTCCAAGGCATTCCACTTTAAAACAAGGAACCTGTTAAAATGGTATCTTTTCTTTCTTTTTTTTTCCTTTTTACAAACACAAACACACCAAAATTCAGTATCTGATAACCAGTAACCATAAATCTTCTCCACAGATAAATCAGGTATTTGCCATTGTAGTAAGTTTTCTGTCATAGCCCTTGACCTCTCCTTGCACGGAACATTGAATACTATGTTTCTTTTCTTCAGACCATTAACAGTCTGACTCTAAATGCATGTTGCTATTTTGCCATGAATTGTATAATCAGGGTCAATTATAATTATAATCTGCTCTTCATTGCCTCCATAATCATACCATTTTTAAAAAAATGATTTCACTTTATTCCAGATAAGAAATGATATTAAAAGCTAAGCATTCAGTCTGCATCAGAATACATGAACCAACATTGTTCTCTTTTTAATTTGATTGTTGTTATCTACTTCATTAATCCCAGCACACTCAGGCATTTAGCCTCTGCTAATAGTTTCACAAAGATGGTTACAGAACCAAGGACAATGTGAAATACCACAGAGAAATAATGGAGTAGAAAGTGGGTGAAGCTCTTGTTTTAAGACTAGAAGCCCGATGTTCTCAAAATGTTTATTAAATAGTTGGAACATCTTGCTCCTCCAGGAGTTAACAGGGATCTGGAAATAGCAGAAAGAGAAAGTGATGACTGAGCATCCAGGAACAATTGTCTGACAAAGTTGATCTCAGAGGTAGCTAGATAATCTATTCAGAATGCCAGACCTGGCACTGAAAAAAAAGCCATTGGCCTGCAAAAGATTGCATCTACCTATGAAGTTGACTATACTATGACTAGTATATAGAGTGTACACTTTAATCTAAATGCTCAATAGAAATATTTATATCATCAAAAGCCATTCATGCAGAGAGCCATTTGACTTCATTTTTGCTTGCATTTTGGTAGTCTGTCAGGACCTAAGCATTTAGGGTTTTGGTCAGCCAATGGTAGCATTAAATGTATAGGAAATAAACATATTAACTAATTTATTTAGTTCATTTAGTAATTCAGTTTGTCATGGCTTTCCCTATTGGCAAGCCACAAAAAGCTTGAATTAGACTTCCAGCCTGAGAAATATTCTGTATCTTGAGGGTACAGCCTTGAAAAGGAAAACTGTGGTTCCATTTGCCTCCAAGATATTCGTACAGTCAGCAGAGAGAGTCCAGCTCAAATCTGGCAGTATATTGGGAGATAAATGGCCATCATCCACTGCAAGATGCAGTGTTCAATTTACATGCCACCCCAAAAAGTTAGTGGAAGGGACTGTCATGCTTAATTATGCTCAATACAATAAATTCAGAATTAGATCCTCCCCAAAATCATTGCTAAAATTGCTTGGACTTCAATAATGACAACAACCACAAAGTGATAACAGTCTAGTGTACATATGACAGTGGCAACATTTATAATTTCATGTTTCATAAAACTTAACAGCAGATTACAATTTTCCATTTTCTAGCATTCATTCCTAAATCTTTGAAGTTAAGATTTTCCCAGGCTATAGAAATCCAGGAAAGGATTTCACAAATCTAGAATTTACAGGATATCTTAGGAGGCAATCAAAATTCCAGCTCTTTAGTATCCCAAAACATATACTAATTATTTTGGTTGCCTATTGGACAACGAAGTATTTTGTTTCTCTTCACATGATTTCATCTTACCATGCCTTATGTAAACAAAAAACTGTTCTCTTACTTGAATATAATTACCTATACAAATAAAATTGACTATCCAAGCAGAACTATCTGGATGAACATATATGTAATAATAATTGGAATATATTTGTAGAAATTGTTACTGGGGTGCTTTCAAATTGTACACTCTTTTAACAATATACAGTGACATTTATATCCTTGTTAAGAGCACAGTGCAGGCTATGAGTACATTAAGAAACCTGTAACACACTGTAACAGTAAATTGTTTTACTTCTCAGGAAAGGCTGATTCCAATCTAAGCTATTGGAGCTCTGTGTTTCTAGTGGCTTTGCAAGTGCTCGGAAGCCAAGGAATCATTCATATAGATTAAATTGCAGACAAATGCTTAATGCATGAACTCGTTTCCTATTGAGCTAGCTTGTGTGGCATTTTCTTTTTCTTTATCTAGAATCCGTAATAATGCATTAAATGACCAAAATTTCTAAAGAATCTGCTTAAGCTTTCTTCTTCAGCTTCACCTCTGGTTGCTGATGAGCAATGCATCATCCAAACACATTATAGAAATTAGACCTTGCATTCCATTATGCATTCAGACATTTATAGCAGTGTGATAAACCTGTCTACACCTCTGGGAGTTGGCTATATAAATCAATGCTCCATATAAAAAGATTACATTCTCATTTGATAGCACTGAAGTTCTACATCTTTCTCTCTGGCCTTTGAAAAAATTTCATCTGCAAGAGAAAGTTCAAGTGTTTAATAAAAAGGGTAGAGTGGCAAGCAAACTCAAGGAAGAAGAGAAAGATTTGAGCATCAAGTGAAAACTTTCCCTCTTTGTAATTTGCCTGAATCTTATCCAAGCAGTTGTGAAAAATTTAGGTTAGGGATGCTGAGAAGCAAAATGAAAGGGGAATGTAGTTGCTAGGCTATGCAAATCATTCAGTGAACAAGGCCAGGAACAAGGGGACATTTAATCCTTCTCCTGACAGTCATTCTTTTGCTATTGGGTGTGGCGGATTTTCAGGATATTATATCTCTGCTTGCAAGGTAAACCCAAAAATTCACAAACATAACTATGGAATCGTGAAATAGTGCTTGAGTGGGGATGGGTGAGAAGGAGGGAAAGGGAGCAGATCTGGGACTCTGGCAGGGAAGGGGGGAAGGAGAGCCAAATGTGAGCTAAAAAAACTGAGCAAGAACAGGCAATACAAGAAAGCCCTTCTCAACGTGCCCCTAGCTTGATATAAATACAAGTGGATGATGGAAAGCAGTGGTAGCAACGCTCACTAACACTGAAAAAATAAAAAATAAGAAGAAGCTTCTCCCAAAATATGTAGGAACAGAGATACTGCTGCTATGTTAGTAGTCCTTTTATTTCCATGGGGCTTTTTCTGCACATTTGTCATTCTTCTGGTTTCTGCACATTTGTCATTGTTCTGGACTTTTCCTATTCATTTACATGGAGAAGGCTGAAGAGGAGTGTTAATGTTTCATAATGTTCATTGGCTCAGCTGTACAAATGGGTAAGACTTCACATGCCCAGAGCCAAGTAGCATGAGTTAAATGCAAACACTATGAAGCCTAATATGTTTAAGAATTCAGAAGTACACCTGTATCAATGTCTTTGTGTGTGTGCACACATGCACATTACATGCATATGGCCCTACTGCTAATGCAAATAAAACATTTTGCTGAATAGTCAACCCTAATCTTCCATGTCTGCCTGGACGCTTCTAAAGTGTGAATCTGGTTATTGGTTCAAGATGTCTGCAAATCCTGTTTTCGCAACATTTCTTTTCACAGTTGCTATAGTCATAGGAAATGCTTCGAGTAACATCTGCAGTTTTCCAATCCATATTATTATTTGCTGACTAGAACTTCAGTGCATACACAGAGAGTCTTTAATATACATCTTACAACAAAGTATACATATTATAAAATATACAGAGTTTAGGATCTGATTCTAAGATGTTTTATATTACATGTTCTCAGTTCTGGAATACTAAACTTATGTCTATGAGCATGGGAGGAAGACAGAAAGAACCATATTAATTTATTTTACTATAAAAAAAAGTAGTTCTCAATATTTTGTGGCTTATAACAGACCTGCTGGCAAAATTTATGAAACTTTTGAAAGGCACATTTGCATTTTGCTCTCATAATCATCTCCTGCTGACAACAGTATGGACTGCACACATGCATGTAAGATCCGCTACTGAACCACAGTCAAACCATGGTGGAAAAAAAGTAACAACCAGATTTTTTTTTCAGAAGCACATACACTCATAAAAGATGACACCAAGGTATAGTACATGTATACAAAATATAAACGGTTGTATTTATGTGCTATAATATGGAATGGAAATAATAGAACAAAAATGCAAAGAGCATTTTGGAAAATAAATATCTGTTTCATAGGGACAGCATGGTCAGATAAGTAATAATAAACTAATTATTTAGTCAAAGGATGGACTGATATATGAATAAAAATTAGGTAGTAATATAGCTGCGCCTTAAAGTCTGAAGATATATAATTTTAAAATCTTCTAGGCTATAAACGTCATATAACATTTTTAAACAACCTACTGATTTAGAAGAGATTTACTCCTATAGCTCTGTACCTTCAATACTGAATTAACTAGGCTGTGTTAATTGTTCAAGTCACTGAATGTCTCTTTCTTTCTCTCCCTCTCTCATAAACACAAACTTAACTATCCCATATGGGGGTGGGGAGGTGTCTCATAGAGAATGTTCATGACACAAGTACAAAAATCTGAAAAATACCTTAAAGAAGTGAAGGGATTCTGCCCTTATTTGGCATTTTGGTTCTTTGTGGTTCAAGAACTTAAAAAATCAAAAATACATAAATTATATAAATGTATATTATGATTAACTCTCACAAAATAACTAATAATACACTATCTAGTTATGACTGCTAAGTGCAATGTATAAGTTTTTTTTTGTCTTTGCAAAAAAAAACTTATACATTAGCTGAAAGGCGGGAATACATCTTTGATGGAATAGCTGTGCAAGCCAATGGCTGGGGATCTGTTGCCTATTGAAGGAGCATGTGCATGTTTCCAATAAGTTCTGCTTAAATGATTACACATAATTTAAAAAAAAATACTACAACATGTGGAAAAACCTTATAAACTCTAGTACTCTGATCCTTAGGAGACTAAATTCTTTAGCATTTGGAGAATCACACCACTTGCAAACTGGGTAACAAATTATAATGCTATTTATAAGGATGTGTACCCACTCTGGATATAGCAGCTAAGGCCAGTAAACATTACTCGCTGGCAAAACATGCTATGTTACAGTTCTTAATATTTCTATGTCCAACAATTTATAACTTATTTTTCTATACAGTATCATAGAACTGGAAGGGACTATTTAAACCCTCAAGTCTCTCCCTCTCACCCCAGCTAAGTGTGAAAGGAAGCGTGCCACTTCTTGGGATAATTAATTCACTATCAAACTATTTTTATTGCGATGAAGCCATTTTCTATTTGCCTTCTTTCAACTTAAATCCATTATTTTTTGTCCCACAGTCTGAAACAAGAGAGAACAGATCTTGAGCTTCTCCTTTTGGGTATTTAAACAGTGGTACCATAGCCCTCCTCAGTCAGGGCCAAATATTCAATTCCTTCAATAGGATCTGGTCCCATAATCACTAGTTTCCTTTTTAGCATCTGTTCCAGTTTCTCTGACTCCTTCTTCAAGTGTGGTCCCAGAATATGACAGTGCTTGAGGTGGAATGTGACCAATGCAGAGTAAAGTAGTTGTGTACTCATAACGATTTGAAAATGATACTTTTGTAGATAGAGTCTAAAATCACACTTGCCTTTTTGCACCCACATCTCACTGCTGATTCATTCAAAATGAATAGAAATTCCCTCACCATGTTTCTTCTGGCCTCAGTCTTCAATTCTGATTCTTCATTCTATTCCACACAATTTCCTGATAGAAAACTACTCTTTTATTTGATAGGACTGAGATAAAATAGGAATGCTTCTACCTTTTCTGTTTTTCCTTGTTAGCATTTTGCCATCTATATTAAGCAGTTGCTTACTTATTGTTTTCTCTTACTTTAATTTTTGTTATTCTTAGCATCCTTTGCTCATTCTGAGCTTTAGATTTCTGACATCAACTTTACAGGTTTGGGCTATCCATATGCACTCTTGTTTGGTTAGTATCCTTGTCCCTAACTCTGAATAAATATTTCACAATGGCCAGTATCAGTTTAAAGATAAGAGACACTCTTGTGTCTTCCTCTACTTTCTGAAGGTGGTAGTTGTCAGCAGGAGAAATCAGATATTTCCTGGAAGGATGATGCTTGGCAGAATACGTCCTCAACAGATCTTGGAATAATTAATGTCCTGCAACACTTCTACTTCATGCCACTTTGAATATTTTTAATATACTTCATTATAGGTCACAGACCCACCAAGCATATCAGAATAAAAATAATAAGATAAAAATACAATGAAATCAGCTGAAAAAATGAACAAAAAGACAAAAGTAAGATACGGTGAAATAAGGTAAGAGTGATGCAGTGCTTTGAAATTCTACACAATACTCTGCTCAACATAGTATAATTCAAAAGCAATCCAAAATTAATATGCCATTAGTAAAACATGAATTCTGCAGACTACAAATGCAAACCTAGCAACAGCTTGTGTTATCTTAGGGTCTTTGTTTGCCAGAAGGAGATTTACATAAAATTCATCTGGTCATCCAGGGAATATCTCTAATTTGCTTTTGGAAAACATTATCCACAGAAGGTGTAATATCTTCTCCCTGGTTGGGTAGAGGATAGTAGACATAGTCCTTGTTCACATGCAATAGTTGTGTTTTCCTTTCTGGTCTTCCATTGACTGAAAAAATGGATGAGAAGACTTAGATCTCTAAAGTCCATAAAATGGTTGTAGCTGTTCTTTGTGGTATGAATTAGCAGGAAGGGATAATTATCGCTGGGTTGATAAGCCTTGGAAGTTATTTTCTCACATCTCTCATCCTTGCTCTTGGCAGACTGCATACTTCATGTATGGGCAAGGTTGGCACACACTTGCTTTGTTTCTCATGATGGTGGATCACCAAATATCAAGTCTCTTCTCTTTATCTTTGTGCAGGGTGTACTTGCATCTCGACTGTCCTTCAGAGATCCATCATCCTGCCTGCGGTTCCACAATACTCTTTTTCCTTCTCACAAGACTCACAACTATTTCTTCAATGAAGGCCTGAAAGCTGTTTCTCAGATCCAGCTGTGAATAATATCTTGCAGTCACTTATTTTTTTTAGATTTTCACTCTTATTCCTGAATTAATTATCTGCCTTATGAAATATTCCTTCTCCTGTAGCACCTGCTATGGTAGATTCTTTTTTATTTGATAAGTCCTCATTCTCTGTCATCAGCTGAAATGTGCTCAGTCACTGTTCCAATCTTGTGCTTAGTTGCAGACTTAGGCCACACTGTTTTTGTTTAGGAATACGAAGTGGTCACAAGTAGTGCAAATCACAATACTGCTCTGTACATTCATGTTCACTTTTGTTTCTTTAGTCATTACTGATAGAAAGTTTTTATTTTTTTCTTATTTCCTTCTTAAGTTAGCTATGTACTAACTCTTAAGTTAAAGGGAAAACTTGCTAAACTTTCCTTAAACGTCTTCACGGAACTCTACTAGCAAGCTTCTGTTTGCTCTCACTGCCTACTCGCTCAGTGAAGTATGTACATTAAATATTAGTGTTGGGTAGAAAATACATACTCTGGCTGAGATGCCCAATCTAGATCCTCAGAAATTGCACGACATTTTTTGGCTTAGTCCAAAAGTCATTAATTGCATTTATGGCCTGGATTTAGAAGAGATTTGGAAAAACACATGAGTAAGAAAACATAAATGTATGAACATCTTTTGTTTTTCATCAGAATGAGATGAAATTTATATGTAAACCAGTTCTTCCTGAAGAGTGAAGTGTGTTAAATTTCACAACAATTATTTTTAATGTGGCTGTAAATTTGTTATTTTTAGGAACTAAATGCCATGAAATTTACAGCAGCAGTAGCCTCTGTTGTAAAGAACACCAGTGCCAAATTTCAGACTAAAGGGAGAGTTTTATACTAACAGAATGAGTGTTTGTAAGGAATCTGATATCCCTATTTGAATATGACTGCTGGAGGTTGAGATATAAAATATACACTCACTAGACATTTCTATAAAATAGCTGCTAGGCTAGATGAAACAGCTATTGCCATTTTCAAACAGTCATTCTGTATGAGAAGCTGGATGCACTTTCCTACCTAACCATGTAATTTTGTGTAAATGATAAAGTCCTTCCTTCCTTCCTTCCTTCCTTCCTTCCTTCCTTCCTTCCTTCCTTCCTCTTTCAAGTAGTAGCAGTAGCTCTATCTGTATCTCTGGAAGAACAGATTGGGATCAGAACTTCTTTGGTAATATAACAGAGCTCCAAAAAATTAAAAATTTGTTCTAAATTGACTCTCTCTGCATAATAATCCAGTATTCACTTTGAATTTACCCCTCCCACAGTTAATATTAATATTATTAAAGCATAATAAACATGTAAGGTCAACAGACACAGCCCCAAAGCTTGCTAGAATAGTCATGCTTTCAGTTCATGATCATTGGTGATCATGGCCAAAATCGGTCAAGCCACTTTTTGCAGCATTCCTCATCTTCAGTTTCACAAATAAAGATGACCTATTGTTCCTTTCATAGTGGTATGACATGAAGCAGCACTCATGTAGATTCCTGTGGGAGGAAGCGTAAGTTCTGCTGAAATCAATGGAACAGGTCAGTCACAACTAACAAGCCGCAGGTATTGCAATTACCTCCAATCCAGTCCCGTTTCTGCTACATATTTCACTTCACAGTAATTGAACATAGACATTTTAACTGCCTACTTCCACTATTAATACTCAGTAATATTTATTTAGCATTAAAATACTTTCAGAAATAACATATTTTCCTAGTAGGATTTATCATTTCACACAGTGGTGCCATAACAATAAACATAAAAGAGCAGGAATGAATGAATGAATTAATTAATTAATTAATCAATCAATCAATTAATTAATTAATTAATGATATTTCAGGGCAGAAGTCTATGGGTATACTCAGCAGAATGGAAATTGATGGCTGAAAGTAGTATTTTATTTGTTGTTTACTGCATACATGTCCTGTATCTCCCTGCAGAACTCAGAAGTGACAGTTGCTCACATAGTTCAGGAGAGTCAGAATTTAGTTTGCGTCCCTTTCTTGCGAACCTGTTCAGCTCACAGTCCCACAGAATAGGTCTGAATTGGTGTGGTTTGACTCGGGCTATGGCTGGATCACAGACATACCCCTGTGTCTCTGCCACTGATTTTTCCTATTCTTTATATTAGTATAATTTTCTCTCACCCCCAAACAATGCATTAGTCCTAGAAACAAAAGAAAATCTGCCTGCACTCTCTTTTCATCATTAGAGTGAGCTCTCTGTCAGATTCTGCATGGAGCCAAATATTTGCATAAGTTTTCTATAGTCAATTCAAAACCAGATCCACAGAACAAAAAGGTCAGGTAGTAATTATTTATGTGGAAGGATTGCATTAATAGAACAAGCATCAGCTGTTTGCATTCAGAGGTTTTCATGTGCACAGCTTTGTTGGGAATCTGAACACAGTCCACTTATTCTTTTTAAAAGTTCTATATCTTTATCAGGAGATTGCTGGTGGGCTCTTTAACTAAACATGTTGTGTTTCCTTTGGCTGGTGCAAAAGAAAAATATTCTTTTCAGTAATGGGTTCTTTTTCAAGACAATCAGTTCTCCCTGAGTCTGTCATCGTTAGCAATTTACTGATACCTTTAGTATTAGTTTAATCAGGCTTTGGTTTACAGTTGAACAATCATCATTTATGTCTTGTGCATAAATCAGACCCTGGTTTTTCTATGATTTACTTAGCTGTGTTTTGCAAGCAAGAGATAAAGGATAACAAAAGACAGGTTCTACTCACTATGTTTACATTTTCTTCACCATACTTCTCCCAAATTGTGTGGCGAGAAATAATTACATTCAAATCATGTCTGCATTGTGTTCACACAGATCTTTGCTAACAGTATACGGGTTTTGACACGAACTCAGAAAACGTTCTGTGCTTGGTATCCGTTGGCATTGGATCTGCATGTTGCTTATGACCCTTGTGTTGCTTTCTGTGGGGATAAACTACAGCCTGCAAAGTGATCAGCTTATTTATTCATTAGAGAGGATTTTGTACAAAGGAAATAACAGTTTTTATAAGAAAAGTTGCTATTGCAGATCAGCTGACTAAGGCAGATCACAAAACATGGGCAACAATGAAGTGGAACAAATGGTAAAACTAAGGCTCTCTCTTCACCAACAAATTCTCCAGCTCCCTGCCTGAGTGTACTGTAATACTGTAAGGGCGTCCAATGTGGTCCAATCACAAGCTGTAGTTAAGAAACTTTCCTTCAGGAAATAGAAAGCCACTATAATGAAGAGAACAAAGAGGAGCAGAACTCTGGCAGAAAAAGTATAAGATGATCATATGGGATGCGAAAAAATAATTTGAGGAGCATATGGGGAAGAGGAAGCTTAGCGTAGTTGGGCCTGGTAAATGCTTTTGTAGGGGGGGAGACTTCCAGAATATACCAGGGCTGTAGGCTAGACTGAAAAGTCAAAACAATATTCCAACAGAAGGAAATGGCACCTTAGTCATGTAACATGCCAAGAAAACTGCGTAGGCCTATCCATGAAGTCAACAGGAGTCAAAATTGACTAAAACATAATTTATTTTATTTTATTTTATGGTAAAGAAAACATTGAAGGAGCAATTAAGACTTCTTTGTATTCAGAACCCATGAAGGAATTGGATTGTGAGCTAAAAAGTGAAAAGGGTATTCAAGGGGGATACGTATAGAGACTGCAGGGAAATTGAATGTATTCTTTGTATCTGTCTTTACTGCGGAAAAAATAGGACAGATACCTGAGCTGTACTGGCTTTCTCAGGAGTAAATCAGAAAAACTAAAGCAAATGGAGGTAATAACAGAAGATATTCTGAGAAATTACACAGTAACATATCACCTAGTCCTGATTTTGTCCATCCAAAAGTTGTTAAGAACTCAAATTTGAAATTACTGACCAGGTAATTTTGTATCAGTAGTGCAAATTAGAATAGTCAACACAGATCTAAGTTCAGCTACAAATCAGAAACATACAGATTTGTGTAAGTCAGATTTTATATTGATAGATATAGTTTTAGACTACCTACATTCCCTAGGAGGCTGCACACAAAAAGTAGTGAGCGAAAGAATTTGGTGCACATCATATAGGGACAGATAAAAATAAAGATGAGCTGATTGTGATTTATATATCATTCTTTTTTTTTCCTAGTTGTGAAGAAAATGTTACTGATAGAGAAGCACATCTTAATCCTGTGTGGTTTTACATATATATGTGTGTTACACTAACACTTAAAATTTATTGAAACTAATATAGCATTTTATTGATATTCTAAATCCTGTTTTTTGCCTGATAACATATTCAGCTGATTCTCTTTAGCTAATTTTGCCATATTGTCCTTCAACTCAAATATTCTTTGCCATTACAGTTGTATAGATTGGTTTATATTTCTGGTCCATCTTAGTTTTGTTTCTCAATAAGTGTATTTTGTTAAATTTCCACATAACTCTATGATTTTTTTCAAATAAAATTTATTTTATATACAACCTCCTCTAAAATATATCTTATTGTTTTTTTAGCCAAGAACTGCATTGTAAAAATCAAGGCAGTAGACAATCTGAACTTCTAATCACGTGTTAGTTTGAAACTGGAAATTAGGTTTGCTTAAAAATGTAGACCAAATTAAATTCCACCAGTATATCTACTTGCAGTTAAGATAGGAAATGTAAATTTCCCATACATCTAGTCATGCTATATTCATATACACATAGATATATATGTGGCTTTCACATAAGTAAGCATCTCACTTTCTTCACTGAACAAGTAACTCTGTGAAGTATGGATTTATCCATCAACTGAAGTGAATAGGAAATCCTTCATCCAAAACCTTCAGGAGCATACAGTAACATAAAGGAGGGGCTGGGTGTCTACCATGTCCATTTTGAATTACAGATCCTGTTAGATTATATTCCTAATTGATTCAAGCTGAAGCTTATCAATCAAAAAGATGTCAGGGTATAACCAAGGTCAAAGGATTTCTTCCAGCTCCACTTGAGGATTGCAGTGAAAGCGCAGCTCTGACAAAAGGTAAATATGCAAAATAATGAAGTATATATTTGCCAAGTTCACATTGGCGGATGGATGGATATATATATATACATACGCACACACACACACACACTTACATCCTGGTTCAAAACAAGAGCTATACATATTTTTATGTGCACATACAGATCCTACATAGAGAATGCTGGCCTTTTTTCTCAGTGGAAGAGATGGTTCTACATATTTAGATAGTGGTGCAGAAGCTGTCCTTTCCACTGATATAAATGGGAATCCCATTAATAAAACAGCTCAGAATGAGAACTGATTACACATAAGATTCTAGATTGTAGAAGATAGTTTACTGCTAAGTCTGGAAATATCCCAGAAGGGGATTCCATAAATGTGTACCATATTATTTCTGTCTATTTGTGGTTTAGAAATTCCAAAGAATCATATATATTGGCACCTTCAGTCATATTAACATACAGTTGATAAGAATCTCTCTCTGTGTGTGTAGAGTGTGTACACATAATCACTCTTTAGGAAAATTTCAGGGTTGTAAATCTAAATTTGACCCAGAAGTAATATCAAGCAAAAATGTGCAGTATTGTATGTAGAATTCTTGGGAAAAGCAGGGTGTATTGTTATATTGAATAAATTCTGCAACACAGATGTTTTGTAACGATTGTTTTTGTTTTACAATTGTTTACGTCAGAATATAATAAAGCACACCAGATCAAATACTTTTTAAGAAACAAAACTATGTTACAACTAAATGAAATCCATCTTGTGTTATGATATTGGAAGTCCTTGCTTTCATGAAAGTCTTAATTTGAGTGGGGACCCAAAAAATCCTGCACCAAGAGTAACAGTCAAATGAAACCTATATGGACTTTTCTTCTTGTTCAACAGCATGGATTATATGCAATTATGTCCAGATAAATCATGGCATATCTGTTTATGTCATCTTGGTTGGCAAGTTCTATTGGTTTCCTCCAATTTAACATTAATATGCAAGTGGAGTTTTAAGATGAAACTGATATAGTCAAAGGCTGAAAGCCTTTTCCTCCATGTCCCATCTGATTTAAACTGTTCTGGATGTACACTGGAAAGATTCACTTACCTTCCAACACTGTGGCTTTGCATAGTATTATACAAGTGTTTCTTTTCAGCACTTCCTTCAGAAACAATGCTTTGTTTCATTCCACCGCAGGTTTGGCTCACTGGGTTGACTTAAATGCTGAGAATCTTATTCCCTAGTCCTAAGGATAACTTAAAGAGAGATGGAAAACAAAATAGGCCTTTTTCCCTGTATTAATGATAAAAACATGTTTGACTTTCTTTTTCAAGTGAAGTTCAAAACAAGTGGCGTGAATTAGTCTTCTTACATTGGATCAAGAATGATTGCTTGTTTCCGTTGCAAAGCCAGGGATTTACAAGTTGTTTGGCTAAAATTTCCGTGACAGCTTGAACAAAACTGATTTTCTGACTATAAGTTTTGATTTGGGGGAGGAATACTTTCCTTCACTTTAAAAGCATGTGTTGGGAAGTGGGTGGTGAAGAAGAAGAAAAAAATGCATATGCATGCTACCAGAAAGAGGTAGGGTGTTTTTTTGTTTTGTTTGTTTTTCCTTGGGGGCATTATAACTAGCTGGAATAGAGAAACTTGAAAAAAAAATAAAGAATGTAGTTATGATAACATTTTTCAGTTCTGAAAAGTTCCTTTATTCCCTCCCCATTTTTTTTTTTTAAACTGGTTACAACTCACCATAAATGTTTCTTGCAGAGAATCCATTGAATTGAGTGGAACATAGCTCCCAATCATCCCAAATGGACATGGACAGGATGAAGTCCTCAGTGGATTGTGAGCATTGCCTTTGGTGCAAAGTAAGCAAAAGCAAAGTGTTGTTTTTAAAAAAACAACAATTGCTAGGTGTATCAATTGGTTTCTACATCTTGAAAGTTAAGGTCCACCTCCTTCCACATAAAATGCATTTCTCGAATCTCCAAGGCAGAAAATTTGCCCATGGAAGCTGGTGGTTTCTATAAATGGCCATTTGAGGGGGAAGAGGAGAATGGCCACAGAAATCAGTTTAGAAACTGATGGGCACTATTTGGACCTTGTTGCTGCAATTGCTAATAAAAAATGAAAAATGTAGCAATGCTGGCTTATTAAATCTGCCAGATAGATCCCTAGGCCTTCTCAGTGTCATAAGAGAACAAAACCACAAGCCTCATTTCTGAGAAAATGCCTTCTCTCTATCTATATGATCATAAAACTACAGGAAATGGGTGGGGGGGGGTTACGGAAATATATTCTTAAAAGATAGATTGGAGTGACAGGAGAGAAACAAAGTCTGAGCCTTCCAAATTTCCTGTTTTGCTAATGGTGTGTCCCTGTAGAAGGTGATGAAAGCTGATGTTCTTCACTCTGTGTTCTGGAAAGCCTTAAGCCTTGTGAATGTTTCATGTACATGGTTATTGTGTGATCGAAACAACTGTAAGACCACAACAGTGGTTAATCCCTGATGAAATACATGGCTCTAGCATTCAGGTCCTGTCATCCATGTGAAGCATGGATACCTGAATCAGAGAAGACTACACATATAGACTTTTAAACATGCATGTTCACAATTTTTGGAACCATGTGAGATCAGAATTCTTTGATATATAAACTCATACATGGATCAAGACCCTTATGCATGGGCTTCCTATTTGTTTGTTTGTTTGTTTGTTTGTAAAATTTAAATGCCACCCCAATCTGTTAATGACTTTGTGTAACTTTGTGTACATTTGTGTTGTATTGTGTAATATACAACAATAAAAAATATACAGTAAAAAAAGAAAAAGAAAACCAATAATCATTTAGAAAATCAGAACATGACACACAAGGGGTGCTATCCCAGGGCCTGTGAATACAGCCAAGGTTTAATGGCTCATTTAAATAGGGGCAAGACTGGGACTATATGAATCTCAAGGGGAATAGTGTTCCACGGCACAGGCATCATGGCAGACAAAGCCGCTTTATGGGTCCCACCAGGTGACATTGTTTAATCAATGAGACCTAGAGCATGCTAACTCTGTTAGACCATGGGGGGCGGGGGAGGTAGCAACATTGGGAAATAGGCAGTCCCTGAGATAACCAAGCTGTATGCTATGAAGTGCTTTATCGGTGATAACCAGCACCTTGAACTGCAGCTGGAAGCTTACTGGCAACCATTTCAGCTTATGAAGCAGAGGAGTCATATGGGCATGCCATGGCCTACCCATGGCATAACTGTATGTGCCACTGCATTCTGGACCAGCTGCAGTTTCCAAGTGGTATTCAAGGATAACTCCAAGAAGACTGCATTGCAGTAGTCCAATCACGAGGTGACCAAAGCATGAATGTCTTAAGGGCCTTCCAAGGTGTGGGTGCAACTGGTCAACTATTCAACTTTGTGCAAAGGATCTCTTGATCACAGCTGCCACCTGCTGCTTGAGCAGGAGCTGAAAGTCCAAGAAGACCACCAAGTTCTGTAACAGTCCTGAGGGCAACCCTATTCAAGACCAAAAATGGAACTGATAGTCAAGGACTGGACTAACATTTCCTGGGAAAAAGAGGGCCACAGAATAGGCAGGATTACGAGGTTTTTTTCCCATTTCTTTCCCACCTCAAAATGTGGCATGCCATTCCATCAGTTTACAGCAACTGGGATCTGAGAGCTATAAAAAAGTCCACCTGTGATCCTAGATTCAAAGGAGATGTACACTTGAACTGGCAACTGCCTTAGATGTCAGGTGGTAGGGGACGGATGTGCTGCTGTCAGCACCCACCATCACCACCAGATGCTACCACCATCACCACTGAAACCAGTTTCAACTGAATAAGGGAGGAAGTGGGGAAAGGATGCCATCTTTGGGATCAGGCCACAGACTGTTTTGCACCAACTTTGTCAAAGAGAAGAATATGAATGGCAGGAAAAGATCCTCAAAGTTTGCTTGATTACCATCCCACCTTCTCCTTTACATACATATTTCTTAATACCTTGCAGTGCCTCTGGGTTCAGTGGCAAGACATGTTGAGATGGGCGGCTATAAAAATCAAATAAATGAATGATACATACAGTGCAATAAGCCAGTAATAAGCCAATTAATCTCATAGGCTTCAGTTAACACAATTAGTTTCCAATCAATAAAAAGTAATATGATTACAGCCAAATGTATCATGTTTTTTTTTCCTTACTGCTCCTATTGATGGGGCACCCCCTGGTTTTGCAGATTGCAGGGCTGAATTCACAGATCATCCATATGAGGAGGGCACACAGTTTTCCAGATTGTCAAGGTTATAAACAATGTATCTTTGGAAATCCAAAAAACTTCATGAAAGTATTGCTAGTAGCTATGGATGATGGACATAGGTATTATTCCAACTGTCCACAGCAATTTATCCTTTCCTTCTTTGTTCCTTAAACAGCAAATATTTTCCTTTTGTTCCCTCACTTGGCTAGATGGAGTGAATAGAAAATATGGCAGGATGATATTTGTAATGAATGAAGAGCAACATAACAGACTTGCTACATGTAAAGTAGGCAATTTTACACATAGCTTCCAAGGAAAGTAATAACCCACTATTATCTCTGTGTATGTATATGGGCATATATATGCATAAGGAAAGTAACAAATAAGTGTAATGTGATCGCGCATATTTGAATGCTTAAACATGCTTCCATTTTAGAGTCCTTTTGCACTGCTGAGGAATGACTTTTCTGAAATTATGTAAAAATAGGGTTAAAATCAAGGTGCCATATACTTTCTCAATATTGTGCAGTATGATCTCACTGTAAGTCCATCCCATTGAATCTAGATAGGTGGATATTGATGAAAAAGCTATTAATTATCCCTGGCATTGCTTCACTTAATGGACTCAGTGTTAATCTCTGTTCCAATTGGATGAGGGATTTGACTTGTTTATTTACACCATTTTCTTGTTTTTTTCTAGCACAAGAAAAAATAATGAAAGGAAACCAGCAATATAAGAGTATCCGTTTCTTCTTGTAAGAACAGAAACTGATACTGGAACGATCCAGGGAGAGCATTGATGGAGCACTTTCTGGACTATTCAGATTTGTGCTTTTCAGGAAATAATGAAGTAGGCTAATCTGAAAACAAAAAGTGTTTCAATGTGGAGAAAGAAATCCCCTAAATAAAAAAATTCACAGTGGCGTATATGTGCATCCTAGACAAGTCTGGTAGAATAATTATCACAAATAACATCCGAAAAAAAACATTGTGGGACAACAACAGCAAAATATTGGAATACAATAGTCTCACATGTTGTCTGGATAAAAGGCAAAACAGAAAAAAAAAAAGAAAAAGAAAAAAATTAAATAAATTATGCCTTTTCCAGTTTGTTGTTGTTTATTCGTTTAGTCGCTTCCGACTCTTCGTGACTTCATGGACCAGCCCACGCCAGAGCTTCCTGTCGGTCGTCAACACCCCCAGCTCCCCCAGGGATGAGTCCGTCACCTCTAGAATATCATCCATCCATCTTGCCCTTGGTCGACCCCTCTTCCTTTTGCCTTCCACTCTCCCTAGCATCAGCATCTTCTCCAGGGTGTCCTGTCTTCTCATGATGTGGCCAAAGTATTTCAGTTTTGCCTTTAATATCATTCCCTCAAGTGAGCAGTCTGGCTTTATTTCCTGGAGGATGGACTGGTTGGATCTTCTTGCAGTCCAAGGCACTCTCAGAATTTTCCTCCAACACCACAATTCAAAAGCATCGATCTTCCTTCGCTCAGCCTTCCTTATGGTCCAGCTCTCGCAGCCATATGTTACTACAGGGAACACCATTGCTTTAACTATGCGGGCCTTTGTTGTCAGTGTGATGTCTCTGCTCTTAACTATTTTATCGAGATTTGTCATTGCTCTTCTTCCAAGGATTAAGCGTCTTCTGATTTCCTGACTGCAGTCAGCATCTGCAGTAATCTTTGCACCTAGGAATACAAAGTCTTTCACTGCTTCTACATTTTCTCCCTCTATTTGCCAGTTATCAATCAAGCTGGTTGCCATAATCTTGGTTTTTTTGAGGTTTAGCTGCAAACCAGCTTTTGCACTTTCTTCTTTCACCTTCATCATAAGGCTCCTCAGTTCCTCTTCGCTTTCAGCCATCAAAGTGGTATCATCTGCATATCTGAGATTGTTAATGTTTCTTCCAGAGATTTTAACTCCAGCCTTGGATTCCTCAAGGCCAGCTTGTCGCATGATGTGTTCTGCATACAAGTTGAATAGGTAGGGTGAGAGTATACAGCCCTGCCGTACTCCTTTCCCAATCTTAAACCAGTCTGTTGTTCCGTGGTCTGTTCTTACTGTTGCTACTTGGTCGTTATACAGATTCTTCAGGAGGCAGACAAGATGACTTGGTATCCCCATACCGCTAAGAACTTGCCACAATTTGTTATGGTCCACACAGTCAAAGGCTTTAGAATAGTCAATAAAACAGAAATAGATGTTTTTCTGAAACTCCCTGGCTTTTTCCATTATCCAGCGGATATTGGCAATTTGGTCCCTAGTTCCTCTGCCTTTTCTAAACCCAGCTTGTACATCTGGCAATTCTCGCTCCATGAACTGCTGAAGTCTACCTTGCAGGATCTTGAGCATTACCTTACTGGCATGTGAAATGAGTGCCACTGTTCAATAGTTTGAACATTCTTTAGTGTTTCCCTTTTTCGGTATGGGGATATAAGTTGATTTTTTCCAGTCTGATGGCCATTCTTGTGTTTTCCAAATTTGCTGGCATATAGCATGCATTACCTTGACAGCATCATCTTGCAAGATTTTGAACAGTTCAGCTGGGATGCCGTCGTCTCCTGTTGCCTTGTTATTAGCAATGCTTCTTAAGGCCCACTCAACCTCACTCTTCAGGATGTCTGGCTCTAGCTCACCGACCACACCGTCAAAGCTATCCCTGATATTGTTATCCTTCCTATACAGGTTTTCTGTATATTCTTGCCACCTTTTCTTGATCTCTTCTTCTTCTGTTAGGTCCTTGCCATCTTTGTTTTTGATCATACCCATTTTTGCCTGGAATTTACCTCCAATGTTTCTAATTTTCTGGAAGAGGTCTCTTGTCCTTCCTATTCTATTGTCTTCTTCCACTTCCGCGCATTGCTTGTTTAAAAATAATTCCTTATCTCTTCTGGCTAACCTCTGGAATTTTGCATTTAATTGGGCATATCTCCCCCTATCACTGTTGCCTTTTGCTTTCCTTCTTTCTTGGGCTACTTCTAGTGTCTCAGCAGACAGCCATTTTGCCTTCTTGGTTTTCTCTTTCTTTGGGATGTATTTTGTTGCCGTCTCCTGAACAATGCTGCCAACTTCTGTCCAGAGTTCTTCCGGGACCCTATCTACTAAGTCCAGTCCCTTAAATCTATTCTTCACCTCCACTGCATATTCCTTAGGAATATTAGTGAGCTCATATCTAGCTGATCTGTGGGTCTTCCCTAATCTCTTTAGTCTGATCCTAAATTGTGCAAGAAGAAGTTCGTGATCTGAACTACAGTCAGCTCCAGGCCTTGTTTTTACCGACTGTACAGATGTCCGCCACCTTTGGCTGCAAAGGATGTAATCAATCTGATTTCGGTGTTGTCCATCTGGTGAAGTCCATGTATAAAGCCGTCTCTTAGGTTGTTGGAAGAGAGTGTTTGTTATGCAGAGTGAATTGTCTTGGCAAAATTCTATCAGCCTGTGTCCTGCTTCGTTTTGTTCTCCCAGGCCATACTTACCTGTAATTCGAGGTGTCATTTGACTGCCCACCTTAGCATTCCAGTCTCCCGTGATGAAAATAACATCTCTTTTAGGCGTGTTGTCCAGTAGGTGCTGCAGATCCTCATAGAACTGCTCTACTTCAGCTTCTTCAGCATTTGTGGTTGGGGCGTATATTTGGATCACTGTGATGTTAGATGGCTTGCCCTGAATTCGAATTGAGATCATTCTATCGTTTTTTGGGTTGTATCCAAGCACTGCTTTAGCCACTTTACTATTAATTATGAAGGCTACTCCATTTCTTCTGTGGTCCTCTTGTCCGCAGTAGTAGATCTGGTGGTCATTTGATGTGAAGTGGCCCATTCCAGTCCATTTCAGTTCACTGACGCCCAGAATGTCTATCTTTAATCTTGACATCTCACCAATAACCACATCCAATTTGCCCTGGCTCATAGATCTTACATTCCAGGTTCCGATGGTGTGTTGATCCTTAGAACATCGGATTCGCCGTTCACCACCAGCACCGTCGGCCGCTAGCCGTCCTTTCGGCTTTGAGCTAGCTGCGTCATCACGTCTGGGGCTAGTTGAGCTCATCCTCTGTTCCTCCCCAGTAGCATTTTGACCATCTTCCGACCTGGGGGTCTCATCTTCCGATGGTATACCGACATATCTCTGGTTGTACTGATCCATTTAGTTTTCCCGGCAAGAATACTGAGGTGGGTTGCCATTACCTTCCTCAGGGATCGCATTTAGTCTGACCTCTCTGTCATGACCTTCCCGTCTTGGGTGGCCCTTCACGGTTTAGCTCATGGCATCATTGAGGTGCTCAAGCTCCAGCACCACGACAAGGTAACGATCCTTTGCTGAAGGCCTTTTCCAGAGTAATGTGCTAATTTAGAAATATCTTCTAGTTTTACAGAACAAAATTCTCTTGATGAAAGTATTTATCAACTAATTTAACTTTTAAAGCAGGCAGAATTCATCAACTATCACCAAGTAGCTTTCGTTTATATTTGTCTTTTTGCATCATCTGCATAGCCTCCCCACCACCAATGGACCCGCCTCACATGCACCAGCCCTTCTTTTCCACTCTCTCTATTTTAAAGGGGAAAACAGTGTTTTGGGCCAACACAGTTTCCAAATATTCAAACATCTCATCACAACTCCCAGTTACTCATTACTTTACATTTTCAAAGCAAAGCAGTGCCACTGTGAAAGCAATAGGCAATCACTTTTAAAGATGATTTTAATATGACAAAATAAATCTAACTCTGTTCTAGGCAGGCAAGTGGCAGGGGATAACATGAGCAAAGGGAATAAAAAGAGCTCTGAAGAGCCCATACCAGTTGCTAATACTTAATCTCTTTAAATAATGAATTAGCTGCTCGTATCTACTGTCGCTGCTAAGAGAAAGCACTTTCTTTGTAGAGTGTACTAAAGCTTGAATACCCATGAATTATTCAATATAAAGTGTGCCACTTAAAATGCCCTGATATTGAAGGCAAGTGTAAGATTATCTTTTGTCTGTCAGAAAGCATCGCTCCCAAGCTACTGAGACTTGAGGGGCTAAGAGAGGGAGCCAAGACACATCAGGCCAATTCAAGGTGTTACTGCAGTTCAAAGAACTTATCTTATTTAACCTGACCTTCACTCAGAGGCTGTGCTAATATTTCAGAGCCCTCTTCCTTTTCTCCATTCCTATTCTTTTCTTTTTACACAATTCTGTCTTGGATTCTGCAGTTCCAGCATAAATTGCCAAACAATGCATACATTCAGTGACGCAACAGAGCAGTTTCAAGATTTTATTTGTTGTTTTCCCCCCTTCTTTTCATCAACCCCCCTTCCTCCTCCCTCAGCATAGAGTACCAGCTATTGATCTGCCAGTCTTGCTTACATGGAGAAATGTATTTCCTTACTCAGGTTTCTAACAGCTTCCAGAGCTGAGTGATGACCTTACTTGTGCATAAGAATTTGTAATCCAGAAAGGTGGGGGGGACACAGTTGTGTGTATTGAAGGTTGATAGCAATAAGCCTCACCTTCCCAACAATCTAAGGTTCCAGGCAAACCCTATGTGTCCCATGAGTAGATCTATTAGATAGAGTTGAGTTGATTATAGTGTAAACATGCATAGTTTTGTACTGAAAGTAAGACATACAAACAAAAAATAGTACAATCCAGGCATCCTGTGAAAATCGTAACTGCTGTCTGCATTCAATATCATGGTGTTTGCGTATCTTATGATTTCAATTCAAATTCCTGACTTCTTAATAATAAATAGGTATCTCTGAAAGTACTAATCTATTTTAGCACATTCATATCCTACAATTGACCTTGTCCTATCCTTTCCTTTCACCCATTTCGAGCTAGATGCATGTCCTTAAATTCAATAATTTCCACTAGTGTACTTAATTTCATGACAGTCAGTAGTGGTTAAAGGCATCAGGCTAGAAACTGGGAGACCATGAGTTCTAGTCCTGCCTTAGTCATGAAGCCAGTTGGGTGACTTTGGACCAGTTACTGTCTCCGTCAGCCCTAGGAAGAAGGCAAGTGCAAACTACTTGTGAAAATGATACAAAGACTAGTGCTTTTCCAGGCAGTCACCAGGAAGCAAGACTGACTCAAAGGCACCTCAAGAAAGAAAGAACAAGCTTAGTTCCATAAAGCAGCATCACCCAGTTACATTTTTCTAAAATTTGACAAATTTAATTGGATGTTCAAACCAGAAATTGACAATTGTCTTGTTTGAGATCCACTGAAATATGACAATGCTCTGGCCATCTTTTAAGTAATAAGAATTGCCCTGAAGCCCTAGTGATGAGAATTGCTTTTCAGCTTCAATAAATAACAATGTCATTAGAAGAATCAACCCTACCTGATGGACTCCAGATATGTTGGGACTACAACATACTGGCTTTGCTGGCTGGAAATTATAGGACTTATGACTGAATTCATTTGGACACCAAGTTGAGGAGGACAGCATTAGAAAAAGGCACTCTGAGTCCTGGTAATGGTGCTACTACAACTATTACAAAAAATAATATCGATTTTTTTTTTAAAGGCCAGACAGGTCATCTGGCCATGTCGATCTTATTAGAAAAGAAGGTGGGCTCTAAAACAAGTTTTCTGGCTAGCTCACAAATTAATAAACATTGAAACACACTATAAAAACAATCCAAATTACAATTAAAACTCAGATTTTAAACTGAGACAGCTGGACTGAAACATAGGCATTTTTAAAAGTCTTGCATGAATTAAAAATGGCTTAGTCCAATATCAAAAAGACCTTAAAGATGTCCCCAGCTCAGTTTCTCTAGGAAGTCTGTTTCTACTAGTCTCCTCATAGTGGTAAAGAAGTATGGATCCAGTCCGTGTTCATATCACAAGTATTTAATTATTAGTCTACTCCGTAGAAATTTCACAGAAAGTGAAGTCTCCTACAAGTCATGCCCAGTTGCTGGTGACTTCACGAAACCAACTCTATAGTTTCCTGGGAAACAGTATGGAAATGGGGCTGCCCTTGAAAAGTATCCAGAAGCTTCAGCTGGTATAAAATGCAGTGGCACAAGCAGTTATGTATGTTTCTGGTAGAACACACATTACACCTCTGCTGCACAAGCTGCATCAATTACCAGTTTGCTTCCAGGTCCAATTCAAGGTGCTGGTGTTGTCTTCATGGCATGGGACTGGGCTATTTGAGGGACTGCCTCTCCCCAATTTCATCTGCCCATCCTGCCAGATCCAGCAGAGACTGCATGTTATGGGTTCCATCATCTAGGGAGCTACATTTGGCAGGCCCTAGGCGGCTGGCCTTTTCTGTGGCGGTGCCCACATTGTTGAGCTTCCAAAGGTCCCTCGAGACCTGGTTATGGCAGCAGGCCTGGGGACCCCAGGGGACAGGTGAACTAGTGAGGTGGCTCCATTATTAACATCCCTTTGTCTACTTTTTGTTGTTGTTGTTTTAGTTTGGGTTTTATTGTTTTTAATGTTTTTTAACAATTAATAACGATGATGGTTTTTAGGTGTTTAAATTGTTTTAGCTTTGTGAGAATCGCTCACTTTGTGAGATGGGTGGCTATATAAATGAGAGAGAGAGAGAGAATGGTTTGCCATTGTGTTCTTTAGGGTTGTTTTTTGACTTCCCAGTCTGGCCTATATCCTGAGATTCTCTGTATTACTGTGCAGTTTTTTTGCTTGTTGTTTGTTGTTTTAGTATGCAACTTGCTCAAATGGATATATTTTGATTGTAGTTTTTGGTTTGTGAAATATTTCAAGATGGACAGTAGCAGAATCCATGAATTATATACATTATAGAGATGGGTGGCATGCAAGTTTAAGTTATTATTATTACTATTACTATTACTATTATTCAGTTTTGTTAGATCATTCCATTTGAGAAGAAAATTGTGACACTTTTCTGTTTTTCGGTTATAGTAGTCACTTACCTCACTTCATTTCTGAAAACATTTAAAGCAGAGGTTTTGAAATAGGTCTTATGAGTCCATAACTACATATAAAAGACTTTTTTATCTAAATCAGATCAGAAGAACTTCTAGTCCTTTAAAGCTGAAAGATTAAAAAACACTCTTCAACTTTGCTCAGAATCAGACTGCAAGCTAGTGCATTCAACAAAGCACAGGCTTAATGCGGTCCATCATTAACTGCCAGTTAATAATCTCGTGGCCTTATTCTAGACCAATGTACAGATTCTGAATAATATGTAAATATATCCTACATACAATTTGTTGTAAGGGTTAAATAGGAGGTCCGCAGAGTAGGGTAGCAGTGCCAAGTTATCACTACTCAGGTAAGATTGCAACTGGGATATCAGCCAAAACTGATAAAAAGTCCTTTAACCCACAAAGGTCATTCGAGCTTCTTACCCCAATCAGTGCTGAGTTTTTTTGGTAGGCAAGTTGTTGTTGTTTATTCGTTTAGTCGCTTCCGACTCTTCGTGACTTCATGGACCAGCCCACGCCAGAGCTTCCTGTCGGTCGTCAACACCCCCAGCTCCCCCAGGGACGAGTCCGTCACCTCTAGAATATCATCCATCCATCTTGCCCTTGGTCGGCCCCTCTTCCTTTTGCCTTCCACTCTCCCTAGCATCAGCATCTTCTCCAGGGTGTCCTGTCTTCTCATTATGTGGCCAAAGTATTTCAGTTTTGCCTTTAATATCATTCCCTCAAGTGAGCAGTCTGGCTTTATTTCCTGGAGGATGGACTGGTTGGATCTTCTTGCAGTCCAAGGCACTCTCAGAATTTTCCTCCAACACCACAGTTCAAAAGCATCGATCTTCCTTCACTCAGCCTTCCTTATGGTCCAGCTCTCGCAGCCATATGTTACTACAGGGAACACCATTGTTTTAACTATGCGGGCCTTTGTTGTCAGTGTGATGTCTCTGCTCTTAACTATTTTATCGAGATTTGTCATTGCTCTTCTTCCAAGGATTAAGCGTCTTCTGATTTCCTGACTGCAGTCAGCATCTGCAGTAATCTTTGCACCTAGGAATACAAAGTCTTTCACTGCTTCTACATTTTCTCCCTCTATTTGCCAGTTAGAAAAGTTAGAAAAGTTAGAAAAGAGCATAAAATAACAGTTATTTAACTACTGGTGTCAAGGACCAATTCTCAGAGACTGGAACAAAGAAAACAGGCATTCTCTCAGCCCTAGGAAGCTGGCAATGGCAAACCACTTCTGAAAAGTGCAGGGACTTGTCCAGGAGTCAACACTGACTTGAAGGCACAAGGAAAAAAGGATATTGTAAGCCGCCCAGAGTCCCCCTGTTGGGGAGAGATGGACGGTGAATAAATTTATAAATAAATAAATAAATAAATATCTGGTAATAAAGTTAACTACAACAAAGGAAAGGGAATTAGAACATGTTTATAGAGGAATACAGTTAACCCGACTCCTTTCTCAGCACCAAAGGCATTTAAACCTTAATGTCACAATCTCCCTTTAGTTTTCCCAACTCATGATAAATAGTTTTTTTGTTTTTTTAATAGAAATAAGTAACTTCAATATATCTAGAGGACACAAGATTGTGAAGGCTGACCTAAAGTAAAAGTCATCGTTTTCAGCTACAGCAATAAGAACGCTGGTCTTTTTGAACAGTGAGATGCTCAGATGGAAAATAAGATTTTTAATTATGTTTCACAGAAGATATTTGCACCTTTTGGGCACCAAGCCGCCTTACATTTTTGTGAAGTTAAACAAATACAGGCAACATTTTCTTTCTTTTCCAAAGAAACTGTTTGTGTAATTACGAAGCGTATGAAAAAAAGTTCATAGCAGAAGGATAGGATAAAATAGTATGGACTTCTGTTATAAACACCTTTCCTGCCTTTTAAAAAGTACACTTATTGCTAATTAATTTTTCTTAATTGGTCTCCTTTTTTCAGCTGATGATCTTCTTCTATCCAATATGTGACTATATTTTCAGTCTGTTGCATTTATAATACTTCTTAAATACTGAAAATAACACATTTCCATTTTTGTTGCTCAATTTAAAACTATGCTGAAAACAGCTCAAAGGAGATAAAAAGTGGAAATCCAGCAATATAAATGGATCTTAAGAGAGAGATGGATTTCTTTAGTGATGTTAGATTACACTGCCTTACAGATCAGGCTAGAGCAGTGTTTCTCAACCTTGGCAACTCCAAGATATGTGGATTTCAACTGCCAGAATTCTGGCTGGGGAATTCTGGGAGTTGAAGTCCACACATCTTGAAGTTGCCAAGGTTGAGAAACACTGGGCTAGGGGAATATAAATGCAGCAGATCTTGAATAACAAAGAAACTATTGGTGATGCCACATACAACTGGATGTCTGTAAACTCATGCTGAAGCATGTTATACATTTTAGGAATTAAAAAGGAGTCACTGCTATAGTCTCTTTCTGGAGGTATAATTTTGGGATCTTGTCTGCCCATTTTTAAATTATTCTTTTGTAGGATTGATTATTTTTTGTTCTGCTTTTCTGAGATCACATCATGAACAGCAACCAATTAGTTGTGACATGGCAACACATGAAATTGTCCCTCTTGACCTGTAAAAATAGCCCAGTAAGAACATTATCATATTTATTCCTGCAGATGAAAGCAGGACATTCCTTTTTATCTTGTACGCTTTGCATAGAACAGTAGCAAATGGATAGCTACTTTTTGCATTTGGGAGCCTCATTTGGACCTCACAGTTAATAATTCTATTTGTGTGTCTTTGTGTGTGTTTGTGTGTGTATACACACATATATGACACATATTGTATACTATGTGTCAAGAACCCATTTTCTGCGTTTGACAAAGTGGCCCCCATAATGAATTTCAAAGCATGGAACTCTCTTTGTTGGATTTACTGAACAGATCAAAGTAGCCATCTCTCTGGAATTTATTCTCTGTTCCTGCCGGAGAACTGGGTTAGAGATGACTACAGGTACATTTTTCCTAGGCTAACTTCAACAGGTATGAGATACTGATTGGTGCTTTTAACGTCTTTCAGATTCTCTTTATAAGTTTTTTTTTTATGTGCAGCTCATTGTTTTATATTGCAAATGAATCACAAAAAGACATGATAATCAAGATTAATTGCTGCTCTGTGGTACTCTGAGATCTTGTGTTTATACAGTCCCTGGACAATGGAAAATCACACCTGGAGGCAGAACATTGGATTAATTGCATGACACTTTAATCCTTTCTGTTCTATGATTCTACCAAGTGTATTGCTTTCAAATACCAAATTGTAACTTTTTAATGTAATAACATGTCACACTTTGCAATGGAACTGGTAATGTCCACACATGATGATTTATCAGCAGTTTTACACTAGGAATATGAAATAAACTCTAAAAGAACAACCTGAAGGGTTTTTTTTTTTTCCTCCTCTGTGGCTACTTTTGCTTTTGGGGGGCATTTGGCTAGATACATCATGCTTATCCATCAAACTATTTCATTCATAGTGCAGAATAAAGGAGTGATCACCTGATGTCCAACTCTATTCTGCCACCATTTTCCAATTCTATTCCAGCTCTAATACCATTATGTAGATGAAAGGGTTAAGGCCGGAATAATGAAAACCCATGTTCCTTGGGACTATCCTTGCTAATTACCCAAGTATTATTTCCAGTGGCTCTGAAAAGTTCTGTGCCTTTTAATATATAGATGTATAAATAATGTAAATTCTTTTTGTTGTTTATGTCTCTCTCTCTCTGCTTTTGCCTGCTTTTTGCCCTATTTTGCCAGTGATCTGTTTCTGACGTTTGCTGTTGTTTAATAAATAAACATCAAGCTATGTTTTTGCTAGCTGTCCTGAGTGCTGTGCATGCTTGCTCTGATCTGGATATAGGAGCTGACTGTGTTGGGTGCAAACTAAACTGGAAATTACCCACAGTCATTTTCCAACATGTTTTCCATAGCCTCTTTGTCACTCACTACAATTTCTTCAAGTCAAAACAGGAGATAGACATGTTGCACCAAGGTTTCATGGGCTCAAAAACATGTGCACAAATTTCCTCTAGTTTTGAGGCTATAGACGAAATGGTCTTGCAAAGTCAAAGAAGAATCAAAACAGCTTAAGAGAACAAGGAAGTATGTGTTTCAGTGGAACCTATATTTCACATTCCACATCTGATTTAACAATGGCTTCCATCTGTCTGGCTTGGAGAGTTAGGGGTTGAGAGGGAAGTGACCAATGATTATGATGACGGTATTTCCCCTCTTCTCAAACCATCCCTGATTTCACCAATATAGAGATCCTTGAATGAAACTCAAGCCATACCACATGTATGCTGTGAATATGCATCCAAATCTATTCATTTGTAATGATTTAAAACACATTTACTCTGCTTTTCTTGAAAAGCTTAAGGGGGCTATGAACAATCAGCTCAGCATAATGAGATATTTTAGACTGGGAGCAAGTAGAGGCATGGATCTTCTTTCTACCAAGCTTTATGCTGCAGTCCTATAGGCACCATCTCGAACACAAACGTAATTGAAAATGAAGCTTATTCTGGATACACTGTGTTGTCAAAATCATCTAAGATGCTATCCTATACTCCCTTATCTGATTGTGGCATTTCTTCCCATGTGGAATGGGCACCACTCGGCTATATTCCCATGATGTCATCAAGCTTCTGTAGCAAATTAATTTCCTGCTTTGGGGTTGCACAGAAGGAAACTGCAAGAACAGTTCTACAGGTCAGAACTGGAACTGCGAGGTGGGCAATTTCCTGTTAAAGTCAAGGTGTGATGGCACTGTGTACCATTTCCTCTGTGTATGTGTATGTGTGTGTCTATGTTTAAATGAATGGGTCTCCCCTTTCCTTGTGAAGTCAAGGTTCCATTATAACTTAATAACGTGTCGTGGTATTTTTTAAACAGTAAACAGGTTTGGTTTTCCCACACTACTGAAACAAGTGCAATAAGGCAATGTTGAGGATGTGAGTGTATTGGTGTGTGAAGTGCTGACTGGAAATAAGTTCTTACAGTTCCACATTAGTAAGATGAAGGTAGGGCTACTCAGTATTGTGAGGTTGGCAATGGTGAGGACATTTGCAGGGAGGCACAAAAGTGTTTCTGAGGATTTGGAAGATAAGGCTAGTGCTTGTGTAGAAGTGGCAGACTAAGCTCTGTTGAACCAGCTGTTGTTTACATGCATGCTGAATCACAAACTTAGCCAACCACATTTTTAACTTAGCATTGGACTACAACTGGGAGGATGCAAGTTCAGAAGACCCACTTTGAAATTTCCTTTTCTGGGGGCCAATCTTGGGCTGATATGGGACTTGCTAAAATACTTGTATGATAGTGCTACAGAGGTTTATTCCATAATCCCTACATTGAGTGGGACTTGTAACTCATCAGGATACTTGGATTTATACTCCTGGTGTGAAATAAAGATGACTACTTTTTAAACCTGGCAAGATGATAGTTGACCTTGGCCCTCATGCTTTAGTTTATGAATAAACCTTTGACTCTGGTTCTTACATAAACATAATATTTTTTGCAGAAGAAAGGAAGGATGTCACCTTCTGACTGAGAAGCTTTCTTTTCCATTTGTTCAGAAGCTGCTTGAGTTGCTCTCATCATTCTGAGTATTCTCTCTCCTTCATGATTCCTACAATGAACAGAATGATAGCTTTGTAGGCTGACCCAGTTCCAGAAGTGCAATGCCAGATGTCTTATGCTTGACATCCAAAGCAATACCACAAGTACTATTACTATTTATGTAGTAATCAGCTGCTGCATTGTCTATTCTCATTTGAATTTGTCTTGCTTTTGACCTAACTCCAGGAAAACAAACAGGAAAAAAAAGGAATGAATCAGAGAGATAAGCCCATAATACCTTACCTAAGGCAGAGAAATCTTTGTAAACTGACATCAATCAAGTACAATCTTTGAAGGAAGAGAGAATGTTTGATCTCTACAGCACTATTTTGAGAAGACAGAATGCACTTCTGGGATCTTACTTTATGCCTCAGGTTAGAAGAAATGTCAGTTTTTCTTGATAAAATGATATTAGAACAAACTTTTTTTTCTCCCCCAACCCCTCCACTTCCTGTGGACAAATCTGTCAAATGTCTTGTCCTCCTTTAGGGAACCTGGATTCTTTCAGTTCTGTAAATGCTATTCTGCCTACTCCAAATTTCTTGCAAGAGTAGCTAAATGACCTTTGTCTTTATTCTCATTGGTTCCCTGAACATAGCAACTATGACTGCAAGATTTAAACCACAATCTATTGATTCTGCATGTGTAGTGGAAACATTAATGCTGAAATTTGAGTTTATTGATGATGATGATGATGATTTTAAAAAAACTTATTTGGATTATAATTGATGTGACACACGCACAAACACACACACACAGAGGGAGAGAGCAGAACCATCACTTTCAACACTGTTAAACCTTTTCTGCCAACTGGGATTTGACGAATGTCAAGAATAGGAGATAGAGGTAGAGTATCTTTGTGGATACCATTCATTGAACTTTTGTGCTGAACTCAAAGCCCAACTTTCAGAATTTACCATAAAGTTAATCCAAATTTTAAATGCTGTTTATCAATTTATCTGAAGAAGTTAGGGATTTTTTTCTCACCAAATTCACTAGGCGTAAGTGATAGAAGTTTTACCTCAGAGTTGTAGCCTTGATCTGCTTTCCTTATGTTTTTAGTAGAGGAAAAGATAGGAACATCTCTCTTTTTTTTCATTGGGAATATTTATTCTTTCATTCACTGACTTACTTATTAGATTTATATCTTGCCTTTCCTCCAGGAGATCAATGTATACTGCTTTGGACATTTCCTTAATATCTCAAATAAACATGGTTTGCAAAAATACATTGCATTTAGAGTACTTCTGGACTGTATTCCAACTAATCTGTTCCTCAAAGATATTGTGTCATTTTCCCTCCACTTCAATTTTCCTTTTTCTCCCCAAAAATACAATTTTAAAACCCTGTTTTAATCCCTCCCTCCTATTTTTGCAATTTGTGAATAATGCAGAGAATGGGGGAGGAACTGTAGCTGCAATTCGATAAAACCACTTTCTCTGTTAACCTTGGAAAATGGTTTGGTTTAGCCTTAGCCTATTTATGAACCAAACCTATCACACCCTATGTTCCTTATATGTCATTTGGAACATGACAGTGTGATTATTCCTTTAAGGGAATTCAGATCCTTCCCTCTCTTTTCCCTGTTCTCCATTCACATGTGAGCCTTTGAGACAAGCATTATGAGCTGAACCTCAAAATGGCATAGTTATGAGCCAGGGAATACAAGCTACCTAGAATTACAGCTGCTTTGAATTTTGTGGTATAACTTTCCATTCCAAAGATATATTAAAATGAATCTCTAGCATAAAATATATTTCATAATGAGTATTTTGAAATGACACACATTGAAAGATAAGCATTTAGAGATAAATATGTCTTCTAAGGTATGAATTTAATTACGTACTTAAATATGAGTTTTTGGGGTATTGTCATTAGGGTCCATTGTGTCAAATTCTGACATGACCCCTTTCCTTGCTGAAGAGGCCAGGAAGATCTGTGCAGAAATGGCACTGTGGCTTTTAGAGTCTTTCAACTCTATATATGTTTTGTAAATAAATATTTGTCTGTAGGTGGGAGACAAAACAGTCTGGGTGGATATCTGTATGCTGATTAATTTTACAAATTGGTGCAATTAATTTTAAACAGGAATTATTAATTCTGTTAATATTAATTTAATTGTTTGTCATGGCCCTGGGTGCAAACATATTTCTGTGTATTTATTCATTCATTTAACATTGGAGGGTTGACTATGTCCTTTTTTGCACTTAACTTTGTTTATGCATTCAGGAGATGTACACTGGGTAAATTCCCATTCTCATTCTGTAATTGAGATCTAGTGAATCTAGGTTTAGTACTAGTCGTGAATAGATTCAAGAAGGTACAAACCTTTTCCATATATTGCTCCAGTTTCAGATAGTTTTATCCTTGCCTTTTAGATTTGAACCTTCCTTTAATTTCTCTTAAATACACACACACATTTATCCCTCATCCCACTGAGATCTCAAAGAGGAAATTAAAATGAGGGAATGAAACCATTTCCCCCACCCATCTTCACAGAACATACCTATTTTGACTAGCCAGATGCAGACAGCCCCTGAATCTGAGACAGCTGGTTAAGCAACCTCCAGGGCAAGCTGCTCCAAAAAGAATTTCTTCTCGGTGTGCATCCAGAATCTCTGAGCTAATTATCAGGGTTTTGATTCTCAACTTAATCATCACTCCTCAGTCTCTAGAGTATGAGAGAATCAAAGAAGTAACCCCTGCCTTGTTGGGCTGAGCACACAGCAAAAGAGCAAAAGTCCAATGCAATTATCAGCTGAGCAACCTTGTGGTTGTGATGCAGCACATTCCCCACAGAGGCATGAAACTAGCTGAAATTCAGACCAAAACCCCCATGTTAAAGAAAAGAAAGAAAAGGGGGAAAAGGACTCATTTGCAGAAAGCAAAGTGTTTTGTTCATTAAAAAGTTCTGAAGAGAGCAGAAGGCTGCTACTTTCTTTGTGTCAACATCAATTTGAACTCAGGTTCTTCTGACATGATAAGAGTCATCCTTTTATTGAACATGAACAGTAGGAGGAAGATAGCTAGTTATTTCCCCAGATGACAATAAAGTCTGTAAAAAGCATATAGATTCCAGTTAAATTAAAAACAAACTTAGGTGGAATATATACAATATTTTTTGTTTATCATCCTCATTAACTTTCAGTTTGACAGGAAATCATATCACTTAACTACCATTTGATTTTGAAAAACTGCTAGTAGATTTCAGCCTTTATTTGCAAGCAGTCCAGTCCAGTATAGCAAGCACCTCTGGGCTTCCAAATATTAAGGGTGGAATTTCTTTGCAGAGACCCAGTTTGGTATAGTTAAAGGCACTGGGCTAGAACTGAGAGAACGTGAGTTCTAGTCCTGCCTTAGGCGCAAGCAGCCAGGTGACCTTGGGACAGTCACTCTCATTCAAGCCTTAGGAGGAAGGCAATGGCAAACCACTTCCAAAAATGTTGCCATGAAAACTTCAGGGAGTCGCCAGGAGTCAAGACTGACTCAAAGGTCCAAATATGTACATATATACATCTCTCTCTCTCTCTCTCTCTCTCGTTATTCTGGAGGATCCTGCATTCAGGACAAATTCCCAAATGTTTGCATAGGGAATCAGGAAATCAACACAAGGTAAAGCTGGTCTGAATGGTTGGAGAATAAAATCCTAAATAAATATTCCATTTTAAAAAAAATCACCTAGCAAGATGAACTTTTAAGTGCTTTGAAGCAAGTCAGCATTAAATTGTATTTTTTTATAGAAATGCTACTTACCTGAATAGAAACGGTTTCTGGAGTGTGCACAGTAAATTAATTGTGTTGTTAGGAAAATACTATTTCTATATCCCTTTGCAAATGTTAACCTAGAATAATTTTTTTCTCTGCAGTACAAATCAGAATGTACTTATTACTATATCCAGCCTAACTGGAAGCACTTAGATGGAAGGGAATCAGTTCAGATACTGTGCATACAAGAGAAAGAGAATGGAAAGGATATAAAAATTGTTATGCTACATCTCCAAAACTTTAAACATTTGAAGCTTACATGATCCAACACAATTCCATAACTAAAATTTAAATAAGAGTTGTATAATCTTTCTCAGGTTGAAGGGCATATTTGAATATGGGAAACAGTTGCAGCAGGACAGAACAAAGGAGGGGGCAAAAGCCAAACCAAAGCTAAGTTTAATTAAAATAAATACAATAAAAATAATCAAATATGTTTAATATGATTATTCTTTATATACTGTATCTGGTAGTGTTGCCCTTCTGTCATATGAACAATTTGTTGTTTATTCGTTTAGTCGCTTCCGACTCTTCGTGACTTCATGGACCAGCCCACGCCAGAGCTTCCTGTCGGTCGTCAACACCCTCAGCTCCCCCAGGGACGAGTCCGTCACCTCTAGAATATCATCCATCCATCTTGCCCTTGGTCGGCCCCTCTTCCTTTTGCCTTCCACTCTCCCTAGCATCAGCATCTTCTCCAGGGTGTCCTGTCTTCTCATTATGTGGCCAAAGTATTTCAGTTTTGCCTTTAATATCATTCCCTCAAGTGAGCAGTCTGGCTTTATTTCCTCGAGGATGGACTGGTTGGATCTTCTTGCAGTCCAAGGCACTCTCAGAATTTTCTTCCAACACCACAGTTCAAAAGCATCAATCTTCCTTCGCTCAGCCTTCCTTATGGTCCAGCTCTCGCAGCCATATGTTACTACAGGGAACACCATTGCTTTAACTATGCGGGCCTTTGTTGTCAGTGTGATGTCTCTGCTCTTAACTATTTTATCGAGATTTGTCATTGCTCTTCTTCCAAGGATTAAGCGTCTTCTGATTTCCTGACTGCAGTCAGCATCTGCAGTAATCTTTGCACCTAGGAATACAAAGTCTTTCACTGCTTCTACATTTTCTCCCTCTATTTGCCAGTTATCAATCAAGCTGGTTGCCATAATCTTGGTTTTTTTGAGGTTTAGCTGCAAACCAGCTTTTGCACTTTCTTCTTTCACCTTCATCATAAGGCTCCTCAGTTCCTCTTCACTTTCAGCCATCAAAGTGGTATCATCTGCATATCTGAGATTGTTAATGTTTCTTCCAGAGATTTTAACTCCAGCCTTGGATTCCTCAAGGCCAGCTTGTCGCATGATGTGTTCTGCATACAAGTTGAATAGGTAGGGTGAGAGTATACAGCCCTGCCGTACTCCTTTCCCAATCTTAAACCAGTCTGTTGTTCCGTGGTCTGTTCTTACTGTTGCTACTTGGTCATTATACAGATTCTTCAGGAGGCATACAAGATGACTTGGTATCCCCATACCACTAAGAACTTGCCACAATTTGTTATGGTCCACACAGTCGAAGGCTTTAGAATAGTCAATAAAACAGAAATAGATGTTTTTCTGAAACTCCCTGGCTTTTTCCATTATCCAGCGGATGTTGGCAATTTGGTCTCTAGTTCCTCTGCCTTTTCTAAACCCAGCTTGTACATCTGGCAATTCTCGCTCCATGAACTGCTGAAGTCTACCTTGCAGGATCTTGAGCATTACCTTACTGGCATGTGAAATGAGTGCCACTGTTCGATAGTTTGAACATTCTTTAGTGTTGCCCTTTTTTGGTATGGGGATATAAGTTGATTTTTTCCAGTCTGATGGCCATTCTTGTGTTTTCCAAATTTGCTGGCATATAGCATGCATTACCTTGACAGCATCATCTTGCAAGATTTTGAACAGTTCAGCTGGGATGCCGTCGTCTCCTGTTGCCTTGTTATTAGCAATGCTTCTTAAGGCCCACTCAACCTCACTCTTCAGGATGTCTGGCTCTAGCTCACCGACCACACTGTCAAAGCTATCCCCGATATTGTTATCCTTCCTATACAGGTCTTCTGTATATTCTTGCCACCTTTTCTTGATCTCTTCTTCTTCTGTTAGGTCCTTGCCATCTTTGTTTTTGATCATACCCATTTTGGCCTGGAATTTACCTCCAATGTTTCTAATTTTCTGGAAGAGGTCTCTTGTCCTTCCTATTCTATTGTCTTCTTCCACTTCCGCGCATTGCTTGTTTAAAAATAATTCCTTATCTCTTCTGGCTAACCTCTGGAATTTTGCATTTAATTGGGCATATCTCCCCCTATCACTGTTGCCTTTTGCTTTCCTTCTTTCTTGGGCTACTTCTAGTGTTTCAGCAGACAGCCATTTTGCCTTCTTGGTTTTCTCTTTCTTTGGGATGTATTTTGCTGCCGCCTCCTGAACAATGCTGCCAACTTCTGTCCAGAGTTCTTCCGGGACCCTATCTACTAAGTCCAGTCCCTTAAATCGATTCTTCACCTCCACTGCATATTCCTTAGGAATATTAGTGAGCTCATATCTAGCTGATCTGTGGGTCTTCCCTAATCTCTTTAGTCTGATCCTAAATTGTGCAAGAAGAGGTTCGTGATCTGAACTACAGTCAGCTCCAGGCCTTGTTTTTACCGACTGTACAGATGTCCGCCACCTTTGGCTGCAAAGGATGTAATCAATCTGATTTCGGTGTTGTCCATCTGGTGAAGTCCATGTATAAAGCCGTCTCTTAGGTTGTTGGAAGAGAGTGTTTGTTATGCAGAGTGAATTGTCTTGGCAAAATTCTATCAGCCTGTGTCCTGCTTCGTTTTGTTCTCCCAGGCCATACTTACCTGTAATTCGAGGTGTCATTTGACTGCCCACCTTAGCATTCCAGTCTCCTGTGATGAAAATAACATCTCTTTTAGGCGTGTTGTCCAGTAGGTGCTGCAGATCCTCATAGAACTGCTGTACTTCAGCTTCTTCAGCATCTGTGGTTGGGGCATATATTTGGATCACTGTGATGTTAGATGGCTTGCCCTGAATTCGAATTGAGATCATTCTGTCGTTTTTTGGGTTGTATCCAAGCACTGCTTTGGCCACTTTATTATTAATTATGAAGGCTACTCCATTTCTTCTGTGGTCCTCTTGTCCGCAGTAGTAGATCTGGTGGTCATTTGATGTGAAGTGGCCCATTCCAGTCCATTTCAGTTCACTGACGCCCAGAATGTCTATCTTTAATCTTGACATCTCACCAATAACCACATCCAATTTGCCCTGGCTCATAGATCTTACATTCCAGGTTCCGATGGTGTGTTGATCCTTAGAACATCGGATTCGCCGTTCACCACCAGCACCGTCGGCCGCTAGCCGTCCTTTCGGCTTTGAGCTAGCTGCGTCATCACGTCTGGGGCTAGTTGAGCTCATCCTCTGTTCCTCCCCAGTAGCATTTTGACCATCTTCCGACCTGGGGGTCTCATCTTCCGATGGTATACCGACATATCTCTGGTTGTACTGATCCATTTAGTTTTCACGGCAAGAATACTGAGGTGGGTTGCCATTACCTTCCCCAGGGATCGCATTTAGTCTGACCTCTCTGTCATGACCTTCCCGTCTTGGGTGGCCCTTCACGGTTTAGCTCATGGCATCATTGAGGTGCTCAAGCTCCAGCACCACGACAAGGTAACAATCCTTTGCTGAAGTATGAACAATTACGATCATAAAATTAAGTTATCAAATATAAAATTGTTCCTTGTGTATCTGATGATATTTCCCTTCTAAGGTAAAGGTAAAGGTTTCCCTTGACGTAAAGTCCAGTCGTGTCCGACTCTAGGGGGCGGTGCTCATCTCCGTTTCTAAGCCTTGGAGCCGGCGTTGTCATAGACACTTCCGGGTCATGTGGCCAGCATGACGACTCGGAACGCCGTTACCTTCCCGCCGAAGCAGTACCTATTGATCTACTCACATTTGCATGTTTTCGAACTGCTAGGTGAGCAGGAGCTGGGACGAACAACGGGAGCTCACCCCGCCGCGCGGTTTCGAACCGCCGACCTTCCAATCAGCAGCTCAGTGGTTTAACCCGCAGCGCCACCGCGTCCCTTCTATCATGTTAAAAATTGCAGCAGGGTCTGGATGGACTCTTTGAGCTAGACCTTCAGCCACAGGTGTATTTCTGATCTAAATACTGAACGCTTTCACCATGCTAGCCTGACCACCCATTACAGCATTCAAGAGGCATCAGCAGGAGCAGAAATGTTCATAACGTTTCAAGGCTTTAGAGGGACATTTGCTGAAACATCCACCCTTTCATCCATCCTAAGTCTGAAACAGAATCTAGCCAACCATATCTTGTATTGCTGGAGAAGGTAAAGAAAAGGGATATAAAACAATATAGTTCCAAAGGAACAGCTATAATATTTTACAGGGAAAAGAACACAACACTTCGTGGCACTTAACACATGTATTTTATCTTAAGCTCACATGGATTACAGTTCACTTCTTCGTATGTATGCATGAAGTGACCATATTGTACATCTGATGAAGTGGACTGTGGTCTGCAAAAGCTGATGTGATAACCATTGGATGAGTCTTCAAAGGGTAGAAGACTGATGGCTGTAAGAATAATACAAGAGTGGAATAATTACTCTCTGAAGAAAGGTTACAACGTTTGGGGCCTCTTACACAGTAGAACAGCATATGGAGAGGCAGGCATATGCAAGGGATAAAATATGCATTCTCTGCTAAAATGTGACTAAAGAGAGGGATTTTTTTTAATGCCTCTCTTCTAAAGCTTGAACTAAAGTCATCCACAGGAGCTGAACAGCAAGACTACTAGTTTACTAGCAAGAATACTAAGATATTGAGTAACATTAGAGATAGTACTGGCTACAAACGTTGGTGACTTTAGAAGGGGATTGGACACATTCATGGAGGGGATGCTTTTAATATTGGATCTGTTTATGAAGGCTGTGTGTGCTACCCAAGATCAAAATCACCCATATTTACCAGTTTTTAGAAACAGTTTCATACTCTGTATTTGGACTTCCAAGGCTTCAGACTGGTCCTTGTAGGATGCTGCATTAGAAAGCCCTTCATCTGATTCAGTAGGACTTTCAGAAAGCCCTTTCCTGTTTCAGTATGGCTTTCCATATATATGCAGGGTGATTGTGTGACAAAACATTTATATCCACTAGTATTCATTCAAAACATATACTGATGTGTCCAGATATAAAGGCACAAAGTCACCTGTTAGGATGCAAAGCAAGTCCACTTCTTGATCCACATAAATGGTTGAACTTCTGATCAATTGCTTGCAGCTTTACTGATGTGGTCTCTAGGCTAATAGCATCTAGAGAATTATCTGGCAGTAGTTGCCATATAATGGGATGGAACATCAACATAAAATAAAAACAAAGGCAGTGAATACAATATGCAGATTAGCAGTGGATGAGACTCAAGTTAGTTGTTCACCAGAGAATTGGACTTTAGTTATGATGCCTTGTAGGACTGTCAAACCCAAAAACAGACTTATGTTCCTGCTCCCGAGTTGCTACCAAAGAGGGACCACAACTTGCCATAGAATGCTAATTGAACAGGATGATGCTAGAAGGAAATGCTTGTCTGCACTAGACCCCCAGTGGACAGGCCATAAAAGATGTGCATAGGATAACAAAATTAAAAGAGCACCCTGAGCCAAAGCTGTAGATCTTAAAACAAAATGGTTAGAAATCTGAGCAACTGAAAGAATTGTAGGGAGCAAAGCATTTTTAAAAATTCTCCAGTGATTTAAACAGCCACAACAAGAAGCAGAAAGACAGCCAAAGGGATGCTTAAATTATTGTCATGGGAAGTAGCAATTCGTGGTAATACATATGTATTTCAATCATCATCTTTTAAATAAACTGGATCCCCAAACACTTTACAGAGTAAATACAGTAAGAAAGCAAGGTGCATTTGGGATAACTTGCAGAAACCAGTGGAGCAAAGATTAAAAGCCTTGCCACAGCATCAGAGAAGCAAAAGCAAATAAAGCATATACTTTATTGTATACTTTATGATTATGCAAGAAACAGAGGGTGGAAAGAGGCCAAATGTTTTGTATTAAATAATAATTGCCTTAAACACAATGCATCACTTTTCTCCAACAATCATTTTATTGTATTAATATGTATGAACCCACCATATACTGTATGTTGGTACTTTGTTCTCAGTTCTATTAAATAATTTCAGTCTGATCTAAGGGACTGACCCTAAGCCAAGTAGTAACCCTGTTCCTTTAGCACTCAACAAGGTGGGGACAATACAGAAGGGTTGCTAATATGCTAAGAAAAGCAGGACACTGAAAGGAGCAAGGCCAGCTAATGCAAGGGAATAGTATAAAAGATGAAAAGAGGGAGCATATAGACAGAAAGCGTCATTGTGACCAGGACCACAGAGGGGGAATTATCAAAATCTTCATAGACAGGTTGAAAGAAAGCAATAAAAGAAAAAAAAATTAAGAACTGTAGGTTTTATCATGGAAATCATGAGCAAAGAGTACCAGATGTGAAATGGGAAAATTCTTCCCCCCTAACCCAACAGGACAAATGGGAAGAAACTGTAGAAAGCGCAGCATTCATTCATTTCAATACAAGTGATAGAAGATAATTCACATACTGTATGCATTGTATTCAGGGTAAGGAAAAGACAGAGAACACGGTATGAAGAACGGATTGGGAACCATCCCAAAGTCAGATATGATTCATCTGAACTGGAGACAATTCAAATATCTTCTGTACACTAACAAATTGGTTTTGTCAATGTTCTTGGAGATTTGACAACTTCTCTGACAAAGTCATAGGAAGGACAAACTGTCTATCAGAGCCCAGAATCTTCTCTCTTAAAATGCCATGTGAGAAAGGTTGAGGATTCATCCGCAGCTATTAAGCACCAATCAGATGAATTAACTAGGGATGTCAAAATGACAAGGAGCCTTATTAAGCTTTTTTATTAGGCTTGAAATTGATGTATTTCTTTTCTTTTCTGCAGGGGGCAGGGGATTAAAATCTTCTATTCCTGCAAGATTGGAAGAAGACTTGCCATCTTGGAATGGAAATTCAAATCCAATTTCCCTTCCCCATTGGTCTCTGAGATTGTTTCTTTCTGAGATTGGAGATTCCAATTTTGGAAAGCTCCCAAAATTTCTGGTGGTGGGGTGAGTCAGACAGAGATGATGATCAGAGACCTCCTCCTTGCCTTCTCTCTTGTTCCCAAAGACAGCAGAAATTTAGGCAAGCTCAAAAGCCATTGCATGGATTGGGAGGAAGCATTTAAAACATATACAACCAAAAAGGAGGTATCTCTTTCCATCCTCATTTCTGCCTTGTTGTATCATTGTATTGGATGTATCAGAGAGCTCCATTTAACACCTGAATTGCTCTGCATATTTCTCTTTCTACCTTCTTTTGTTCTTCCCTTTTTCTGTTTCTTCTAAGGAATTCTTCACTAATTAATTCCTAAATTCTGATGTTTTATATTCTCTCAATAAAAGTTTCAATCCCTGACAAAGTTCTAACTGCCTTTGTATTGCTTTATTGAGCACTTTACAAAGGCACTTTGCTCACTTGATCAAGTTATCCCAAATTACACGTTTGACTTCCTGGGTTTTGGTTAAATGTTTTAATCTGGGCCAGATTTCTCTGGAAGCAACCTGATCACTAGTATACAGTCATGGAAAACACTAGCCACATTTGACTGAAGCAAGCACATTAGTGGAAAGCACATGGGGAGCTCAGAAATTTACAATTTTAAGGAATGGGTAGATCATTTCTCCAGCAATTGTATTTTTAAAAAATTATTGGGTTAAAAAAGTTCTCCGAAGAAAGAGAAGGTTTAAATGGTGCTTAAAGCAAGTTTGCTGAAAAATATAGTCACAGCATACAATCCCATTGAATTTACTGGGATGGATTCCATATTAAACATGTCAGTGAATCAGCAGAATGAATACTACATTGGGGAGCATTTCATAAAGCCAATTCTCTTTGAAGTATTGGGTCATTTTCATAAATTTGTCAGCAAATCCTTGTCAATTCTAAACAACGGCACAACTTCATTAAGGGAATGTGGAATATTATTTTAGCTCTAACAATAAGCACAGAGGGAAGGTATAAAGCATTGACACATTGGCATTGGTGACCATTTTTGCTGGCATCCCCTGCGTGTCACAGTCAATGTCTTTCCAGACCCCACAAGGAGAAGTATAGTGATGAGAAAAATTTCCTATTAAGACCACCTTCATCCCCTGTTAGAGTACAATACCATCCCTACCACTGGAAGGCCAGACAATATCTACCTTTCATTCCTTTTCATTGACCACAACAATGAGGTCACTTTTAAAGATGCCAGATTCTGCTTCAGAGCTGGTCTCATTAGAAAACAGATAATGAAACAAGACAATAATATCCAATCTCACTAGATACAAAGGAGGTAATTTGGCAACTCTATTTAAATGTTTATGCTTCTTTTTTCTATTCTATTTTATAGGTGAATATATTCTTCTTTTACCCCTTTGCAAAGTAGTTTTATAATGCAGTGATTAGTGGTAAGTAACTCTAATATTTTATTGCTCCATTTTTTTTATTTTTACTTTAAGTTATGTTATTTTTTCCTAATGTAATTTGAATGGTTTATGTATTTTAATTTGAGCTTTGTAAAGTCTATCACATAACAGCGTACTTTTCTGGTCAGTGACCATAATAAAGTTGTTTTCTTCTGTTCATCACTCCCATAAACAGCAGTTTCATTTGTGTTCCACATCAGACGTGGAAATACCTTTCTACCAAAATTAGTCTCCTGACAGTATCCTCTCACTTCTGGGTTTATTCACATTGGCCAGACCAAAACTATCTAAACAAATTAACTAGATAGCCAGATTCCTTAAATGTAAAAAGCCATATTGTATATTAAACATAATTAAGCAAATAACCATGTTTGATCCCTTACAATTAAATCCATAAAAGGGAAAGGAACATTCCAAGGAAGACAACAATACCAACTGATACTATTATTAAATAAAAAATAAGTCTTTCTAGCCATGATAAAATACCTAGGGTATTCTTTGCCAAGGAGGGATAGGTGGATGGGTGGCTGTTCCCCTGGCCCAAACTGATAGGAGTTGGATGGGAACTGGGCTTAACTTTACTTTCTTGCTGGAAGTCATACAAGAATAACCTAAGTCTCAAATGAACTACTTCTGGTCATTTTTAAAAAGTGCTGAATATTCTTGGTGACAACTCATTTTTAAGTTTCAGGTCAAACTACAATATGATGGATGCCGAAATATATACACCACGTAGCAAAACTTGTTTCTCAAAATTTCCAGGTTGGCATTTATCTGAATATGATAACTCTGAAAGAATATCCAGATGTGTTCTAGAAATAAGAAGGATGAAATAGTGTTTTAGAAAAAAATAATGTGATTTTTCTAAAAAGCCTCTGTTCTTAGCAACCAAGAAACAAGTATTTTATCTTATTTGAAATAGACTACAGCTTACAGCATTATGCTTATGTTATTGGCTTCTTCAAGGTAGAAAGGTATAAATGATCTGAAATACCATTTCCTCTCCATATAAGAGAAGAAGTTGCATTTCAAAAGGAGTGAACTTAAGCAGAAGTTGACTTAGATCTGCTTTTACTGATTCAGCCATAGTGTTTTCATTTGGAAAATTTTACATCATAGTCTTGGCAGACAGCCAGATGTTCTCCTCTGCAGTCTGCTATTTTTCCTTTAGCTTACCCAAAATAGCCACTCATAGATTTAGTGTCCTCAAATTACTAATGCTTACAGTCAAGGGTGTTGTCAACTTTCAGCTGGGTAGCCAGAAATTTGCTATGGGTGGACAAAGAAATATGAGTGGAGACTCCATACAAATTTGCATTCCAAAGACTGGCATTTCATAAGGTGTTTCTACATGAGCTTAAATTGGCTGGCAGATATAATTGGCTTTTTTAAGTATGTTCATCTGTACACAGCTCAGATGGTGGTGTTGCAGCTCAGATGGTGGTATATACATACCTTTGTGTATGATAATGAGATTGCATTTCCAAGGTTGCCAAGTGAATTCATGGTCAAGGAGAATTCAGAATACATAATGGAGTACAAGAAGTTTCTCTATCTCATCTCCAATACTAGAACTTGATGATTCCCTAATGAAGTTGACTAGCTTTTCTTTGGAGAGGTTGCCAAAGAAAGTATTACACATAACCCCCCACACACACACCAATTATGGTGCTACTACCAACTTTGATGGATTGATAATGGTGATTATGACTGTGATATCTGTATGAACTGGTTTTTCATATTAAAAAAGATATTTCAAAGCAGTATGCATTAAAAAAAACAGAATAGTTGAAACAATTTCCAATAATTAAAACATGAATGTTTAAAACCAAACATTCATTAGTACCCTAAGTTGAATACCACAGAAAAATACCTAAGTAAAGAGATTATTTTAAGATGCCACAAATAAGTATTTGGTGCCATGAAAATATTGGAGATTACAGGGAAAAATTCCAAAGTCAGCACAACTACAGAGTAGGGTCTTTTCTGAGTAAATGCCACCAAGTAATCATCCTAATCATCATCAGGAATAACCTCTCTGTTGATTTTCTTTACTGTGCATGCAGGGAAAAGCAGCCCCCCCAACTAATCTGGTCTCATGGAGTTTATATGCCCATAAGACCTTGAATGTGGCATGGGAGAAAACAAGCAGCCACAGACAATAACTAGTCAATGCAACTGTACTGATATGTGTGACCAGGTGATTTATTGCCAGCTGCAGCTTCTGGACTTAGCACAAGACTAGCCCTTTATCCAATGACATCACACTATTTTAAAAAGGCACAATTAAAGAGGGATTGGACAAATGTCTTCTTTAAGAGAATGGGGTCCAGGCAAAAATGGGTATGATCAAAAACAAAGATGGCAAGGACCTAACAGAAGAAGAAGAGATCAAGAAAAGGTGGCAAGAATATACAGAAGACCTGTACAGGAAGGATAACAATATCGGGGATAGCTTTGACAGTGTGGTCAGTGAGCTAGAGCCAGACATCCTGAAAAGTGCGGTTGAGTGGGCCTTAAGAAGCATTGCTAATAACAAGGCAACAGGAGACGACGGCATCCCAGCTGAACTGTTCAAAATCTTGCAAGATGATGCTGTCAAGGTAATGCATGCTATATGCCAGCAAATTTGGAAAACACAAGAATGGCCATCAAATTGGAAAAAATCAACTTATATCCCCATACCAAAAAAGGGAAACACTAAAGAATGTTCAAACTATTGAACAGTGGCACTCATTTCACATGCCAGTAAGGTAATGCTCAAGATCCTGCAAGGTAGACTTCAGCAGTTCATGGAGCGAGAATTGCCAGATGTACAAGCTGGGTTTAGAAAAGGCAGAGGAACTAGGGACCAAATTGCCAATATCTGATGGATAATGGAAAAAGCCAGGGAGTTTCAGAAAAACATCTATTTCTGTTTTATTGACTATTCTAAAGCCTTTGACTGTGTGGACCATAACAAATTGTGGCAAGTTCTTAGTGGTATGGGGATACCAAGTCATCTTGTCTGCCTCCTGAAGAATCTGTATAACAACCAAGTAGCAACAGTAAGAACAGACCAGAACAACGGACTGGTTTAAGATTGGGAAAGGAGTACGGCAGGGCTGTATACTCTCACCCTACCTATTCAACTTGTATGCAGAACACATCATGCGACAAGCTGGGCTTGAGGAATCCAAGGCTAGAGTTAAAATCTCTGGAAGAAACATTAACAATCTCAGATATGCAGATGATACCACTTTGATGGCTGAAAGCGAAGAGGAACTGAGGAGCCTTATGATGAAGGTGAAAGAAGAAAGTGCAAAAGCTGGCTGGCAGCTAAACCTCAAAAAAACCAAGATTATGGCAACCAGCTTGATTGATAACTGGCAAATAGAGGGAGAAAATGTAGAAGCAGTGAAAGACTTTGTATTCCTAGGTGCAAAGATTACTGCAGATGCTGACTGCAGTCAGGAAATCAGAAGACGCTTAATCCTTGGGAGAAGAGCAATGACAGATCTCGATAAAATAGTTAAGAGCAGAGACATCACACTGACAACAAAGGCCCGCATAGTTAAAGCAATGGTGTTCCCAGTAGTAACATATGGCTGCAAGAGCTGGACTATAAGGAAGGCTGAGCGAAGGAAGATCGATGCTTTTGAACTGTGGTGTTGGAGGAAAATTCTGAGAGTGCCGTGGACTGTAAGAAGATCAAACCAGTCCATCCTCCAGGAAATAAAGCCAGACTGCTCACTTGAGGGAATGATATTAAAGGGAAAACTGAAATACTTTGGCCACATAATGAGAAGACAGGACACCCTGGAGAAGATGCTGATGCTAGGGAGAGTGGAAGGCAAAAGGAAGAGGGGCCGACCAAGGGCAAGATGGATGGATGATATTCTAGAGGTGACGGACTCGTCCCTGGGGGAGCTGGGGGTGTTGACGACTGACAGGAAGCTCTGGCGTGGGCTGGTCCATGAAGTCACGAAGAGTCGGAAGCGACTAAATGAATAAACAACGACAAGAGAATGGGGTCTGCCGAAGCTGTTGACCACAAAGCTACCTTTAGTGACATGCCACTATGCCACTTGGTAACTCGGGCATTGCCTTAAAATAGTGGCTAGTCTCTCCTGCTCTTATTACTGGGCATTCCATTAGTTTAAGATACAGTATTAAAGTGGTAAGAAATGTTCACTGTGCCAAGGATGACATTAGAACTCAGAGCCAGAAACCTGAAAGAAAATACATATTTATACTACGCAGCTTTCTTGGCTTCTGATGAGAGTTTCAGAGCCGCTGTGATAAAATGAAGGCAACCAAAAATATATTTCCAGTTACCAGAAACATTCTCCTTTGTTTACTGTTTAAGTTTTATTTGAACAGGAGTTCCTGACAAAACCACCACATTTGCATGAAGGCAAGTCATCTAAGGAAACTGCCTATATGCTTTATTTTGCATGTATTTCTTTTTTCAACAAAATGTTCACACTGTTTCTTCCAATAAGACTAAAAAATTAACAAACACACACTGAGAAACTTTGTATAGCTCCCAGAGGGCTAAAATAGTTTGGCTGGTTGAGGAAGACTCAATCTTTTATATCAGATTCAACCTCATGGCTCCAGAGTGAATTGATTTAAATTCAGATAACTGAAATCATGTTCTAAAGTGTGTGTGTGTGTGTGTGTGTGAGAGAGAGAGAGAGAGAGAGAGAATGCATATTTCATCATCAATTTCTGTATTAACACTAGGGATACATAAGGTAATGGGTACATACTTTCATGCTACAAAAAGAAAGTGGGGTGATAATTGATCAAACCATCTTATTAACAATTTCAAAAGGAAAAAATTAGGAGGAAAAAGCCACTACTTCTACCAAAATAAAATATTTTTTACCTGATTTAAAAGAAAGGGGTAATAAGTGGTTTTCCTTCATTGTGAAACAATTTCTTCCCACTATCCCAAATTTGCCACTAGTGAATAGTGCTGGTGATCTTAGTCGGCTTCCTGGTGGTGATTTCATCTGCGATATTGCAGTGACTCACGTGACCATGAGAAGAATGTTTTGAGAGGATTTCTTTTATAAAAAGCTATTGAAATACAGATGATGAAGCCTGCTGACATGCCGGACTGGCAAAGTCAAATCTCTTCAGCAAATGATGCAAGATGACTTGATGCAAGATTTCACTCAAGCCAATCAAATTGTTATTTTGGGAAATCATAAATTTGTATTCAGTGTCAGAGTGTCACTCATTAAAATCTTATGAGAATGATTAGAAAATTATCTTAATGAGAAAAACGTTAGTCTGTGTTTAATTACCTAAAATATGCAATTACTTCACTTATTTGAGTGTCAGATGGCTACTGACCATCTCACTATGACAGTGTTCACTAGCATTACTTTCCCTAATACAGTTCTTTAAGCAGAACTCATTCATGGTTGAAACCAGAGGCTCGATTCTCCAAAAGGGCAAGTATCAAGTGAGCATAATTTAGCAATCACTAAAAAGAATAATGGTAAAGATAGCCCTGGGGATGATTACAGCATTAATATTTGAAACATTCGATGATAGAGGTCTTCCTGGTAGGGAAGTACCATGTGCACAGAATGAATAAAGTTACCTTGGATTGATTTCAGTTTTCTACTTTGAAAAGATCCATTGAAATCAGTGGGACTTAAGTCAGCCTCCTGGGACACCCTGCCCTGCCCTGCCCTGCCCTGCCCTGCCCCCCATCAGTGCTGCAGGAAAGCCTGTCTCTTTCATTCTGCCATGGAAACAACCAGGAGTCTAGTACCGAAGTGCCCTCCCACCCACTGGCTCCCTACTCATTCTTTCCCTGTTCTAGATCTTGTAATGTAGCCAGTAATAACTCACTCAAATTCCACTGATTCTGAGGGATTCTATTCGAAGTATGGCTAAATCAGGGACCAGGACTTTTGTTTTTCAAGTTCAAGTTCTAATTGTCAGTGGCAATTAGATATAATTACTAAAGGTTGGAAAGCAAGAAGTCTCATGTGACCTGTCCTGCAGTGCCTAAATTGGATTACTACTCGGTGGCAGTGGAGGATCCCTTCTCATGGAGGATTGCCAGGGCTCAAGTAAGATGCAACTGTCAATCCAATCAGCTTCTGTGAAAAACAAAGCACATTGTCACAGGAGGCAAATGCCCTAGACTGACTGTAGCACAAAGCAGCATCTGTGCCCTCATTTAGATTTACATGCAGTGCTAAGCTAGAAATAAATATACCAAGTATTTCAATTAGGTTTTAAATTCTTTTTCTGGATTTAATCTTGATTCAATACGGGTAATACAAATCCTTCTCCTGCTCGGTTTGTCTAGTGTGGATGGTGTGAACAGAAAAGATAACTTCACAGGGAAACCTTCACTGTTGTTATACAGACGTTGGCATATATCTTCAGAGTCTTTCAGAAGACACACATATGATGTAGGAATTTAGCTGAAAACTGGAGGATCTGATCCAAGATAGTGGGAGGTGATTGGCAGAACAAGGTATTTTAGAACAAAGCACATTTGGAGAAATGCAAACATCCTTCATTCCAAGTTGTTAATTAATACTGCATAGTTTTATTGTATGCGTAGAATGCTGTGTGTGTGTGTGTCTGTCTGTGCGTGTTCACTACCTCTAGACTTAATCTGAACTGTAAACTACATTATTCATTAAATGTGTTGGATACATAATCTCTGTCCACTAAACTGTTTCCTTCAGGTGCAAAATAGAGGAGGGTTCACCTGGAATCCTACTTTTCATCTCTATTCTGCTGCTATTATGTACAGTACATAAAAGTGTTAAGGCTGCAGCAACCAAAAGCTACTCCCTTTGGGACTGTCCATGTTAATTACCCCCAATATTCTTTCTGGTAGTTCTGGAAAATGCTGTGTGTTTTGATTGAGAAAGATATAGATACATAGGTAATGTAGAGACTCACCCATTGTCCATGTCTCCCTGCTTCGGCCTGCTCTTTGTCTCCTTTTCCCAGATAAATGCTTTTCTTCTTTGCTGATATATATAAAAAAACCACCAAGCATCACAACACCCATAAAGTGATGTGAAGCTTTAATTGCATGATTGTAGCTGTCAATGTGAATTTTTTGACCCCTCACCTGCAAACTCCCCAGCAAATGCCTCTTGGAATAAATGCAATTTGACAAAAGAAGTTATCTGGTTTCAGTAAAGGAATTGAATCCACAGGAGTGGTCAAAAAAGTCAAGATGGCAGCGACACATGTAAAAAAAAGGAGTGGGGCTTCAGTCACATGGCTGTCACCTTGACTTTTTTACCTTCTTCTGCAGATACCCCTGCTGATCTTCTCTGTAAGATGCAGGACTTTCATATTCAACTGCATCTCAATCTTGCTTTTTTCCCTTTCAATCAGTTTCTGTTTCTTACCTAAATGGGCCAGAGTATGAGGCACATTCAGGAAGCAGAGAGACTGATGGAAATGGTCAGGGAAGTTGTAGGCAAACCATCTGGACTGAAGCCCGGCTGCACTAACTGGCAGGATAGAGAAGGACTTTGCTGATTTTAAACATTTTGGCTCTCTCCTTTTACAAAACCCGTATCCTCCCTTTTGCTGCCTAGGAGAGAGGGAAGATGCATAACTAGCACCAGGGACAATGCAGTCCTCCCTCCCCTGTTCTGAGTGGACTTCAGATGTTGCAAATGATCCAACTGCTCCCTTGTTATGTCCTTTCAGGCCCCCAGAATTATCCCTTTTTACATTCTCCACTGTGGATGATGGAGTGGCAGCAGACCTGTCTGGGATAGCCAGGGAGTGGCTTCCAAGGGTGAGTCCCCTTCTCTATGGACAGACCTCCTTCTCCTCCTGTAGACAACAGCCTATGACAGACTCATTTCAGGCGCATAGGAAAGAAAACCATGTAATGTCTACTTCATTTTCAGCATTATTTGACTAATAATCTGATCAGCTACCTGTTCCTCTTTATCTTGCCTTTCATTTCAGTCGGTTTTTTTCTTTCTTTACTGTAAAAAATCATTTAACAGAAAGTTTATTCAGTAATCTCAGTCATAAATATATCTGCTTTTTTCTACATGCCACAGCTCAGGAAACTGATGAAGTCTCAGAATCATACAAAGAATGTCTGCAGAACCAGGAATTTGGGGTGGTCATGAATTGTTCAATGCACTTTGAGGTTCAGGTCAGTGGCTCAGCTTTCATTTAAAAATGTAACCTACCACCTCTATTTCTTGAAGCCTGAAATGTGTTGAAAGCAGGTAGAAAAAGAGTAGGATGATATGGAAGCTTTGCAGTGTTGTGATATAGTTTATTGCATAGCTCTTGCCTCTGTTTCAAGTCTACTTTTCTCTGGTAATTTCTTCCTTGGAGTATTGCAAAAAGGTACTTAAACTGCTTTAGAAAGACACTTCATAAAGTCCAAAACAGAGTTGTTATATTACTAACTGGGACTGGACAAGGTGATCATGTGAAGTCAATGCTTCAGCAGCTGCTTGAGCTGCCAGCCCACTGAAGGACCTAATTCAAAGTCTTTGAGTGGACTATTAAAACCATGAATGGCTTGAGGCCAGAGTAGAAGAAGTATCAACTTCCATATGTACCTCACTGGACAGTACATCTTTAGAACCCACCTGTACATGAAATCAGGTGATTGGATACAAGAAAAAAGGTATTCTCTTTTTCAGGGCTGTTCTTATGAATGATCTCTACAGAGTGGCACACTTGCTACCTGCAATGTTGTCTTTTTGGCAGCAAACATGTGAGACATTTAGACTTTGATAGTTGAGTTTTGAACTCCAAGTATGCATATATCCTTAAATCAGAGAGATGATAAATGAGAGGGAGAGAGAGACAGAGAGATGCTAGATCATTTCCCTCCTGCTCATTGTTGTAACTGTTTTGGAATCTTATTATTTGCTGGATTACAAGTATAATTCATAATTCATACTTTTATCATTTTGGTCCAGTTTGGTGCAGTGTTTGGAATATTTGGAGAGAATGCATGAAATCCTTTTAGCAACCATCACTGTTGATGTGCTCCTGCTCAGTTTAATAGATTGTTTGATATACCACAGCTTAATCTATGAAGACTAGACAAAATTCCAAGGCGAAATTAAAAGAATCTTCTTATACAATCCAGAAATGATGACTAAGAATATTTACAAAGCAAAGGCTATGGAGGTAAAGAAGAGATTTATTAGGTCCAATTATTATTCGGATCTACTCAGTCTGCATCTTGTGAATTTATACAAAAAACAGAACACACTTGTACACTGAAATACACATTTTCTGAAATATTGCAAAGTAGCTTGCAACTTGAAAGAAAGTGCAAGAGAACTGTATACTAAAGAGTATGCACATTTTTATGCAAATCACACATACACCCCCCCTTTTTTTGCCATATTCACAAACATGTGCAGAAAGGTGCCAAACCGATCTTAAGGTTCTTAATGCATGCCTGTGTCACAATGAGCATGTCAAAAAAGAAAATCCTTCCTGGAGGAGGAAAAAGAAATAACTTCTCTAATAAGATATCTGCAATAGATGTAACTTCTTAAATTAAAACAAACCACAGTTTTAAATGAGCCAATTATTTTAAAGTGGTTTATCTAACTGAGAATAGAGAGGCTTATTCTAGAACAACTTTTTATTATGGCCCAAGACCAGCTGTCGTTCATCTTTTGACAGAAGCAACAGATATAAAATGCAACAGAAATATCATAAAATATAATATCCCATTTATTTTTTTATTTATTGATGCATTCATATGGCTGCCCAACTCACACACTGTGTGACTCTGAGCGTCATACAAAAAGTCAAAAAAGAAAACCATAATTAATACACAATAACATAGCTCATTGAAACATCCTTAGCAATAAAATGGCAATCTGAAAATGGTCTGAAACTCACTCATTGGGGGCTTTGCTCAAGCCTGAGGGAAGAGCCAGGTCTTAACCACCTTCTTAGAGAAGATGTAAATATCCCATTTACAACAAAAACTTCTGCTGCCCTTGACTTAAACTGTCATATGCTTCTTCAAAGGAAACTACATTCTTTAGCAAAACTGATACTGACAGATTCATCATTTGGTCTGTTATCACTGAAGAGTTAGGACTGCATTCTTCTTCAGGCAGTCTTTTAAATCTGAGAGCTATAATATTTGCACAAAGAAAGAAAAGTTACTCTGAGCATAAGGAGAGTTTTCTATAATCTCCCCCAAGCAGATGGCATGGCTTTCCAACATGGGATCAAGCTCTTTAGACATTAAAAAATGGCAATGCATCCATTTAAAGATGCACTCTATGCTACAGAAAGCAGAATACCTTTATACTCATTGTAAATTTCATTCCCTCCTTCCTCTGCCACAAAACCTTTCGACAATTTGTAAAATAACAGAATTTAAGGGAATGCTTCTTTAGCACAGAACACAGCTGCTCAAATACTTATCAACAGAGTAGGCACTGCCTGATTAGCACCACAGTTTGCTGCTAGTCTCAAAAATAATAAAAGGAGCAGCTGCTTCTGTTGCCTGATGCCTTTATTTTCCATGAGAATATGTGAAGTTTTAAACTGGAATGGTACTATTACTTATTATTCCAGTATGGATATTATAACCAAAAGCAGAAATACATGCTTAATCAAACCAGTGCTGAACTTATAAAGACAGAAAGAAGGCAGTGATGACAAAAATGTGCTTTAATGCTTTAATTTAACAATTTGATTCTGCCGCTTTTGGGGATGCTTCTTCTAAGGACAGATAGTACTCCATTGCTTAGATCTAAAGTATGGAAGTGAATTCAGCTCTTGTTCCCCTTTTGCCCTCCATTAATGTTAAAATCTCATGTCCAAAAAGTTTTTGCCTGCTGCAGACATAATCAATTGGTGTGATATGCCTGTGATTATAGCACCAGTACATATATTTGTACAGGTAACTGTCCACCATTGATCAATAATCTGAACTCTAACCCTAACCCATTTGGCAGGGAAAAAGTCTTGAGACAGTTGAAATAAGTGGACATCATTGATTGGTGTGCAAAATTCACTGGTGAGCAAAAAAGGCACAAGAGCCTCAAATTTCACTCATTCAAGTAGGAGCATCCCATTTCTTCTTGATTCATTCCCAGTTGCAGTTCTTAACATGATGTCACAAGCCCTTCTGAAGATTTCCCAACCTTTAAGACTGCTTTTCTATAGACAGACTGGGAAATGGGACAGAAAAACTCTGTTTTCAGACAGGATTCCATTCATGGTTCTTTAGATGTAAGTTGTCAGGGCAGCCTTGCTCCAAAAAAGACACGGACTCACTTAGAGGGTCTAAGGATTTCCGGCTTTATTGGAACAGAATGCATGCAATGAAAAAGACAGGAATCCTTATGTGTTGGCAGGGTGTCCTGTTTATACTCCGGTGGCGGACCTTGTCCTTCTCCACCCCCCATTGACCCTTGAGCCAGGACCGGATGGGTGCTTGGGACTGTGATGCGTCTGCTGATGGGCAATTCCCGCGATCTCCGGCATTCTCCTTTGTTTCCTCGCCTTCGTCTGGTGCAGGTGCGTCCCCCGGGGTAATGGGAAGGCGTTCCCCCGATCTTTCGATGGGTGCCAAGTCCGGTCTGAGGGACGTTTCTATTATGTTGGTGATTCCTTTATGGATATGGGTGCTTGAGGGATATGTGAGTGATTAAGGGATTATGCTTATCCCTTCCTCTTTCCTAATGTGCATGTTCCCTGTTGTGATGCACTTATGCCTTGCAACGGGGAACATGACATAAGTCCATTGTTGTAACTGTTAAGATGGTAAAAAATAGAGCATTTAAATGATTTAATCAGCCTTTTTCCCACTACAAAATGGTGTCTGGACACATAGCTATAAAGAATTATACAAACAGGGTAGGAAAGACTTACATAGACACAGACACACAGAGACACAAACACAATCTTTCTTTATAGAAAAATAAGAGCCTGGAAGGAAATACAAGAATTTGTACAGTTCAATTCTCCTATCTTTAGCTTCGTAGCATGTTATACTGTTATATTCATACCAATCTTTCTTACAACAAGCAATCAATATTGTGTTAAACCAACAGCAGGCAACTTTTTTGGTTCCAGGTTACATTGTCTTTTTTGAAGAAGTATCAAGAAGGGCCCAATAAAATGGCTACAAAGGGGAGTGTGGTGTTCACAAAATGGATTGTCATAGAGGTGTTTCCATTCACAAAACAGGACAGGGTAGAGACATTCAAATGCAGGTATACAACAAGGATTTGAAAATTGGAAGGACGAGGGTATTTAGTGCTTCCTCTGAGAATTTATGACTCAAGCATGAAAGAGGAAAAAGTCTCCCAATAAGAAAGAAAGAGGTAGCGGTATCTAACAAAATCTCTAAATTTGTTAGAGGAAGAGACTTCAACAAAAGATGGATTTTCTTAAAATAAGAATGTTAGATGATTTTTCTTATAATGGCTGCAGCCCCAGAAAGCTGCCAAAGAAGTGGTGTATTAATTATGTCTGAGGGTTTGGTTGTTCTTTCAGCTTCAATTCTAAATCAACTCAATCATGCATTACCAGGACATGATAGGGGTGGTAGGAGGAAAACACTGAGGTAAAAATGTCCAGTTTTCAGGAATGTGTACATTCACAAAAACTTGCATTGGGAAATTTAATGAGAGGGTAGGCAGGCAGTTGGTCTTTGCATCAAATTATTCTTTTTTCCCTTCCATTTTCTCCATACCCACAATCACCAGACACACAAATAAACACTCTCCACGTCCTTCTCCAGCTAACAAAAGAAAGTTGGCTTCAACTATCCATTGAGCAGGCCTAGGAAAAAAAGCAGGAACAATTTTCAACTTTACCTCTAGAAATGCTCCCACCTAATAAGAGACACAATGACCTATTCCAGCTCATGACGAACATCATGCTGCCAAGCCAAATAGGAGAAGAAAGAATTTAACTTACATCGTATTCAAGTCAGGTTTAGAACACTATCACTATGATTCCATCAATGAATCTCACTGGATTATGAAAAAAAGTTGTCTGGAAATCAGTACTGAGACTTGATACAGAATGCTTTTTATCTGAAAATTTTGGTGGCATAATAGTGGCAAAAACAATGCATTTCCATGAATAGTAAAATACTCAAAATATTCATTCATTGCCGTGATGATTCTCAGTGAATGTAGTGCATGTACACTTTTGTATATGTATTAATCTATAGATTAATCTATATCAAATACATGTCAGTCTTAAATGTACACAAATATTAGTAATTTCTGTAAAAATGTCTGTATCATTCTGCAATATTTTCTTTACAATTCTGTATGAATGTTTCTGGAGTATCAGTATTTTGCATACATCTTGTATGTGACTTTTCTTAATACATGTATTTTTGGATGCAGCTTTCACATATGCAATATGCAATATAAGCAATTTTGAGCCAAAAATGTTTTGTGATGGTTATTAGTAGAGTTATGAGCCTGTTTCTGTGTGACAGGCTCTTTTTTGGCAGATCCCACATTTCACTTGAAAGAAATCAATGACAGCTGTCTCTGACATCTCTTCCACATGCAGAGCCCTAGCTCGGTGGAAACCTCTATGTGCAAACAAGGTTGGAATATGCAGTTAGAGTCTTTGGTCCAACAACTAAAATCTTTCAGATGTTCTAGAATTCCATGACCACTTGGTCTAAAAGGGACCACAGGATGCATTCAGTCCTCTGATTCCCCTTTCCCCTTTGCATGCCAGATTACACATCATGGAGATTTTGGGTTTTTTGAAATACTATAGACTGCAACTCTTTTGAATATGAGAAGCCCAACACAATATGAACTTTCAGAAGAACTGCTGAGAAATGTAGTGTACCTCTTGGAATTAATTACTGCTATTTTAAAAAAGCTATACCTATTTTTTATCTTTCTCTCTGTTTTTCCAAGATGTATGAAATTATTTGCTATTAAGACCTACTATGCTTTTCATGTTCAGAACACAGTTATGATGCTGGATGGGACAAGTATCTTTCTGCCTGAGACTACAAAGAACCATTACCTATTCCAATAAATAATGCTAAGCTAAATGGATAAATATTCAAATCAACATGGCAGTTCTGTACTAATTTGATTCTGTTACATTTTATTTTCGAAAACAAAGATACGGGACTTCCATCAGCTTCCATTGGTTCTATTTCCATCAAGGAACAGAACTCCCAAGGCCTTTCTTTCAGATGATATATGTCTTAGTATACAAGGGGACATTAGGGAGGTTTTGTTATTTATTCATTCAGTTGCTTCCGACTCTTCGTGACTTCATGGACCAGCCCACGCCAGAGCTTCCTGTCGGTCGTCAACACCCCCAGCTCCCCCAGGGACGAGTCCATCACCTCTAGAATATCATCCATCCACCTTGCCCTTGGTCGGCCCCTCTTCCTTTTGCCTTCCACTCTCCCTAGCATCAGTATCTTCTCCAGGGTGTCCTGTCTTCTCATTATGTGGCCAAAGTATTTCAGTTTTGCCTTTAATATCATTCCCTCAAGTGAGCAGTCTGGCTTTATTTCCTGGAGGATGGACTGGTTTGATCTTCTTGCAGTCCAAGGCACTCTCAGAATTTTCCTCCAACTCCACAGTTCAAAAGCATCGATCTTCCTTCTCTCAGCCTTCCTTATGGTCCAGCTCTCGCAGCCATATGTTACTACAGGGAACACCATTGCTTTAACTATGCAGGCCTTTGTTGTCAATGTGATGTCTCTGGCTCTTAACTATTTTATCGAGATTTGTCATTGCTCTTCTCCCAAGGATTAAATGTCTTCTGATTTCCTGACTGCAGTCAGCATCTGCAGTAATCTTCGAACCTAGAAATACAAAGTCTTTCACTGCTTCTACATTTTCTCCCTCTATTTGCCAGTTATCAATCAAGCTGGTTGCCATAATTTTGGTTTTTTTGAGGTTTAGCTGCAAGCTGCAAGCTTCATACCGCTAAGAACTTGCCACAATTTGTTATGGTCCACACAGTCAAAGGCTTTGGAGTAGTCAATAAAACAGAAATAGATGTTTTTCTGAAACTCCCTGGCTTTTTCCATTATCCAGCGGATATTGGCAATTTGGTCCCTAGTTCCTCTGCCTTTTCTAAACCCAGCTTGTACATCTGGCAATTCTCGCTCCATGAACTGCTGAAGTCTACCTTGCAGGATCTTAAGCATTACCTTACTGGCATGTGAAATGAGTGCCACTGTTCGATAGTTTGAACATTCTTTAGTGTTTCCCTTTTTTGGTATGGGGATATAAGTTGATTTTTTCCAATTTGATGGCCATTCTTGTGTTTTCCAAATTTGCTGGCATATAGCATGCATTACCTTGACAGCATCATCTTGCAAGATTTTGAACAGTTCAGCTGGGACGCTGTCATCTCCTGCTGCCTTGTAATTAGCAATGCTTCTTAAGGCCCATTCAACCGCACTCTTCAGGATGTCTGGCTCTAGCTCACTGACCACACCATCAAAGCTATCCCCAATATTGTTATTCTTCCTATACAGGTCTTCCATATATTCTTGCCACCTTTTCTTGATCTCTTCTACTTCTGTTAGGTCCTTGCCATCTTTGTTTTTGATCATACCCATTTTGGCCTGGAATTTACCTCCGATGTTTCTAATTTTCTGGAAGAGGTCTCTTGTCCTTCCTATTCTATTGTCTTCTTCCACTTCCACGCATTGCTTGTTTAAAAATAATTCCTTATCTCTTCCGGCTAACCTCTGGAATTTTGCATTTAACTGGGCATATCTCCCCCTATCACTGTTGCCTTTTGCTTTCCTTCTTTCTTGGGCTACTTCTAGTGTCTCAGCAGACAGCCACTTTGCCTTCTTGGTTTTCTCTTTCTTTGGGATGTATTTTGTTGCTGCCTCCTGAACAATGTTGGAAACTTCTGTCCATAGTTCTTCCGGGAGCCTATCTACTAAGTCCAGTCCCTGAAATCTATTCTTCACCTCCACTGCATATTCCTTAGGGATATTAGTGAGCCCATATCTAGCTGATCTGTGGGTCTTCCCCAATCTCTTTAGTCTGATCCTAAATTGTGCAATAAGAAGTTTGTGATCTGAACTACAGTCAGCTCCAGGTCTTGTTTTTACCGACTGTATAGATGTCCGCCACCTTTGGCTGCAAAGGATGCAGTCTGTCATGTTCACTGATTCAATGTAGTTTATACATCATAACGTTTCACATGCCATGGCGCTGATGCGCCTTTCTGTTTGGGAGGGAGCTGCTATGAAACCTTGTACCAAGCTCTGTATGTGAAATCAGTACAATGGAATATGTTTGGGTTATGTTATCTGTTCAAGGCCTTTTCCCGCAGACCATCAGAAACCATTAGGAGCACCTGGGATTGTGAACTTGAGAAGATTCTAGGGGGGGGAGGGATTTCATTGGCACTGAGGGTTTTTAGTTTGAATTTGGCGCGCTTTCATCATTCTCAGCTTTCTCTGTGATCCTGCATACCATTCTTTAATAAATCAGATATCTTTGAATTCCTGTTCATGAGTCTGATAGTGTTTTAGAATAGGCAACCATTACATAAAGCTGAGAATCCCCAAAGTTGTACAGTTAGCTCCAACCAAGATCAGTTTCTTGAGAGGGAAAATAGTTAATGATGGCTGAGTCCAAGCTCACGACCGGGGGACTTGAGGAGATGGCTAGCTTGATGCCCGAGTCGACGGTCAAGAGCGGATAACTGAACCTCACCCCAGAACCTTCAGACTCCCGGGATGGATCGAGTTCCAATTCTGATGTGGAGGAATCTAACGATGGGGAAGAGCCAGAGCAACCGGCACCCAGCAAATTGCTCGCAGAGTTGATCACCTTGGATGAAGTAGAGGAACCCCAGCCAGGGACATTGGGGGCATCCTGGAAGTATCGGTTCCCGCTAACTCCAGACAAAGAATCTACTATGGTGTCAACTGAGAGAAAGCCGAACACACGAGGGAGGGAGGACTCTCAAACCCCTGAAAGGCTAAGAGTGATGGAGGCCAAAATGGAATTGATAAAGTACATGCTAAGAAACCTGTCTCTGTCATTGGAGGGGCAGGGGAGGTGCAGAGGAGATCCCAGCTTCCTGCAACCATCCCCCATCCTCCCATCCGGACCACCAGTGGAGCGGGGCTGGAGACAGCTCCGGGATGAATCCCCACCCCACAGGGCTCAATCACCAGTGTCCTCACCCCGAAGAGGGAAAGCTACTGTAACCTGGGGCCCAACCACTCAAGTAGCTGCCGATTCTGCTCCAACCAGAGTGGGGGTGAGAGACTTTTCTGTCAAGTTTGATGGGGATCCAACAAAGTGATCTTTCTTTTTAACTAATGCTAAATGTTACATGAGGCAGTTTGGAGCATACTTCCCTTCCGAAGAGGCTAAGATAACTGCCATTGCCACCAAGTTGAAGGGTCGAGCAGCTGACTGGTATGTTCAATTAAGTGATGCTGACTCCCCTGCACTTGATTATTTTGATGATTTCATGTGGGCATTAAAGCTGCATTTTGAGGATTCTCTGGCCAAGGCAAGAGCTAAGAAGGCACTGAAGGATCTTACCCAGGGCCAAATGTCCGTAGCTGATTACAGCCTAAAGTGTAATGGTTGCCTATTCTAACATACTCAGGTCCACAAGTAGATTCTGAATGAAAACTGATTTATTGAAAGAATAGTATGCAAATACAGAGAAAGCTGAGAATGAGTAAAAGCGCGCCAAATACAAACTAAAAACCCTCGCTCCAAACCCAATCACGCCCCTCGCCCCGGCATAGCAACCACCCCCTCCCAGGTGTTGGTGAGCATTAGACACTGGCCTGGGAAAGTAACCTTGAACACATGCAATAACCCAAACACACATTCCAGAGTAACAGTAAGGAGATTACAGCCTGGCACGGCTGAAATACTCCTTCCAGCAAATGACAGACACGGATCAGGAAACTGACATGCGAAACGTTACGATGTACCCAGAACATTGAAACGATGAACATGACATTAAGGCTCTAGCTGGGAAAATCCCTGACTGGTCTCAGTCAACCCTAATAGAACGGTTTAAAGAGGGACTCAACTGGGACGTCCTACAGTGGGCATTTTGTAGAGACGACCCAGAGTCATTGTACAACTGGATCTGTCTGGCAGGCAAGGCTGAGCATGCTCAGCATACCTTCATGCAAACTAGAAAATCTGAAAGACTACCCGCCACCATGAAGGGACCCCAAAGTGCTACGACTGCTGCCCGTCCAAGCTATAGAGCTTGGGATGAGGACAGAGATTGGTGCTACGCGAGGGGTCAGTGTCTCCAATGCAGAAAGGAGGGCCACCGAGCAGCTGATTGCTCAAAAGCCAAAGCTGGAGAGTGAGTGGGGAAGCCGCCAGCCAAATCGCCCCCCCCCCCTCGCGGCGGATGACAGCAGCCAAAGGTACAGCCGACACTGAGGAAGTAATCTACTTCTCGGAAGAGGCTGAAGATGACTCCAAGGAGCCGGCGGGAAACGCCAGCCACCTGCCATGAACAGCGCCTGCGGGCAGGTGGAGGAGGATGGGCACAAAGATGCTATGGTGAGTGCTGACTGTCCCACTTTAGCAGTGAAAGTGAAATTGGGTTCCCGCACAAAAACTACAGAGGTATGGGCTTTAGTGGACTCTGGGTGTTCCAGGTGTTTAATTCACCCTGATCTGGTTGCTGCTTTGGACCTACCTAGCTTTCCCCTCCAGCAGCCTTTGATCTTCACACAGTTGGATGGTTCAATGGTGGGGGGGGGCTGCAACCCATTTCACTGGAACTGTGGCAATGCAAATGGGCAGCCACCATGAGACTTTGACATTCGTGGTGGCACCTGTTGGCAACCCCTTGGTAATCCTGGTTGACCTATCAAAGCCCCTATATAAACTGGGAGCACAGAACTGTGACTTTTAAAGATGAATTTTATCAAGCTCCTACAGCAGAGATAGTTGCACGTGCAGGGGTTGGAAGGGCTGCGATCACCATGCCACGCCCTAACTTGGCACATTTAGAAGGCTTGCCTAATCAATACCAAGACTTTGCAGACATATTTGGGGAGATGGAAGCAGATCAGCTACCCCCCCCCACCAGAAAACTGACTGTGCAATAGAGTTGGTCCCCAATGCTCAATTGCCCAAGCCAAAAATTTATCCGATGACTCATAAGGAGCTTGAGGCATTTACGGGACTTCATTGACAAAAATCTGTCCAGGGGATTTATTGAACCTGCTAATTCCCCAGTTGGGGCTCCTGTGTTATTCCAGGAAAAGAAAGATGGCACACTTCGACTCTGTACAGACTATCAAGGGTTAAATTCCACCTCTATTGTCAACAAGTACCCTCTCCCTCTCATGAAGGACATGTTTGCTCATTTGTCAAAGAGCAAGATTTTCTCGAAGCTCGATCTTCGCGAAGCCTATATCCGCATTCGCATAACAGCTGGGGATGAGTGGAAAACTGCTTTTAATTGCCCACTAGGATCATTTCAGTACAAAGTCCTCCCTTTTGGGTTAGCAGGGGCACCCGGAGTCTTCATTCAGTTGATTAATGAAGTTTTACATGCTCATTTGTTTAAAGGGGTCGTGGTTTACTTAGATGATGTTCTCATTTACACTGAAACTGAGGAGGAACACGAACGCCTCCTCAGACAGGTGTTACGCAAACTTAGAGATGCCAAAATCTATGCCAAACTCTCCAAATGTGAATTTCACAAAACCCAACTTGACTATCTGGGCTATCAAGTGTCTGACAAGGGCATTGAGATGGACCCTGCAAAAATTCAGGCGATTCTAAGTTGGGAACATCCCCGCACCCGGAGGCAGTTGCAGAGTTTCCTAGGGTTAAGTAATTATTATTGCCAATTTATCCAGGGGTTCGCTGAGATTGCCTTGCCCCTCACTGATTTACTCTGTACCAAGGGCTTGGGGGAGACACGGAAAGTAAAACATCCTGGAGCCGTGCTGAATTGGACACCTGAATGCCAGGCAGCATTTGAAAAGTTGAAAACCCTTTTCACTGCTGAGCCTATTCTACAGCACCCTGATCCTGAGCAGCCCTTTGTGGTCCAAGTTGATGCTTCTGACTCCTCAGTTGGGGCTATTTTTTTACAGAGGGATTCTGAAAATCACTTAAAACCCTGTGCTTATCTATCCAGGAAATTTTCTGAAACCGAACGCCATTGGCATGTTTGGGAAAAGGAGGCATTTGCTGTAAAAGACGCTTTAGAAACCTGGCATCACCTCCTTGAAGGCGCTAAATGGCCTTTCGAGGTTTGGACCGATCACAGGAATTGGTCGCCCCCTGGCATCTCAGTCCTAAACAAATTTGCTGGGCTCCATTTTTCAGTCATTTTAACTTCCAGTTAAAATTTATCCCGGGAAAGAAAAACTTTCTGGCAGATGCTTTGTCACATTTACCTCAGGACCTTGACCAGATGTGGTTGGGACTGTTCTCACTGAACCACAACTGGGTTTGGTTGCTGTCACTCGGAGCCAGTCCCATGCGCAGACAACCCTGCCCCCAGCCCAGTCTGGGAAGTGGAAAGTGCAAGTTCCTTGTCAGTTACAGAAGGACTTTCTCCAGGCACTGAAATCTGACACTTGGTTGCTAGCTAATAGAGACACTGTTTCTTTTGAAAATGGTCTGGCGTGGGTGCAACATCGCCTTTCTGTTCCTGAAACATTAAGGGCTGCTATTTTGCAGCATTCCCATGATGATAAACTTGCTGGACACTTTGGTTTTGTCAAAACCTTGCATTTGGTTCGCCACCAATTTTGGTGGCCAACCTTGAGATGTGACGTAAAAGACTATGTTGCTTCCTGTCCTGTTTGTGCCATGTCAAAACGGAAAGGAGGGAAACCAAAGGGGCTTTTACAGCCAGTGGCCAGTCCTACCTGTCCTTGGGATGAGATTTCTATGGATTTTATTGTGGATCTTCCTCCCAGTCAGAAAAAACCTGTTATTTGGGTTGTAAAAGATTTTTTCTCCAAGCAAGCACATTTCATTCCATGTGCATCCATCCCATCAGCCCCACAATTGGTGTGCCTATTTCTCCTCCATATCTACTGCCTCCACGGTAGCCCCTCCCATTTGGTCAGTGACTGCAGGACACAGTTTACTTCCCAGTTTTGGAAATCGTTTTTAAAATTGATTGGCACCAAACAAGCGCTGTCCACATCGTTCCATCCTCAGACTGACAGTTCTACTGAGATTTTGAACTCCAATCTTGAACAGTTTCTTAGAGCATACATTAACTACCATCTGGACGATTGGGTGGAGTTATTACCTTTTGCTGAAGTTGCTTACAACAATGCTGTCCATCAAAGTACTGGACAAACCGCTTTTCGTGTGGTTTCTGGTCACGACTTTGTTCCCATCCCTGAACTGCCGCAGCCCCCTTCCCAAACATGTTCTACATCTGACTGGGCTGTTAAACTGTCTGATTCCTGGCCAGTAATTCAACAAGCTTTGGCTGATGCCCAGGCAGCTTACAAGTTGCAAGCTGATAAGCATCGTTCCTTACAACATGACTTGAAAGTTGGGGATCAGGTGTATCTATCTACTAAATTTATCAAATCACCTCAACCCTCTAAAAAACTTGCTCCCAAATTCATTGGTCTCTTTCCTATTGTTCAGCTTATCAATCCAGTTACCGTTGAATTGGACCTGCCTCACAATTTCAAACGTTATGCACCACTCCTCATGCTGGCACCCCCAACCTCCTCCTCCTGCTCCAATCATGATTGATCGCCAACAACACTTTGAAGTCAAGGACATCGTTGATTCCCGCAAACTTCGAGGCACCCTGCAGTATCTCGTCCAATGGAAACATTTTCCTCATCCTGAATGGGTGTCTGCTCACCATGTTAACGCTCCTGATTTAGTTAACTGTTTCCACCTTGCTTATCCTTTAAAGCCTGCTGCTTAATGTAATCTTTCTTTTGGAGGACCAGTATGTCATGTTCACTGATTCAATGTAGTTTATACATTGTAACGTTTCACATGCCATGCACTGACGCACCTTTCTGTTTGGGAGGGAGCTGCTGTGAAACCTTGTACCAAGCTCTGTATGTGAAATCAGTACAATGGAATGTGTTTGGGTTACGTTATCTGTTCAAGGCCTTTTCCCGCAGACCATCAGAGACCGTTAGGAGCACCTGGGATTGTGAACTTGAGAAGATTCTATGGGGGAGGGAGGGATTTCATTTGTTCACCTGGGAGAACAAAACGAAGCAGGACATAGGCTGATAGAATTTTGCCAAGACAACTCACTCTGCATAACAAACATTCTCTTCCAACAACCTAAGAGACGGCTTTATACATGGACTTCACCAGATGGACAACACCGAAATCAGATTGACTATGTAATGGTTGCCTATTCTAAAACACTATCAGACTCATGAACAGGAATTCAAAGATATCTGATTTATTAAAGAATAGTATGCAGGATCACAGAGAAAGCTGAGAATGATGAAAGCATGCCAAATACTGTTCCTCCCCAGTAGCATTTTGACCATCTTCCGACCTGGGGGTCTCATCTTCCGATGGTATACCGACATATCTCTGGTTGTACTGATCCATTTAGTTTTCACGGCAAGAATACTGGGGTGAGTTGCCATTACCTTCCCCAGGGATTGCATTTAGTCTGACCTCTCTGTCATGACCTTCCCATCTTGGGTGGCCCTTCACGGTTTAGCTCATGGCATCATTGAGGTGCTCAAGCTGCAAGGTAACGATCCTTTGCTGAAGATTAGGAAGGGTACAGTTCATAATAATATTAATGCTTGACTTCCAGCAGAAACCTGAAGAGGAGAAGGAAAAGGAGAAAGAACAACTATTCAGCCTTTCATGGGACAGGGACACCACTACCCACCAACTGTCCTACCATCACCACTTCTGTATTTGAAATGCTTACCTTTCCCTGACTGACTGCTTCAAGGAAGTGGCCTGGATTTGGGGTATATTATGTTGCTCCACTGTTACAGTTTCTTCTGATGTTTTTGTCAGTCCAGTGTCTGAGCATCCTGTCACCATGGCCCTTTTCAACATTATTGGCACAGCTTTTTGTTACCTGCTTGAGTGGCTGGCTTGTGGTTTGGGCATCTTCCAGGGGCATGACCAGTGCTGAAGCTGGTCTTCAACCTAGTGTTTAAGGTCCCAGGACTGTAGATACTTGGAGATTTCAACATCTATATCAAGACTAGCCTATTGGGGGCAGTTGAGAAGTTCATGGCCACTATTACTTCCATTGGCCTGTTTCAGATAATATCTGTCCCCATTCATCAAATTAGACACACCTGGAATCTGTTTTGTTTGCACTGAAGAAAGTGCTTTGCGGGTGGAGAACTAGAAGTGACTCCTTTGTTGTGAACAGATCACATTCTGATTAGATTATGATGGATAACTTCATAAAGGCATGGGACCAGTTTGAGGGCTATCACAGTAGTATCTGATTTCTGTGGAATTCCAGATTTGACAGTGGGCAGATTTGTTGATGCATCAAAGCTTTCAGTCAAGGCCTTGGTGTCAGACTGAAATGACCAGCTGTCCTAGGCCAATGATTGATTAGGTCCTAGGCATCCCATTGCCAGCTAAGAGATTATTGAATACTAATCCACTAATTATGAGTTACTCTGCCCATTATTAGAATAGGAAATTGTCATAGATATAATGGTATCTTGAAAATATCTTCTTGTTAATCATGAGCTTCAGTGATTTGCTCTTGCTGCACCAGTAACAAGATTTCTGTCATTGATAATGATGGTCTTTCTTCCTATTTGCATCAGTTTTTCTTTCTCACATTTCTGTTTGAATTTCCTTCCATGGCTACCACCCCCAGAATATTCTAAACTGACCATATTAAAATAAAATACAGAGAAGTGAAGGGCTCTGAAATGGAAAATGTCTTTTCCACTAAATATTTTGATATAATAAAGGAAGAATCACAGATGGACCCTTTTTTCTTTACCCTTCCTTGTACACAGCGTTTCTTTCTTTCATTTTTTTTAACTGTAAGAAATGAAAAGATGAGTCTCATTTCTGGAACAACAAGTACTGGCTTGTATAAGACCTTAAAGAGTTTGCTATCATTTGTATGTTTGCTCTTAAAAGGAAATACATATTGGAAATAAATTGTACATGTACACAACATGCCGCTTTTCAGAGGGAAACTCTCAATTACGGTAGCTGAGCATCATGGCTGTCAGATTTTGCTAACAACTATTGGCCATTTGGTTGTGAAGCAGTATATACTTGTTAAAAAATCAGTGCCAAATACCAAGAATGAAAAGAAACATCCTTTTATGTTTCTCAAATAGTGGGACACACTATGCACTCACACTCTTAAGGTATTCAAAAAATGGGTGACTCTTAGGGAGAGAGGGGTCGAGTTTGCTACTCCCACTCTTTTCGGTTACTTTCCATATGTTTGGGACAAGTGTCTAGTGCAAAAACATAACTGCGTAAACATGCCATGCAATTTAGGATGCTGATTTCCCAGGGTGCTCGTTCATATGGAAAGCCTCCACAGACAAAAAAGGCCCTCCACTACAGATGGTTGCCCTCAACAAGAGGGCAATATAGGAGAGGCAGGGCTTGCCCTCTTTTTCTCACCACCCCCAAACAAATGAGTTCTCTTGCCAATTTCCTGAATGCTCAAAGAGGGCTTCTTATATACGTGCGATACTTTTATTCACAAACTATTCACAAAGCAGCATTGCTTCCTCAGCCACCACCATCTCATTATTCAACACCTAAGTGTTCTTGCTTGCCTGCTGTACAGACTGTATTCATTTCTTCTGTAACAGCCTGTATGTTATTTTTTAAATTTTTGTTATACTTTGATGCCAGCTGCTCCATGGAGCTCGGTGCATCCCGATTTTCTCTTCATAATAACTCTATGAAGTAGCTTAAAGTTAAAAGCAGCCCACATTGCCCAGTCAGCATGATGGCTAAATGGACATTGGAACCTAGATCTTCTGGTCAGATTGCATCATCTAGACAGTGTGGCTAATGAAATGAGATCCTGAAAATGAAGGAAAGAAAATACACAACAGAAGAGAATGCACACATGATTGCTTCATTTATAATTATATACATACCATCCAATCAATCCATTTCTGTGCAGTAATATTTCCCTATATTAATCTGAACATGATGATGATGAGACTATTAATAGACAGAATTAAAGTTCAGTAAGCCCTCTACTCACTTTATGAAAATAAATTGGATAGGCATATTTATTTTAGAAATTTAAATACAGCCCAAAAGGGAAAATTTATAACTATGTGGCTAGAGACATTTGGCAAAAGGGATTGTCTTCACTTTAGATATCAATTAAAACTGAAATAAATTTAAATTATATGAAAAAATTTAAAATAGCATCACAATATAAAAATGCAGTCATGAAAGATGCATGACACAGATTACAAATCTGAATAAGCTGAGTATTTCTATTTTGTAATGCCATTTTAAAAAATAGAGGAGCACAGAAGCTCAAAATCAAGAGACAATAAAAACATACCCAAATATTGACTCTTTCTATATTAAATCATTTCATCAAATAACATAAGCAAGTGTCCCACAAGAAAATGTCTTTAGATTTTGGATTTTCTCTATAAAATTTAGGTTTATCATTACCTTCATGGTCTTCCTGTTCATTTGCTATGATTTCTCAGAGCTCTGTTTGGTCTAGACTAGGGAGGAGATTTCGCTGATCCTTTGGCTGCTGCTGAACTACTGTTTCCAACAGCTGTTGGCCTTGCTGGTAGAGACTTCAGGAAGTTATAGTTTAGCAAGAGTGGAATTTGCAGGCTCCTGGGTTTGGCAATATTCACCTTGGTTATCCTTCTGCAAGCTCCAGCAATGTTGGGCTACAACTTCCAGAATTTCCATTCTGGATAATAATGTTGAGACCTACATACAGTATATGGTAGTCTTGGCTAGGAAGAACTGGGTTTGATTGACTCATTGTTTTTAATAGGATTAAGCATATTCACTTATCCCATCTCCTTTTCTTTTCTAAGTATAATGGCTAAATCTTCTTAACAACCAAATAATATTTAGCAAGCAGTAAAAATATACTACTGTATAACAGAATGAATAGCATAGCAAAAGATAAATCACTTTTTCTCCCCAACCCTTTAGAAGCACTTCAGTTTATGCCCAACTCCCTGGTTGATGCATGTCCTTGAAAAACAGCCTTTTCCCAGCCTGTTGCATTCTGTCCAATAAAACTAGGAGTACAGAGGATGGAAATTGCTGTAATTTGGCTTTTACACAAAACAGAAAAAAGGTTTGCATCATACACACAACATGGTCTCCAGCAGTAGATTCAGTTCATCCAGGAACAGTGATGTCTATTTACCAAAGAAGAGTATGCCCGCATCAGAAGCAATTGAAGGACAGAACTTGTAGCTCTTGAATAATTCTACATCTCACTGCTTCTGCTGTCCTCTCATTAGCAGCAGGGGCTATGCGCACAATGATTTAGAGTGGTGAAGCACATCTCTGCTTAATCCTTTGCCTTCCCACTTCCACCTCTAACTTGTCACCACAGGGCTCTTGTCCCTTGTAGAGTTACAAGTATGTGTGGTGTTATCACGGCTCCTAGCCCATGTGAACCCCACACCACCCACTGCTGTTGCTCTTTGTACCTCCAGTTTCATTCTCTGAGCAAAAAAACTCCAGCAGAAGCATTTACTTTCTCACCTTCCCTTTTCACATCCCCCACAAACTCTGAGAGCAGTGGTATGGAAACAACACTTGAAAATAAAATGAGGAAGACCTGAGAAAGAAATAATGCTGTTAATTAGGAGAGAACATGGGAGTGAACAAAGGGTTATGCAATGTTTTTAATTCCATTTTCCTGAAATGTCTTTCTCTCCATTTTTTCCCTTTCCATAGTCCAAGTGGAAGTCGTCTTGCAGCCAAAGGGAATAAACAGGCCTCTTACTCTTTTACCACCATAGGCTCAGCATGCTGGACTTTCATAAAGTATTGTCTTACAAATCAGCCTCTCTGAAAACAAAGGGCAGTGGGGAGAAAATTAAATTGGGGGAAAAGAGAAAGAAAAATGGCATGTATAAAGAAATAGGAAGGAAGGAAGGAAGGAAGGAAGGAAGGAAGGAAGGAAGGAAGGAAGGAAGGAAGGAAGGAAGGAAGGAAGGATTGAGTTGTAATGTAAAATAGATAGACAGAACTAGAAATGTCACGTTGGCTGACCCAGAATATAGAAACTAGCTTTCATATGTAATAGAGAACAGTTTTCTATCACTAGTGTTGAATTTTTATCTGCTAGTTTAATTGGTTTTGTACATGGGATAGAGAAGGCATACTATCTCATCAGGTCCCTTCAATTAATGTCATTGAATGGGACCAAGGAAGTGGGCCTTTTCCATCACACCTGCACTTTGAAACAGGCAGATCTGCATGGCTCCCACCTAACCTGCTTTCAAGGGATCTTTAAAAACCTGGATTCTTTTTGCAGACACTGGGTTAGTTGGATGGATGGATGGATGGATGGATGGATGGACGGATGGATGGGCTACAGTTGTGGGAGTTTGGAGGGGGGTTGGTTCCTGATGGACACTGTTTTTACTGCTGGGCTTATTTTGTATTTAGAGTTGTTTTAATTTTGTAAAGCTCCCTAGAGTCACTTGAAAGGGGGCAGCCTACAAATCCAATTCTTATTCTTCTTCATCATCATCATCATCATCATCATCATCATCATCTGTCTGGTGGGGGAAGCCATAGGCTCACCAAGCAAATTCAGTATATCATGATTGTCTTTATTATTTGTTGATTAATTCAATTTCTAAGTTTGCCCCATCACCAACCAGCCCAGGGCAGTATAGAAAGAGACAGTGTTCCAGAGGGTCCATGAACTCTCCAGAGGAGATATTTGTAGGAGTGCATAGAAAAAGGGAACCAGAAAAATAACTTTTCCCTCACCACTTCGATAGCAAAAAACACCTCATGGAGCTGAAAGAAGAACCAAACTCATACAACATTTACTGTATGTAGAAATGAAATACTCCAGCTAAATTTGTGTCTATCATTCAGCTTTCAATCCATCTGATCTCTGCCACATACTGGAAAACTAGAACTGTTTTAGCTGTTACTGAGGGGTTCTTGGTTTCTTGCTCAGCTGAGACTCTGATTATAGGTACTCCTGCTATGGAAGTGGTGAGGGAAAAGTTATTTTTCTGGTTCCCCTTTTTCCATGCACTCCTACAAATATCTCCTCTGGAGAGTTCATGGACCCTCTGGAACACTGTACACTGTGTGTCTTTGTTGGATCAGAGTCCCTTTTATTCAAGAAAGCGCAGTCCAGGATTTAAGTTACAATACGTTTAAGATCTGCTCCTTTTTTCAGCACTATAATAGAAGAGAGAGACATCCAAAATTCCTCAAAGGTTATATATAGAGTAAAAATTAAACTTACAAATATATGAGAAATCGTTTTTCAGAAAGCTGGGGATGCATATGTTGGTCTGATTCACATGTAGCATTGAGCTTATAATGTGAATGGTTTGTTTTTGGTAGGGTGATGTGCAAACCCATCCATTATAGCTTAGGCTGATGGACAAGCCAGACCACTATGGCTTGCTCAGCCAACTATGGTTTTAAAAAAATCATGCTTACTGTTGTGCTTGAACTCAGTCATTGAATACTCAGAAGACGGACAGATCTACATCCACAGTCCCAACTATCATGTACTCCTGATTACTTTGTGAACAGGATTTACATGTATTCCAATTATATGTGTACAGTTCTACAAAAGGTAGGATACATACTTATAGAAACAATTTGTATATAAGTTCTATTTACAAAGGAACCATGGAGGCTGGGAGCAGAGGCAATAGTTACAGTTTCAATCCTTTCTCCTTAATTCCTAATAAGTTCTTCTAAATTACATGAAAGGGATTCTAGGTTTCTACTACACATTTCTTTACAAACATATAAATGGACCTCATCCCCAAGTAGAAGAGGTTAGATGTGAAGATGTTGTATCCCTGTATATTGGGATCCTTAGTTACTGAGATTTGATGTTTTGAAAGGCCTGCACAGTTTGGGGAATTTAATTTATCAGATCACATACATTCACTGGTTGCTGTACTTCTTTTTCCCCAGATTTCCTCTGTCTTTGGAATATATTATAAAATCTGGAATGGACTAACTTGCAATTATTTCAGGTACCCTAGAACTGTATGACGAATCAGGGATTGCATCCAGTATAAACATTACAGAAGTTAGCCAGCTCTATACTGAAAATAAAAATTGGTCTTTCTGTAATTTTTGCCGTAGAATCAATTTACATCATTAAGTAACAGAGTAAATACTAGACCAGAAGCTGCTTCTCCATTCTCATCAATAAAGCTTTAAATCCCTAAATGTTAGAAGGGAAAGCAGAAAATTGCCATAGGTTACCTCATCCTTTAAATTAAAAGAATAAGAAAGGTGAATTTTTTTTAGAAAAACAACTAATTATTGTTTCATTTCCACAGCTAACTACTCTATCACTCAGAATAACAATAGATCCTTTAAAAGTAATAAGAACAGTTAAATTATATATTATTTATTTATGTTAAAAACAATAATGTACGTTATTGCTCATGTTCTACTTGATTGAGCAATGAAACTTAGGGAGTTCTCAGAGGCAATTTCCATAAGTGGTTATAGTGCGGACACAGTAATCTTTTGGGTAAACAACAGTGAGTGCTTAATTCACCTTGAGAATGGTATAACTAATGCCAGAATTATAATATGCTGTAAGATCCTAGAAGATTCAGGAGAGACTATACTAACATTGGCAAAAATATTCTCTGTGACAGTTCACACATATTATAATACAGTCTACATCTCTACTCATTCATAGTAGTGATGTTTTGTTATGATGTTTTGTTATTTGTTTGCTATTCGGGCTTACATGCTGTACAATCCACAGACTCTATTTGTGGAAGCTGTCATCAGGGTAACAGTAATAATTTTTATCAGATTTCATGTGATTGTGCAACTGCAGTGATGGTTGCATCTGAACCAAATCTCCATTTTCTTTGATGATAAATTCCGTTGTCCATTCCTTCTGCCTTGTTATGTTTGCTCCATATCTGAAGGCATCATTTTTTTCTACATTATTTTTTCTTTCTCTCTCATATATAGGCATGTGCATCTACCCACCACCAGCCCCCCACACAGAGTATGAGCTTGAAATACAAAGGGTAATTAGAAGCACATATTCCAAAGAAAAACCAGACAGAAACAAAAGGGTCATCTTCCAAATGACCTAATTAAAAAGGCCTGGATTGTTTGGCATCAACATAATGGTTTTACAGATTTTTTTAACCCTGATTTCCTGTTTTCAATCAGTTTATTTTAACATTCCTACAACTACCACAAGAATGAATTGGCATTTTATTCTAGCAGAGTTAGGCCTCCAGAAAATGCCTTCCTCAAACAATTTTCAACATTTCAGAGCCATTGAATGAGTACATCTGATTGACTGTCCTGTAGTAAATACAATGCTAGGAACTTCTGTTAATTTCAAAGAGAGCCTCAAATGGTAGCATCATGTTGGATGGTAGAAACAACTCACATTCCTTGCTGTGGATCCTTTCAAGGATTAAAAAAATGTGCATCTGCCTTCTTTTACTATTTTGTTGCTAAACATTAAATTATCTGGTGCTTATTGTAGAAATGTAGCACCTGACCTAGAGTATCCACAGGGGTTTTTTAAAAAGTCAAGATGGTATCTCGACCGTGAAGTTGAAGCCCTACCCCTTTTTTATGTGGGAAGGTTAGAGCTTTGGTTGTGTGGTTGTGAATGCCATTGTAATGGTTGCCTATTCTAAAACACCATCAGACTCATGAGCAGGAATTCAAAGATATCTGATTTATTAAGGAATAGTATGCAGGATCACAGAGAAAGCTGAGAATGATGAAAGCATGCCAAATTCAAACTAAAAACCCTTGGTGCAAATGAAATCCCTCCCCCCATAGAATCTTCTCAAGTCCACAATCCCAGGTGCTCCTAACGGTTTCTGATGGTCTGTGGGAAAAGGCCTTGAACAGAGAACATAACCCAAACACATTCCATTGTACTGATTTCACATACAGAGCTTGGTACAAGGTTTCACAGCAGCTCCCTCCCAAACAGAAATGCGTGTCAGCGCCATGGCATGTGAAACGTTATGATGTATAAACTACATTGAATCAGTGAACATGACATACTGCCCCCCAAAATAAAGAATACATTAAGCAGCAGGCTTCAAAGGGTAAGCAAGGTGGAAATGGTTAACTAAATCAGGAGTGTTAACATGGTGGGCAGACACCCACGCAGGATGAGGAAAGTGTTTCCATTGGACCAGATATTGCAGGGTGCCTCGAAGCTGGCGAAAATCAGTGATGTCCTTGACTTCAAAGTGTTGTTGGCCATCAATCATGATTGGAGCAGGAGGAGGAGGTTGAGGGTGCCAACACGGAGAGTGGTGCACAGGCTTAAGCAAGCTGCAATGGAAAACAGGGTGCAAGCATTTCAAATTGTGAGGCACTTCCAATTTAACAGTAACTGGATTGACAAGACCAACAATAGGGAAAGGACCAATGAATTTGGGAGCAAGTTTTTTAGAGGGTTGTGGCGATTTGATAAATATAGTGGATAAATACACCAGTTCTCCAACTTTGAAGTCATGCTGTAAAGAGCGATGCTTATCAGCTTGAGATTTGTAAGCAGCCTGGGCGTCAGCTAAAGCCTGTTGAATTACTGGCCAGGAATCAGTTAGTTTAACAGCCCAGTCAGATGCAGAACATGTTTGGGAAGGGGGCTGTGGCAGTTCAGGGATGGGAACAAAGTTGTGACCAGAAACCACGCGAAAAGGGGTTTGTCCAGTACTTTGATGCACAGCATTGTTGTGGACAGCACTTGTTTGGTGCCAATCAATTTTAAAAACGATTTCCAAAACTGGGAAGTAAACTGTGTCCCACGGTCACTGACCAAACAGGAGGGGCTACCATGGAGGTGGTAGATATGGAGGAGAAATAGGTGTGCCAATTGTGGGGCTGACGGGATGGATGCACATGGAATGAAATGCGCTTGCTTGGAGAAAAAATCTTTTACAACCCAAATAACAGTTTTTTTTCTGACTGGGAGGAAGATCCACAATAAAATCCATAGAAATCTCATCCCAAGGACAGGTAGGACTGGCCACTGGCTGTAAAAGCCCCTGTGGTTTCCCTCCTTTCCATTTTGACATGGCACAAACAGTACAGGAGGCAACATAGTCTTTTACATCACGTCTTAAGGTCAGCCACCAAAATTGACGGCAAACCAAATACAAGGTTTTGACAAAACCAAAATGTCCAGCAAGTTTATCATCATGGGAATGCTGCAAAATAGCAGCCCTTAATGTTCCAGGAACAGAAAGGCGATGTTCCACCCATGCCAGACCGTTTTCAAAAGAAACATTGTCTCTATTAGCTAGCAACCAAGTGTCAGATTTCAGTGCCTGGAGAAAGTCCTTCTGTAACTGACAAGGAACTTGCACTTCCCGCTTCCCAGACTGGGCTGGAGGCAGGGTTGCCTGTGCATGGGTCTGGCTCCGAGTGACAGCAACCAAACCCAGTTGTGGTTCAGTGAGAACAGTCGCAACCACATCTGCTACCTGGTCAAGGTCCTGAGGTAAACGTGACAAAGCATCGGCCAGAAAGTTTTTCTTTCCCAGAATAAATTTTAACTGGAAGTTAAAGCGGCTGAAAAACTGAGCCCAGCAAATCTGTTTAGGGCTGAGATGTCATGGGGTGCGGAGGGCTTCCAAATTCCTATGATCAGTCCAAACCTCGAAAGGGCATTTAGCTCTTTCAAGGAGATGGCGCCAGGTTTCTAAAGCTGCTTTTAGAGCAAATGCCTCCTTTTCCCAAACATGCCAACGGCGTTCTGTGTCAGAAAATTTCCTGGATAGATAAGCGCAGGGTTTTAAGCGATTTTCTAAATCCCGTTGTAACAAAATAGCCCCAGTAGAGGAGTCAGAAGCATCAACTTGGACCACAAAGGGGCATTCAAGATCAGGGTGCTGTAGAATAGGCTCAGCAGTGAAAAGGGTTTTTAATTTCTCAAATGCTCCCTGGCATTCAGGCGTCCAATTCAGCACTGCCCCAGGGTTTTTTACTTTGCGTGTCTCCCCCAAGCCCTTGGTATGGAGTAAATCAGTGAGGGGCAGAGCAATCTCAGCAAACCCCTGGATAACTTGCCGATAGGAATTACTGAACCCTAGGAAACTTTGTAATTGCCTTTGGGTGCGGGGACATTCCCAACTTAGAATCGACTGAATTTTTCCAGGGTGCATTTGTATACCCTGGTCAGACACTCGATAGCTCAGATAGTCAAGTTGGGTTTTATGAAACTCACATTTGGAAAGTTTGGCATAGAGTTTGGCATCTCTAAGTTTGCATAACACCTGTCTGAGGAGGCGTTCATGTTCCTCCTTGGTTTCAGTGTAAATGAGAACATCATCTAAATAAACCAGGACCCCTTTAAACAAATAATCATGTAATACTTCATTAATCAATTGCATGAAGACTCCGGGCATCCCTGCCAACCCAAAAGGGAGGGCTTTGTACTGAAATGATCCTAGTGGGCAATTAAAAGCAGTTTTCCACTCATCCCCAGCTTTTATGCGAATGCGGAAGTATGCTTTGTGAAGATCAAGCTTGGAGAAAATCTTGCCCTTTGACAAATAAGCTAGCATGTCCTTCATGAGGGGCAGAGGGTACTTGTTGACAATAGAGATGCAATTTAACCCGCAATAATCCATACAGAGTCGAAGCATGCCATCTTTCTTTTCCCGGAATAACACAGGAGCCCCAACTGGGGAATTAGCAGGTTCAATAAACCCCCTTGACAGATTTTTGTTAATAAAGTCCCGTAATGCCTCGAGCTCCTTCTGAGTCATCGGATAAATTTTTGGCTTGGGCAATTGAGCATTGGGGACCAACTCTATTGCACAGTCAGTTTTCCGGTTGGGGGGTAACTGATCTGCTTCCATCTCCCCAAATATGTCTGCAAAGTCTTGGTATTGATCAGGCAAGCCTTCTAAATGTGGCAAGTTAGGGTGCGATGTGGCAATCACTGCCCTTCCAACCCCCACACATGAAACTATCTCTGCTGTAGGAGCTTGGTAAAATCCATCTTTAAAAGTCACAGTTCTGTGCTCCCAGTTTATATAGGGACTTTGATAGGTGAACCAGGGGATCCCCAGGATTACCAAGGGATTGCCAACAGGTGCTACAACGAATTTCAAAGTCTCATGGTGGCTGCCCATTTGCATTGCCACAGTTCCAGTGAAATGGGTTGCCACCCCCCACCCCCCCGCCACTGAACCATCCAACTGTGTGAAGATCAAAGGCTGCTGGAGGGGGAAACTAAGCAGGTCCAAAGCAGCAACCAGATCAGGGTGAATTAAACACCTGGAACATCCAGAGTCAACTAAAGCCCATACCTCTGTACTCTTTGTGTGGGAACCCAATTTCACTTTCACTGCTAAAGTGGGACAGTCAGCACTCACCATAGCATCTTTGCACCCACCCTCTTCCACCTGCCTGCAGGTGCTCTTCATGGCAGGTGGCTGGCATTTCCTGCTGGCTCCTTAGAGTTGTCTTCAGCCTCTCCCAAGATGTTGATTACTTCCTCAGCATCAGCTGTCCCTTTGGCTGCTGTCATCCGCCATGTGGTGGGGGGAGCGATTTGGCCAGTGGCTTCCCCGCTCGATCTCCAGCTTTAGCTTTTGGGCAATCAGCTGCTCGATGGCCCTCCCTTCTGTATCGGAGACACTGACCCCTCACGTAGCGCCGATCTCTCTGCTCATCCCAGGCTCTATAGCTTGGCCCGGCAGCAGTCGCAGCACTTCGGGGTCCCTTCGGGGTGGTTTTTCAGATTTTCCAGTTTGCATGAAGGTATGCTGAGCGTGCTCAGCCTTGCCTGCCAGACAGATCCAGTCGTACAATGACTCTGTGTCATGAGTACTGATGACGAGCAGGAGGGGGCCTCGATCCAGGGTGGAAAATGCATGTGTAGTACTGAGGAATTAAGCAGCCCTTCAAAGAGACACAGATCAGACCCACCTTAGCCTTTGGGGTTTATATGTCTGGGTTTTTCCCACGCTTCTTCAGTTTGTTAGGATTCTGTTTAATGTAGCAGTAATAAACACTAGAGACCTACTCCTCATCTCAGCGTGATTTCTGACTGTTAGGATATCAATCCTAACAAACTCCTACTCCCATCGAAAGAGGGAGGAACAAAGAAAATAAAGGAGAGACATTTGGAAAATGTCTTCGGAAAACCAGGAAATTCGGCAAGCCATCCAATAATTGGCAGCAGCCCTGCAACAACAACAACAACAAGTAGATTTCCAGATCAACACATTACAAGCTGCCATGCTACAGCAGTTACAACAACCAGCTCCGATTAACCCACAACCGGTGCCAGCAGCAGCAGCAGCAGCAGCAGCAACTCTGCCAGTAGTCTTGAGATCCCAGGGCAGTCTACCAGAGAAGTTTGGAGGAGAAGCAGGACAGTTGAGAACTTTTCTCACACAGTGCACAATGTTTTTCGACAGCAGACCGGCAGAGTTTCCCACAGACAGAACCAGAGTCACCTTCATTTTAAGTCTGCTAAAGGGCCCAGCAGCCAAATGGGCTATTCCCATGGTGGAGAACAACAACCCGATTCTCAACGACTACCAGAATTTTCTGGCAGGGTTTCGAGCACACTTTGACGACCTGATCAGAGAGGTCACTGCCAGCCGGGAAATTCGGAAGCTCAAGCAAGGCAACAAGAGAGTGGGAATCTACATTGCTGATTTCAAGCTGTTAGCAGGAGATCTGGACTGGAATGAGAGTGCCTTGAAAGACCAATTCAAACAGGGGCTGGATGAAGAAATTAAGAATGAATTAGACTGCCAGGGAACACCAGCTACCCTAGAAGCCTTATATCAGTTGTCTATGGTCATAGATGCCAGGCTAGAAGAGCTCAGACAGATGCAGCCGGGGAGAGGCAGGGGCATCAAGATGCTTCCAGGATTTCCAGCCCTCTCCACAGCACTTTTTTACTCAGGACCAGAGGAGCCGATGCAGATCGGGGTGAGCAGGAGGCTTACTTCTGAGGCTGAGAGACAGAAAAGGAGAGAGAGAGCCCTCTGTTTCTACTGCGGAGTCCAGGGGCACATGGTGAGAGCTTGCCCAGCGAGAAGCCAAGCAAATTCCATAAGAGCCCCAGGGCAAGCAGCTGAAACAAGAGCCACCTCCGCCTCTACTTCCAACCAGGGAAACTCCGTCAGTCTCCCTCCATAGAGCTCAGCAGGGAGACCACCAATCAATTAAGAAGGGCTCATTCCGAAGATTCCAGACACTCCTTTTACTACTTATCAGTCATAATGCATGTAAACCTAGAGCACCAGGTCAAGCTGGAGGCCCTCGTGGATTCCGGAGCTTCATCCAATTTTATTGATCTACAGACCGTACAAGACTTCAACATTCCGACCATAGAATTGCCATGTCCCATAGAAGTAGAGACCATTGACGGCCAGCCCCTCAAGGCAGGGCCGATTAGAAGGCTCACAGAACCGGTGCAACTGACAGTGGGAGACCACACTGAGTGGATCCAGCTTTATGTTACTGCATTGCTTAATGTGCCTGTAATCCTAGGCACACCTTGGCTGAGGATCCACAACCCATTGCTGAACTGGACTACGGGAGCAATCTCCTTCCCAGCTAAGGAATGCCAGTACCACAAGATTCAAGCCGCTCTCCTCTCTCCAGCAACCAACGCAGTCACGGAAGCAGGGGGGTTCCAGTTGCCAGCCAAGTATGCAGATTTCGCAGACGTTTTCAGCGAACAAGAGGCCATGGCACTACCCCCCCATAGGGACTGTGATTGCACCATTGAGTTGATACCAGGAGCCAGGATTCCAGCAAGGAAACAACATCCCATGTCTCCCAAAGAACTAGACACCTTAAAGGATTACTTGGATTCTAATCTCCAAAAGGGGTTCATCCGACCATCTACTTCCCCAGCGTCTGCTCCTACCTTCTTCGTACCAAAGAAGCCTGACCCGTTGGCACCGGCAAACCAGGAGACACCCATGAGAGTGGTCCACGATTTCAGTTTTTTAAATAAACTCACAAAAAAAGAAACTTATCCACTCCCCCTAATATCTGATCTGCTGGATCGCTTACAGAAGGCACGCATTTTTACCAGGTTGGACCTCAGGAATGCGTACAATCTGATCCGGATGAAAGAGGTGCACGAATATCTGACTGCTTTCAACACCAGGTTTGGTAAATTTGAGTACCTTGTTTTGCCCTTTGGCTTGTCTAATGCAGGAGCCATATTTTCCCAATTTATGAATCAAATTTTCTCTGATTTACTAGATAAGTATCTGGTCATTTATCTAGATGACATATTAATTTTCTCTGAGGATGCGACAACTCATGTAACCCATGTACGTAATGTCTTACAAAGACTGAGAGAACAAGCTGTTCGCCAAGCTAGAGAAGTGTGCCTTCGATTTAACTGAATTACATTTCCTGGGCTATAAGGTATCAACAGAAGGCATATCCATGGATCCTTCTAAGGTCCAGGCAATTCTCTCTTGGCAACCCCCCGGAAATGTTAAAGATGTACAAAGGTTCCTAGGGTTTTGCAATTTCTACATGCAGTTCATAAAAAACTTTAGTGACAGGGCTAGACCCCTCACACAGCTTTTGAAGAAAGGATCAAAATTCATTTGGGGGGAGAGGGAGCAAGCAGCCTTCCAAGAATTCAAGCAACTCTTTGCATCCCAGCCGCTGTTAAAACACCCTGATCCCACAAAGCAATTCATAATGCATTCAGATGCTTCCGATATTGCCATTGGGGCGGTGTTATTGCAATATACAAACAAAACCGAGAATACATTGCTTCCTTTTGCCTTTTTTTCATGCATACTCTCACCAGCAGAGAGAAACTATGATGTTTTTAACAAGGAGTTGCTAGCAATTAAAGCAGCATTCCAAGAGTGGAGGCACTGGCTAGAAGGTGCAGCCTTTCCTGTGAAAGTTTGCACTGATCACAAGAATTTACAGCTTCTACAAAACACCAGATCCCTCACCCCACGCCAAATCAGATGGAGCCAATTTTTCTCCCATTTCAATTTTGTGATTTCTTATGTGCCCGGGGCGCAAAACTACTTGGCAGACGCCCTGTCTCGATCCTTTCAGGCAACCCCCACCCCTCACCAGGAGGTACAGGCTACTATATTACAACCTCACAACTTTGATCAGTCTGTGAGGGGGAACTAGACAGAGATTTTAGCAGCAGGCAGACAAGCAGAGGACCTATTTACAAGAGTCAGAGCTCAAAAGCAACAGGACCCGGATGCCAGGGCCAGGATGGATGACCTCCAGAGGGGCCCGCAAGACACTGCCTCCCCCTTTAATGTGGAGGCAGGAATCCTCTGGCATAGCGGGCGATTATACATCCCCCCCTCATTGAGGGAAGAAGTACTGAGACTTTGCCATGACCATCAAACGGCAGGCCACAGAGGTGTTTTCAAAACTCTCCATAGAGCTCTGAGAGACTACTGGTGGCCTAGGATGACTGCAGACATAAAGGGCTACATGGCTTCTTGTCATACCTGTAGACGAGCCAAGCCTCTCCCAGGGAAGCCCACAGGACTCTTGCAACCCCTACCCACTCCCAGTAGGCCTTGGGATACAATCTCTATGGATTTCATCACTGATTTACACCCGGTCCAGGGGCTGACTTCCATACTAGTGGTGGTGGACCTTTTCACTAAAATGGTGCATTTTATTCCTTGCAAGGGCCTCCCATCTGCGCAAGCCACAGCGCAGTTGTTTATGGACCATGTTTTTCAGTGTAGAGGCATGATAAATCACTTGGTGAGTGACAGAGGGCCTCAGTTCACTTCCAGGTTCTGGAGGGCCCTTTTCCAGTCATTACAGGTCCAGATCCACCTATCATCATTGCATCATCCGGCTAGTAACGGGCAAGCTGAGAAATTAACCAATGGTTACAGCAGTATCTCCGGTGTTACACCACTTATCAGCAAGACAATTGGCCAGCCCTGCTCCCCATGGCAGAATTTACTTATAACAACTCTGTGCAATCCTCTACCAAGATGTCTCCCTTCCAAGCACTCTATGGGGTTAATCCTCAGGTGTTGCCCAGCTCCTCCCAGCAGGGAACTGTTCCAGCCACAGCTGATTTTCTTAAAGAGCAACAAGCCACACAGGAGTTGTTAAAGGAGCAGCTGAACAGGGCAAAGAGCGCTTACAAGAGAGCTGCAGATGCTCACAGACAAGAGGGGCCAGTGATTGTGGTAGGAGACAAAGTGTGGCTCTCTACCAAGTTTTTGACCTCTACCAGGCCCTCCAAGAAGTTGGACTCTAAGTTTGTGGGCCCTTTCACTATGGTACAGCAGATAAATCCAGTGGCTTATCGCTTAAAGCTGCCAGCATCCATGAAAATCCATCCAGTCTTTCACAGAGCCTTGCTAGCCAAAGACCCTCCCCCAAGTACCTTACAATTGCAAATGCCCCCCCACCTCCAGTAATTGTCGAGGGGGAGGAGGAATACGAAGTCGAGGATATTCTGGACTCTAGGAGGAGGGGAAAGGGCATCCAATATTTAATACACTGGAAAGGGTACCCTGAGGAAGAGCGCACATGTGAAAATGCCAGAGATGTGCATGCACCAGCGCTGGTTCAACGATTCCATCAGCTTTTCCCTCACAAACCCAAGCCTTGCACTCTACCAGAGACTCCTCACTTGACTGAGCAAGCAGAGGAATCCCAAGCAGAGGAGTTCATAAGTTGGCAACCTCCACCCCCTCCAGAGGCTCTGAGGCCAGAGAGAAAGGAGGAGGGAGAGCCACAGCCCTCCCCCTCCGTCTTGCATTTCCCATTGGGGAGGGGGGAAGAATCTTCTAATTATCTAGCTATTTTCCAGCAGCAGCCACCTGGGCCAGACGTGTTATCGGACCTGGAGAACAGCACTGATTCATCCTTGGAGTTTTCCTTTGAAGAATTTCCATCGTTGCCCAGTTCCCATGGGAGCTTGGAGGGGGAGATGGACTCTCATGAGACCCTGGAGGGAGGAAGGAACTCTGGAAGGGAGGGGTCTGAAATGGAATGTGAATCAGGAGGGGAGGGTGATGTCATGAGTAGTGATGGTGAGCAGGAGGGGGTCCCTATCCAGGGGGGAAAATGCATGTGTAGTACTGAGGAGTTAAGCAGCCATTCAAAGAGACAGAGATCAGACCCACCTTGACTTTTGGGGTTTATCTGTCTGGGTTTTTCCCACGCTTCTTCAGTTTGTTAGGATTTTCTGTCTAAAGTAGCAGTAATAAAGCACTAGAGACCTATTCCTTGTCTCAGTGTGGTTCCTGACTGTTAGGACACCCCTGCATCTACCATTATATATGGTTCAGTAATGAGACTTCTGTAGAATCCCATATTCTTACTGAATCTGTGTGTCCACAGATGGTACAGATGGTACAATACTGTCCAGTGAATAGCAGGACCTAATCAGGGTTGGCAATTGCTGTCATAATTCCATTTCCATTCTTTGCACTCTCAGTGAATCAAATGAAAAACACATCAGTCTGGCCCTGGTGCATTAGTTAGGATATATATAAGAGGTTGGAACATTTCAAATGTACCTTCACCTTGGGAACATTTTTTTTAATGTAAAGTAAGAATTATTGTAGATGCAGAATATATTTGCTGTGATGGCTGCAACAAGGCAAACAGAGTTCCTTACCTTTGAACCTGGGTTCCTCCTCAGTTCAGATCCCTTCAATCCAGGTAAAAGCAAGAATGTTAACATCCTCTTAAAACAAGAATGTACCATTTGAGGACCTAGGCCAAAGGTGCTCCATAATAACCCTGAATGAAGCCCCTCCAAAAGATGTCAATATGACAGTATGAAATTATTAACTAGGTGGAAGATAATCATGTCAACTATATCCAGTACACTGGTTCACTGGAGTTGGGCAGCCAATAAATTTAAATAATATAATATAATTAACATTTTATATTAAACCGCCTTTGATTTTTATCCTACTTTCACAAATTTCCTTTTCCTTAGTCCTGCCAACATGCCACATTTAAAGATCAAGTGGCTGAGAAAGTAGCACCCTATCCTAAAATACTAGTTCTCTCCTATGGGCAGGTTTGGTGGCCTTGAACTGGATTATAAAATGTAACATGGTTTAAAATACTGAAAGAGATAACATTTACATGCCAGTAAGTCCATCTGTTCAACATAATAAATGAAGAAAAACAACACTCATTAACAAGGCTATTGGGCAAGAGGGGGGAAGAATCCCTTGCATGTAACTTGATGGCTTGAATGTATTTTTTTTTAACCTGTACGGTGTGAAAACTCATACAATTAGAAAGTCTGTGTCCTTGTCAAAATAGTTGACACTTTCAGCGGCCAAGGAGTGAAAGAATGAAAAATCTTCTCTTAAAATGGGAAATAGTTGGTTGGTATGTGGGGGTGGGAGAGGGAGAGGGAGTGAACAACCAAATGCAGAGTTAAAGAATAGCTTGTTTCAATTATGCCTGAAATCCATCTAGACTTCCAGCTCCAATGGAGCACTGGTAAAGTCATAGAATTGGAGCACTGAGATCTACAGAGAATTTACTTACTTTTTCCTCATCTTCTCAACCTAGTTATGTAGAATAATAAGCAAACGTTTTCCAAATAGAGCATCATTTTGAGGTTGGCAGAGGGAAATCTTAGAGGCAAAATGTAATCTAATGTTACAGCATGGATTGTGAAGATCCACTGCCTTTAAGAAGCCAGAGGAATACCACTGGGAAAAAAGATGCAAGCAACTTATCAGATTCCTTTACTAGGTTCCTCTGATGTAAATTACTTTTTACTATAATACTCCATACTTGCCATTCATTCTTCCCATTCATTAGCCCACTAAAACTATATTGATTAGGGTTCATACACCATGGTACAAATTCAGCTTTTTTATTTCTCTCAAAGCAGGGATTTATGTAAGCTGCAAAGTCCAAACCAGGAAAAAAAATTGCTTTGCTGGGCAATGGAAATAATTTTTTAACAGGTTTTAACTTTCTCTTTTCACATATTTTAAAGTTGGCTACATGACTTGCTTAGGGCACAGTGAGTGAAAAGGGGGAAATGATCTGTCTGGTCTAATACACAAATATGTTTCCTTTCTAATATTATTTCATTGTTTGCGTTATTATTTATATGTCTGATCTAAAGTCCATTTAGCTCGTATAAGTCCTGCCTGTTATAAGAATTAATGTTGTCCTTACGTTGTATTTTTCCCTTCTTTTTAAAAAAAACATTTTAATTGAGGTAAGCAAAAAGAAGTGACAACTCCTATTGCTTCTCCTTGATGATGAGTGTACAGGTGGTGAGGTTAAAGAGGTTACCAAAAGGAAATCATTTGTTTCTGCTCACACATCAGACTGAGAAAATATTTCTTGTCATAAACCTTCTTGTAATACTGACTGACTGTTGTAAAGAGTTAAATTACACATTCTGTAATCCTATTCTCTTTCCCACCAAGGGAGGGAGGGAGGGAGGGAGGAAATAATATTAACCTATGTAGAAATAAGCCTAGAGACCCATATTTTTAAAATGGAAAAATTGATATTGTTGTGACTTAGAACATGTATTATGAGCACCCCAGCAAAAATCCAGAAAGTGCAATCAAAGAATCATGTCCTGGTAGAATTTTAAAAGATAAAATATTAAATTGATTCTATTTTAAACTCCTTAGTTAGTACAACAGATACATGGTAAAGATATCATGAAAATTACCTTCCTTTAGAGTAGTTAATTTAAGAGAATCAATGTGGTATAGCAGATAGAAGGCTTGCCTTAAATTAGGATTAAATCCTTGTTTAGCCAGTTTCCTGGATAATCTTTGGACAGTACCTATCACTCAGCCTAACCTAATCAAAAATAGATTGAAAAATACATGATTAATGGTGGGATACAACTGTAAAATCATTATTGCTGTTGTTACTGTGCCAGCTGGCATTCCTTAGAAAGAGGAGGAACAGCTGGATTGAACAGGGGAGTTTTCTGAAAGAGTCTGAGAAAGGAGCACATTAACCTCTTACTTCCAGAGACTAACATTAAGGTGAGTTTTTTGACTGTGTGAGAAAGACAGGGATCCATACTCTGTAACAGTATAATCTAACTTCTTCCTAAAAAAGATAACCAAATTATTGATAGTAGTTGGAGGATAATAAGCCAGTGGGGAGAGGCTTATTATCCTCCACAATGGATTACTTTCCACGATGCAACATAAACTGATAAATGTATGAGTATTTGCCTCTTGGAAATAATTAATGGGTTTGTGTTGCTGTAACAAGTTCCTGACTCTCAGGAGATAAATCTGAGAGGAAAGATTTGGAAATAAATCTGTTCCCTGAAACCAAGTTGCTGAGCTGGCTTAAATAGTCAGAAGAACATATAGACAATATCTTCAAGGATGTGAAAGCTGTGTCCTACTCTCAAGATATGCAGGCCTTTGCTGTCAGGAAGAACAAGGGTCCTGTAGAAGGCCACAAATGTAAATTTGATTTAGAGATAGGTTATAACCCATCTTATCAAAATGTTGTGGATGATCCTGACTTGGAGAAAGAATTAGGGAGGCATGCAAAGGAGAACGTTGAGGTAATACCACAAGATGGGCAGTGACAAAATTTGAAATATAAATAATAGGGGAGTTCAATTACTTTCATATAGAATGGGTACTTATACAGTGGAATCATGCCAAAGAAACCCAGTTTCTAAATAACCTAAATTGTTATGCCTTAGAACAGTTAGTGTTAGAATCAACCAGAAGGGGGGCAACTCCAGATTTAATCCCAAATTATGACCATGATCTATTTTAAACAGCAAGGGTTGTAGAACTGAGAGGAAACAGTGGCCATAATGTTATTTATATTTAGCATATATGCAAAAACTTCTAGCAGGATCCAAAAAGGAAACTTCTCAAAAAATTGGGGGATTGATAAAAAAGAGACTGGAAGGAAAGATTAAGAAGGCTAGATCATCAAAAGGCATAATTATTATTTAAAATCACAGTAATTTAGGCTAAAGTGCAATTTATTACACAATGTAAGAATGGATGAACTAAGTTTGGGACAAGCCTACATAGCTGTCTAATTTTTATTATTTATTTATTTATTTGATTTCTATAGCCACCCATCTCGGCAAGTGACTCTAATGGTATCTGATAAATTGTAAAACTTTTCCTTTGGGAAATGGAAAGCCTGTCCTAACAAGGAGAATAAAAAGGAGCAAAGACACTGGAAAGGAAAATGGAAGGTTGTTATAAGGAACACAATAAAGAATCTGAGGAAGATCTGGAAAAATGTGTAAAAGGGAAAAATAGAACTTTTTCAAATATATGAATATTTCTAGTAGAAACTGAGCCAAGGAAGTGGTTTGGCTATTAGATGACAACAAAGTGAATGAAATTATCAAGGAAGAGATGGAGATTGCAGAAAAACCGAATGAATTCTTCACATGTAAACTTACTGCAGAAGAGAAAAGAGCCTATATTGACTTTCAGAACAATTAAATTACATTAAGGTAACAAAAAATATATTCTAGGACATCTTCAGAGACTACACTAACAAATTACCAGATCCTAATGACATCCGACCAAGAGTTCTTTCAAAAACTCAAATGTGAAACCTCCCTAGTAATACACACAACCACACACACCATAATTGGGCTTTTAAATTGGGCTCAATGTCAGGGACAATTCTGGGAATTATAGGCTAGTCAGCTTAATGTTTATTAATGGCAGTTTGTTAGAAAATGGGATCAAAATAAAAATAACTAATTACATAAAGGACCAAGGCTTGCTGAAGGAAGATCAGAATCGATGTGATAGAAATATATCCCGCCTCACCAATCTTCTAGAATTCTTTGAGAATGTCAATAGCCACATAGCTGAAGATAGCCCTATCAACATTATACACTTGCATTTTCAAAAAGCTTTTGACAAACTTCATCATTAAAGGATCATGAGCAAACAAAGCAAACATGCCTTTTTATGGATTAAACAATTAAAATACAAAAAGCAAAAATAGGAATTAATGGGCAATTTTCTCAATGGAAACAAGTAAGGGGTCAAATCCTTGAAGGATCTGTGCTAGGACTAGGATGTCCTGAATTCTCAGGATTTATGATACAGCCTACAGGGTCTTTCTTGTGAACCATTCTGATTTTTTTTCTTTATTCTTAGCATAACAAAGATAGGAAGACATCAGTTTCTTTGAAAATTTAATGTTTCCAGTCAGATAGCCATGCAAGCAGATTTCAGCTAATGCAAACAGATCTATAGTTCTCTGCTCTCTTCTGTGTCTGCTTTCAAAGGAAGTTAGAATGCAGTAAACTACTTAATCACCTAAGTGATTTATAATTCAGAGATTAAATTCTTTCTGTCAACTAGAGTGCTGCTTCTGCTAAAATGACATTGTGCCTGTGGTTACTACTAAATCCTCCAAAAGGTTAATCAAGAGCTTCAGTTGAACTTAGCTGACAGCCTCCTTCACTTTGCAACACTTGGGTCTTCTTTCTGGTGTCTTCAGTTCTTCTGCCTTTGGATATCTGCATGTGGTAGACAGATCCCCTACTACTTTATCCTCCTTGCAGAGCAATCCCTGTACCAATTCCTCACTGGTGGTCTTAAATCCCCTTGGAACCTACATCTTTTCAGACGCCCAAGACTGTTTGATTCCATGTTGCTTGTTACCTATTTTTTTTTCTTTCCCTCTCCCTTTCTCCAAGTTCAACTCAATTCCCTTTATGCCAAGTTCTTAGCTCATTTCAGCTTCCCTCCTTTCATGAGAGACTTTGTGTGTGAAAAGTTTTCTTTTCTTTTCTTATCTATGCTTTTCTCAGCTATTTCTCAGACTCAACAACAACAGTTTGTATGTCTGGGTGGTCATGTGACAGGATGGCACTTACTATTTGCCTTCTTCATACTATCACAGAGGAGGTTTTAACTTGTTCATAAATAATTTGAGCCTCAGATATGCAGTAAGGCAGCCAAGTTTGCACATGATACTAAACTATTCAGGTTTGTGAAAAGTGAAAGTGATGATGAAGAGCTCCAGAGGATGTCTTTAAACTGGGCAATTAATCAATCAAATGGCAAATGTAGTATAGTTAAGAGAGTGCAAAGTGATGCATATTGAGGGAAAGAATCTCTATCTTTTAAATATACATCTATAGGGTCTTAGCTGCCTGTAACTAACCAGGACAAAGATCTTGGGAACAATGAAGGTGTCAGCTCAGTGAACTGACTGTAAAACTGTGCAAAAAAGCAAAATCCACGCAAGAGTCCATTTGGGAAAGGATTGAAAATAAAGCTGCTAATATTGCAATGCCCTTATACAGATCAGTGATATGTCTATATCTGGAATACTGCATACAGTTCTGGTTGCCACATTTGAAAAAAGAAAAGGCTGGAAAATGCAAAAGGGGCAAATCAAAAGGATCAGAGGGTTTGAACATATTTGTGATGAGAAAAATATGGACCTTTAGCTTAGAAAACAGGTAACTGAAAAAAAGGTACATGATTGAGGTGTATTATGTCATAAGGAAGTGGATAGGGAGGACACGTCTTTCCTTTCTTGAAACACTGAAACCAAATGTTTTCCAATAAAGCTGACTGGAAGGAAATTTAAAACAAACAGAAAAGACACAGCACATAACTGATCTGTGGAATACACAACCACAGGATGTGACGATGGTCGCTAACTTGGAGAACTTCAAAGGGATTGGATAAATCCATGTAAGACAGATCTCGCAAAGGCCTTTCATCCTGTAGATTCAGTGCTACTTCTGTTATGTCAGTATGCTTCCAAACACAAGTGAACGATGGCAGGAGGCAGGTGTGACTCCTTCTCCTGCTTATAAGCACCACAGAAGCATCTGTTTCGACCACTGTGAGAAACAAAACGATGGACCAGGATGAGTTTTAGCTTCATCCAACAGAAATGTTCTTAAGTTCTTCTTTTACTGTTGATGTTATACAATATTGCTCTTTACCAATTTTAGAGTATATAAATTCATGTAACAATGTTAATAACTGGCAAAACTCTACTGAGATAAAAAAGTTTAGTTCCAATAATATCAGCTAAAGAATTCCTATATGAATGTGCTACATGAAGTTTTGAATATATTTCCAAAAATGAAGGCTTTTTTAAAAGGAAGTCCCTCATTTTCATTAAAGAAAAAAAAATGAGTTGGAGAAGGTTCTTCGCATCCTTAGCCATGGAAATAAACTAGGTAACTCTGGGCCAGTCACACTGTCTCAACCCATCTTACTTCACAAGGTTCAGTTGTACAGAAAAATTAGAGCAGTGTTTCTCAGCCTTGGCAACTTTAAGATGTATGGACTTCAACTCCCAGAATTCCCCAGCCAGCCATTTCTGGGAGTTGAAGTCCACACATCTTAAAGTTGTCAAGGTCGAGAAACACTGAATTAGAAGATGAAGTGCTAGGTGTGTTGCCTTGATTTCCTGGAGCAAAGGCAGAATATACATTTAACAAACAAACAAGCAAATTTCCCCAGGGAAAAGAGACCTTTGTTCTTGGTTGCAGGGAGGGGTCAAATTTGTGTTGCTATAGTGGCACCTACTGGTAAATTTTGGAAACTATTGTGCAATCCAGTTCACAGCACAGAACTATTCTGGCCAACTCTGCTAGTAAAAAAGCAGAAACCAAATTCTTTCCCAGTGCTGCTGCTGATAATAAAGAGTTGATACCACTTTAGCAAGAGATAAAAAGCTAAATAGGGGAAAAGATAGCACGGCCAGAAAAATAACAGGAATAGTAATGATGCCAAACATTAACAAGCTGGCACAAAGGAAATTCAGTGTCCCTTTCTCTCTTTTGAGATGGATCTAGAATAGGTTGCTCCTTTTTATTCAACTAAAATAAAACAAATGTTGCAAGTTATGGATCAAAGAACTGTACTGTTCCTCACTGGAAGTACTGAAGAATTCTGCATTTGTTAAACTGCACGTATTTACGCCATTACCTAGATAGTACCTAGCACGATATTTGGTGCTTCAGACGGTTTGAAGACTAGTTATAAACAGTTTTGTTTAATGAGACTTCTGAAATATATGCTCAAGGAGACAGAGGGAGGCTATCTATGAAATCCTTAATTCCTGATCCAGAAAGGAGGCAGAAAGCAAGGAGCAGTTCCCATGTAAGCATATGGCATATGCTTGGACAGGTACTGACTATAAAACTGTAAGCTACATGTACCACATAAGGGACACATTTATGTTATGCCTGCACCATTCATTCTCTCTGCTGAATGAATGATTGGCCAGGTGCCTGGAAAAGAAGGAATGTGTGGCAAGGGATAAACTGTCCCCCAGATAAGGTACAAAAGTATGTAAATTGTTTGCTTCATACTAAAGCAATAACAGGCGGCTACATAATAAGTGTGAAATCACCCAATTAGTTGCTTGACAAAGCGGAGGACAGTTCAAGAAGAGGTTAGTCCTGTTCTTATCAAGGCTATCAGATCTGAGCTAAAGAACTCCCAACCCGCAGTTGTTGGCAGACAAGAGTTAGATTTTTCTGAATTTCTGATTTTTTCCAGCTCAGATCTGGTAGCTTTATGGGATTATACTCCAGGGAAGTATATTTAGGGGGCAGTCCTGGCCAAAAAAGGTATGAGAGATCTTTACTTAGGATCTCTCACAGTACTGATAAATTGATTGACTGTTGAACCTCTGTTCCCCTAATATAAATCAGCTTCCAACTTGTTTCATCAGAATGAGGTACTATAAGGAAAGTACCTATTATTCCATTTTGCTCTCTTCTAACTAATAGCAAGGAAGAACAGTCTGGCCCTGAATTTGTCACATAGAAACTTACCATTCCTGCCTTGATGCACAATGACTCACTCTTAGACTTTGCCTGCAAAACTGGCATAAGTGGACAACACAAAGTTTCCCTCTTGCTGGGTAAGATCTACTGCTCCATAAGCCAGTAAGGTTTAATAGTCAGCAATCGCTCATGTGGGATGTGAGGGATTTGCATGATCATAATCATACTTTATTGACGTTAGTAACAATTTACTAATTATCAGCAATAGGTTTCTGAAAAACATTTTTCTTTCCATTAAGTTTGTTTCATAGTGCACCTCAGAGGCAGAACTGAATATTCATGTGTAGATCAAATCACAGCTAATTTGGCTCATCACTTTTTTTCCTCAGATAGACTCCCAGCCTATCATTTCTGTGTACTGCATTTGCTCCATGTAGAAAATCTTCTTGGATCTTTTTAATGACATAGAAAATGTTGTGTTTAAAGTAGGAAGTTTTATCCATGGTTCTGTGTATAAAATCTCTTCTAAAGCTCATATTTCTACAAGTGGGCTATCTTCTATACTCTTTAGCACTGTGAGCAGAAGTACCATCATAGATGAGAAGGACAGTATGGACCATTTCAGTAGAAAGAGAACTATAGAGGCTTCTTTTCCTAGACCTGTACAGGGAAGTGTCATAGCTTTCTCCTACTCTGGAGAGTCATTAGTTCTCTCATGATACCAGCAGTCATTAGGGAGATCAATCATGGTTGGCAATAACCTGAACAGGATCAGGCAAAGCTCTGTTGCATTTGCTAAAATTAGCATTAAAGTAGCAGACATACTGGAAAGCAAATCCGCAGTAGAAAGCCATGGAAATCACCTTGGGGAAAGTAGACAGAGACAATAACAGTTATGTAAACAAAGATGTTAAGCCTGGGAAACATGAAAGTGTGAGAAAGAAGTTCAGATTGACTCTTCCCTAATTCACTATAGTATAGAGGAAAGAAGGGAAGGAGGGAGGAGAAAATTCAGTCAGGCTTTCAAGATTTGTTACTATAGACTATATTAATAAAGTATAATTCCAGTCAAACGTGGAGTGTGTTTCATGACCTGGCTGACATCTACCCATTTTTCACTTCCTTGGGTAGGTGGCTTTTTTTTTAATCTTCTACATTAAAACCTGGAGGCATTGTGAGAAAATAAGCTGATGGGTAACTGCTTCCTTGGATGATCCTTTGCTTCCAAGGTCATCTGTTGTAATAAAACAAAACAAACAAAAAATTAAAGTAATTAAGGTGAAGACAAACTTTTATGTGCCTCAGAGGAACCCAGCAGAACAGTGACAGCACCATCATGGATCTATTTGCACACTTAACATACTTGACACTAAGGAAAGAAGTTAAGTGCACGGAGCACAAGAAGCTTAGAAACAGACAGTCAAAAGAAAATGTGGGCAGCCGTTGATGAGCAACTATCAGCACAGCTGTTGTCTGGAAGCACAATCCTGTGGCAGCTTAGGATTTGTGGTAATGAACCTGGCAGGTTCACAGGACTAGGATGGGGAAAAGCATGAAGGAAAGGTAGGGCTGGCTCTACCCTTTGGCAGAATGGGTCTGGGTGCAGATGAAAGTGATGTGGAGGGAGCAATAACTATCCCCTGCCAAGTCAAGTCTTGCACAGGATACAACTGTCTTTTAAAATAGGTAGAGTCAAGAAAAATATTCTATCACCAGCACTGAAATAAAATTCCACTGCCAGCCCAGTCAGATTTTTATGTGAAATATTGCTACGAGACCTGAGCTACAGAAATCTGGATGACCACTAGATGGTAGCAAAATGTTAGAGTTTTTCTATAGCTTTTTGTGTCATGTAGCAGCAGTCCTGATTTCTGCAGCAGAGATCTGGTAGCCCTGAGATTGATAGCCCCAGTTCTATTATCATGTGCGATGTTTGGTGATGTTCTTGCTATTTTTATTTCAACTCATAGAAGGATTACCAGGCAGATATGTTTAGATGCAAGGATTCATTGAGATTTATATTTCACATGATGTTTTGCAGTAGGAGTCTTTCCTCAATAGTTTTGTTTTGTTTTTAATGAAAAAGAGTTTGTGAGGTATCAATTAAAAACAGATTTAGTGGGGAGGGATTGCTTATGACTTCTTGCCATTTGACTGTTCAAAATTGACCTCCACCTCAACGCACACACACTGGGGTGCTTTCTTTCTCTAGAGGAGGAAAGAGGTATAGCCAACAGTTTTGATTTTATGTTGTTGACATTTCCATCATAAAATATTAGACAAATAATGAAACAGCCTAACAATAATTCCATGACTTTAGAAATTGCAATGAATGTGCCACTAAAATTTATCTAGCTGACACACAGTAAACTGCCTAAGAATGAGTTGTTTGTTAGTTTAAATTTATGGAGAGAAGTAACATTAACAAAGGAACACGGTGGTGCTGTGGGTTAAACCGCTGAGCTGCTGAGCTTGCTGATCGGAAGGTCGGTGATTTGAATCCGTGTGACGGGATGAGCTCCCGTTGCTAGTCTCAGCTCCTGCCAACCTAGCAGTTCGAAAACATGCAAATGTGAGTAGATTAATAGGTACCGCTTCAGCGGGCAGGTAATGGCATTCCATTTAGTCATGCCAGCCACATGACCATGGAAGTGTCTACGGACAAATGCCAACTCTTCAGCTTTGAAATGGAGATGAGCACCACCCCCTAGAGTCGGATACGACTGGACTTAATGTCAAGGGAAACCTTTACCTTTACCCTAACATTAACCACTTATTTGTTTGTTTGTTTGTTTATTTAAATCTTGGGAGAGAGAAATTTAATGGGAAATTATTTATTCAAAACCCAGTTGCTGACAAATAATTGTCAGTTTTAATGAAATTAGAAAATGTATGCAGATACATGTTATATAAACATATTGCTTTTAATTACTTATTCTTTGTCAACCAATCAGTACTTTTACCTCAGAAAATGACCTTATTTTGATTTTAGTAAATAAGTTTTATTTTAACAAGTTTTGTGAAATTTTGGGACATATTCCACCTGGAGTTGCATTTGCCTGAGCTAAATTAATAGAGAGGTCAATAAAACTAATAAAATCTCTAAACTTATTGAATGTCAGGCGTGTATTGGCAATTCATCCATGGATGTCTGCAGGGGGTGATATCACATATGACATGATGTCATTTGCATGATAATATCATGACAAGCAAAACATCATTGTGACTTTTTCCAGATGATTGTGAAAGCATCTACGACTTAATTGTACACAAGTAAATTTTAAGTATTTACAGTCAGAATGACAGTGTTTCTCACTGCTGTTGAAAAATCGCTACTAGCTATTTGTAAGCTAAGCACTACTCCAGGACTAGATGTCTTTTAGATTGCCAAGATATTGTTCTTCTTTATTGTTCATTTTATTATAGATAGTTTTATTTAAGAATATTCATTTCTAAATTGCTCTGGGGTCCTGCAGAAGGAACAACAGTCCAGACAAATAATAAATAATAACTAAATAATAAGGCCTAGAAGGACCTTTATGACAATTTGCTTACTTCATGACATCAAAGCAGCTGAGCCAATGGCAATAAAAGGTGCACATGGAATTAACCAAGTTCACTGGGTTGTCAGAGCAGACCAAGAGGATGAAAGCCTGCAAAATGTGACAATCCTCAACAAAAAAGGCAACAACTGAAGATCCATCAACTACATCGTGTTCAAGTTAATTATGGAATTCAGTATATCCAGAATAATCAGAAGTAGAAAAATAATAAAAGAAAAAAAAGGGCAGAGTCTTTTTTGAAGTGGCAACCCAACTGTGTATCTCCCTCCCCAACAGCTTCAAGTATCCCTCCAGCATATCTCTTTTGATGGTAGACCTAAATCTTCCCAGACATTTAAAATGACTTTATTAAGTGAGAGCTGTTCCTGTTTTTTATTGTGGGAATTGTTTTATTGTATTCACTGTATACAGTATAATGCATAGCTTTCATTAGATTTTGTATGCCATCCTGGTATCATAAGATGAAGGGTAGTAGCACATATTTTACCTTATTAAATAAACTATAGTTTTGCCTTTCAAATACTTGTCTATTCTAGCTGAAATTCTTGTAGGAACTCTTAAAAGTACTGATTGCAGAAAGCTCAACAGGATGTCAGCCCTGCTGCCTGTTTCAAAAATGCTCTTAATTAGGAGCATATTATGATGGATACAGATTGTAATTAATGCATAGTTTAGTGGTTATTCTTGACAGGCTATACATTTTATACAATTTCCTGGTTTGCTGCACTGCAGAAGTGCATGCAGTCTTGGTCAGGCATTAGCTTGAACTTGGGGCAAGTGCACACAGCAATTTTAGGGCTAAAGGCCACACAGGTCTTTGAACAGCATGCCAAGGGGGCACACCACAAAAGTTGGGGGGGGGCATGACAAAAAGTTGATGTGAATTTGTTTTAATTTCATATAGCTAATGTGAACAATCTTTGTGCATTTAATTATTTCCCCCTTTTATGACATTAAAAGTATGACTCACTGGCAACTTGTGGAGCAGAACTGAGGGCTGCAGCCAAGACTTTAGGGAAGCTGCTTGCAGTTTTAGGGCTGCAGGTAGTATACCCTTTGCACAGTAGGCTGGGACCATGGCACTCCTTTCCTTTCCACTACATGGCAAGATCTCAGCTCCTCTCACAATTTTCAGCCCTGTTTTATTCACTGTAAGTGCTTATATAAGCAGAAAGGTCAGGTATGAATATAATAATAAAGAGAATGATCAGAATGAGAGTTTCACTGCATCCAGATAGATATGAGCAGAGTATTCAGATCTTCCTGTACAAATGCAGGGGTATCTGTAGGGAAGGGTCAAAAAAGTCAAGATGGTGCCCATGTCAGCATCATCCAATACCATAGATTGAGGTAGTACAATACATCACAGGCATACTTAGAGAATAAAACTACATAAAGAATATGCCCAGTCTCTCTATAGACAAACATAACCAGCTGACCACCTAAAGAGGACTAATATAAATTCACAAATAACAGAGATGCAAGAGAATTATTGTGATTATTATTACACTTTTTTATTAGACCAGGTTTATAGGCTGCTTAAATCATGAATGGCTCTGAGTACCACACATCCCAACCTCTTTAAACTCTTGACTTCTCTTCAGGAGACCTCCCATACATAATAACCCCTTCTTTCCCATGGCATTCCATCAGAAGATCAATTTCACTTCTGGGAGGCAACTTGATCTTTCCTTTTAATTTCTTCAACTCGACTATCCGATCTTCATCCAGCATTTCCACAGAAATCCTGATCTCACTCTTAGAAGAGACATTTCTGTCACTGTTAAAGTCCTCAGTTTCATCCACGACATCCCCAACCAGATGACACATTTTAGATCTCATCTTTTCCACAATATTCTGAATGCCTTGCATAAAAACTTGTTAGGAATCAGAATCTGTTTAAAATCTTTTTGGAAGTCAGAGAAAGTCTGTTTAAAATCCTCCATGTCTCACCCTGTAGATTATGGCGCCCCCAGGAGCTTAACCAGCGAAAGTCAAAGATGTGGAAGAATTCTAAAATGTGTTTACATAAACAAAAGTGAGATATGCAGACAGTTCCCCAGGGAAAGTAGAAGCAGAAAACTGAAAGTTTAAAACAGCCAATTCAACTTGTAGGAAAATGCTAATATCCTCAAATTTAGTACAAAAATAATAACAGGGAGACAATTATTTATTCTCAACCCTCCTTAATATTTGGGTGGAAAACATAGTCCAAAACTTAAAAAGAATTTTTTTAAAAAATGATCCCCAAAATAACGATAAGCACCAAGAGAACCCGTTTCTCCTTGCTGTAGAAAGCCTCTCTTAGGGTATGCATACTTAAAAGAAATATAAATTGGGTAATTTAGAAATGGGGTGGCCAGTCTTAGTGTCCCTTTAAGGCTACAATGCAGCTTGGAAATAGTGATGTCCCAGCCTTCCAGCTAGCTCTTACCAGTCAAGCGCAAATGCTGTTTGCTTTCTTCTGGCTGCAAGCAGCCATCTGGAGGACAGATGGGGTAATTCCAGGTATTTTCCTTTTTCTGGAAAAACACTCCTGGGCTTCAGGAAAAACCTGCCTGAGCCTGAAAAAACTGCTGTGTTGTCAGTTCTGCCCACTGAGCCCATGGGCACAGCTGTTCAGTCTGCCATGTCCCCACCAGAAGTCATTGTTTTAAGTTTTTGAACATCATGGCTACTTCAGAGCCAAGACTGAATCAGTAACAGCTTGAGCATTTTGGTTTTCCTTTTCAGCTCATCACATTTCTTGAATTCAGTGACACGTTTAAGAGTAGGTTCCCTTTCAGCCTTTAGGCATCAGTAGTTTTCTAAAATTTTCAGCAAAGATTCCAAACAGAGTTATGCACACAATACAGCAATAAGAATTACATAGTAAATTAACTTACCCCCAGCAAGGGACTTACTGGGTTCATGATATTTGATCCATTCTTTGTACTGGAGTATAGCAGAGGACAGAAATAAAAGATTATGCCAGGCCCCAGTATCAGCTTTTATCAGTCTTGAAGATTTTTTAACTTTACAGGTTGCTCGCTATAGACGTTGCTGGCCAGAAGTCAACTGCAATGAAATATTGCCTGATGACACTTTTTAAAAAAGAATAAGCATTCAGTGCTAAAACGGGGAAGGCCAAATGAATGGTTTCTATTTTATTCCCATTGTTTCCTCCAGTAAACCAGTCAATAATGCTACATTGTTCTTCTTCTAGTGAATCTGGCTGTTTGTCTGTCCTCCCCACCCCACCCGCCTTTGCTTCTTTTTGGCTTACTTCTACCCCAAATTTGCAGCTCTAGGAATATAGAGTGGGAGAAGAGGGAGAGAGACAGAAATATTGTGCCTGACCTCTAGTTGACTGTCTGCATGAGTGAAAGAAGCCCCTGTGTAGAAGTGATCCTTTGCCCTTGTGGTTACCACACTGCTCTGCAGAGTTTCTGAGGCTGTGGTTATTCTATTGTTCCAGCAGTTCTATGCATCGAATTGACTCATTTGCTGGCTATAGTCCTTGTAAAAAGAACAGCCCATCTAAAACTTTAATTTTAATAAGCATATTTTATATTTACTAAATAATTTTGGACTGCCATACAATAATGACAGAATGAAAATGTTACTTGTTACATGTTGATCCATCTCTCCAAAGAATTCTGAACTCAACAGTTTTCACACGTAAACACACATAGACACAGCCTTGCAGTTACTTTGCAGGTTGAAAGTTGGTGATCTCTGATGATTGGGGAGTTCAGTTGCAATCTCCCTAATCTAGCCCTCTATCCACACTGCCCTATCACTTTGTTGTTGTTTATTCATTTAGTCGCTTCCGACTCTTCGTGACTTCATGGACCAGCCCACGCCAGAGCTTCCTGTTGGTCGTCAACACCCCCAGCTCCCCCAGGGACAAATCCATCACCTCTAGAATATCATCTATCCATCTTGCCCTTGGTCGGCCCCTCTTCCTTTTGCCTTCCACTCTCCCTAGCATCAGCATCTTCTCCAGGGTGTCCTGTCTTCTCATTATGTGGCCAAAGTATTTCAGTTTTCCCTTTAATATCATTCCCTTAAGTGAGCAGTCTGGCTTTATTTCCTGGAGGATGGACTGGTTTGATCTTCTTGCAGTCCAAGGCACTCTCAGAATTTTCCTCTAGCACCACAGTTCAAAAGCATCGATCTTCCTTCTCTCAGCCTTCCTTATGGTCCAGCTCTCGCAGCCATATGTTACTACTGGGAACACCATTGCTTTAACTATGCAGACCTTTGTTGTCAGTGTGATGTCTCTGCTCTTAACTATTTTATTGAGATTTGTCATTGCTCTTCTCCCAAGGATTAAGCATCTTCTGATTTCCTGACTGCAGTCAGCATCTGCAGTAATCTTTGCGCCTAGAAATACAAAGTCTTTCACTGCTTCTACATTTTCTCCCTCTATTTGCCAGTTATCAATCAAGCTGGTTGCCATAATCTTGGTTTTTTTGAGGTTTAGCTGCCAGCCAGCTTTTGCACTTTCTTCTTTCACCTTCATCATAAGGCTCCTCAGTTCCTCTTCGCTTTCAGCCATCAAAGTGGTATCATCTGCATATCTGAGATTGTGAATGTTTCTTCCAGAGATTTTAACTCCAGCCTTGGATTCCTCAAGCCCAGCAAGTCACATGATGTGTTCTGCATACAAGTTGAATAGGTAGGGTGAGAGTATACAGCCCTGCCGTACTCCTTTCCCAATCTTAAACCAGTCCGTTGTTCCATGGTCTGTTCTTACTGTTGCTACTTGGTTGTTATACAGATTCTTCAGGAGGCATACAAGATGACTTGGTATCCCCATACCACTAAGAACTTGCCACAATTTGTTATGGTCCACACAGTCAAAGGCTTTAGAATAGTCAATAAAACAGAAATAAATGTTTTTCTGAAACTCCCTGGCTTTTTCCATTATCCAGCGGATATTGGCAATTTGGTCCCTAGTTCCTCTGCCTTTTCTAAACCCAGCTTGTACATCTGGCAATTCTCGCTCCATGAATTGCTGAAGTCTACCTTGCAGGATCTTGAGCATTACCGTACTGGCATGTGAAATGAGTGCCACTGTTCGATAGTTTGAACATTCTTTAGTGTTTCCCTTTTTTGGTATGGGGATATAAGTTGATTTTTTCCAGTCTGATGGCCATTCTTGTGTTTTCCAAATTTGCTGGCATATAGCATGCATTACCTTGACAGCATCATCTTGCAAGATTTTGAACAGTTCAGCTGGGATGCCGTCGTCTCCTGCTGCCTTGTTATTAGCAATGCTTCTTAAGGCCCATTCAACCTCACTCTTCAGGATGTCTGGCTCTAGCTCCCTGACCACACTGTCAAAGCTATCCCCGATATCGTTATCCTTCCTATACAGGTCTTCTGTATACTCTTGCCACCTTTTCTTGATCTCTTCTTCTTCTGTTAGGTCCTTGTCATCTTTGTTTTTGATCATACCCATTTTGGCCTGGAATTTAACTCCGATGGTTCTAATTTTCTGGAAGAGGTCTCTTGTCCTTCCTATTCTATTGTCTTCTTCCACTTCCGCGCATTGCTTGTTTAAAAATAATTCCTTATCTCTTCTGGCTAACCTCTGGAATTTTGCATTTACTTGGGCATATCTCCCCCTATCACTGTTGGCTTTTGCTTTCCTTCTTTCTTGGGCTACTTCTAGTTTCTCAGCAGACAGCCATTTTGCTGTCTTTGAGCTAGCTGCGTCATCACCTCTGGGGCTAGCTGAACTCATCCTCTGTTCCTCCCCAGTAGCATTTTGACCATCTTCCGACCTGGGGGGTCTCATCTTCCGATGGTATACCAACATATCTCTGGTTGTACTGATCCATTTAGTTTTCATGGCAAGAATACTGGGGTGGGTTGCCATTACCTTCCCCAGGGATTGCATTTAGTCTGACCTCTCTGTCATAACCTTCCCATCTTAGGTTGCCCTTCACAGTTTAGCTCATGGCATTATGGAGGTGCTCAAGCTCCAGCACCACGACAAGGTAATGATCCTTTGCTGAAGGCCCTATCACTGCCCTACATTAAATTTATTTGAAATACGTTTACAACTAATTAACCAGACCCTTCCTTCCATATGATCACTGTTGGCCCAGTGTTGGCTTTTGTGACCAGCACTTTTAGAGTTGATTCAAAGTGAGGGTTTTCAACTGAGCTAAAAATCTGGAAATTGAGTTGCAAATATACTCTTTGTTTCTAGGTATGGTCAAAAAGTTTCCATTTTCAAAACACATTTTTTGGACTGAAGGCCTCCTCTTTTAAAGTTTGACGTGAGATTTCCTTCAGGATACCCAGTTCCTATACACGGAGCAACCATTGATTCCCCAATTACATTGGCTATTGAGGAGATCTGAGCCCTCCAAGTTCTATCTTTGCTGGTGGGGGGCAGGGGGCAGGGAACCTCTCAATAAACCACAACAAATTTATTGAAATACTGATTATACTGAATTTAGTGGTAAAAGGCACAGGTCTGAATCCTTTGATTTTAGATTTATATCCCAGCTCTGCTGCCAAAGGGTTTTAATCCTTATTCAGTTCTAAAGACAGGTAAAAGAAGTGTCACATAGTTTTCCCCAAAATAGGAGCTATATTTATATTGATTGGTTATCAATGTATTGATTATGTAAATGATAAGCCATCATGTTTGACCTTCTTAATAACAAATTACACAGATAATTAGTAGTACCTGGTACTGTCTATACATCGAACAAATTGTTAAATAGAAGGAGTTCTAGTGCTGATATTTTGTATTAGGGATATATTCACTCCTCATCTTTTAGATAGCACCCAATTCAGCAGTTATTCTAAAATTACAATATTCAATTTGACAGAAGAAAATTACAAAAATGTATGGGAAATTATCATATTAACAGTATTTCAGTTTGTTTGTTTGTTTTATTTATTTATTATTCAAATTTAATTACCGCCCATCTCCCCCAAAAGAGGGACTCTGGGCGGAGTCCCATCTGTAATTTGAATGGAAATTAAGTCAAATGGTGCTTGTGCTGCCTGGATCCACACCTTTATTCTGGCACCATCTATGGGTGGTGGGGTGGGGGATCGTGACCTCTGAAACATCATTCAAAGTTCCAGTGCAGTCTTCAGCTTGAAAAAAATGGGTGTCTCTTCCTTTTACCTCAGTTCATATGAAAGATTCAGTACTTTAAAATCTTGTAACAGTAAGTTATTTCTGTCAATATTTAAGCCAAAAGCATTCCAACTGCTTTGCAATGACCTTCTCAGAAATTACTCCACAGACCGTTAGAGGAAAATCCAAATCAGGCTGATAATACACTGTCAGTCTGGTAGTATAAGATTATATTTTTTGTATCACTAGCTTAAAATAGCAGTAACTAGATACAAATAATTGCTTTTTTGAAGCCAATTTAGTGGCCTGCTAGAACCACTGAAATGGAGCAGAGCTTATAACACAGCTGCGAAGCTGTCCACAGAAAAAGAAAATTATCTTAGATAGCTTTAATGAGCATACCAGAGCAATACAGGTTATGGATCTTACACATTCAGCCCTCCTAAGCATAAAGAATTACAGGCTTTGACAGATTAGGTTAAGATAAGTAAAAAAGAGTTTTACTGACTTTATTGTTGCTTCTGTTATATCCATCTTGGTGGAAAAGATGAAAGTTCCTTTGCTCTTCTTTTCTTTCTAAATACTTAGTTTTGCCTTAAACCCTCAGCCCTATTTTCTGCCAAGGGCTGTGTGGAAGAGAGGGGCAGAATTCTTCATCAAGGCCCGAGCACATGGCCCTGATGAATGGAGAGCAGAGCAGCATGCTTGCTTCACCCTGGGTGGAAGAAGAAGAGAAGAAAGAGAGAAAGAGGGAGTAGGAGTGGCAACTAACAGCTTCCTCAGAGTTGCACTGTGGGACAACTCAATTTACATGCTAATTCACATGCTAATGAGGCATGCTGGATTTGCCAGGACTTCCAACACATTTTCACTACTACTACTACTACTACAACAAAAATTACAGACTGCCATGCAGTTTTCCATAAACCTTTCTTTCCATCCATTCCCAAATCGTAATATTTGTGGAAGCCCAATTTAGTGGCAACACAGCTATTATTTATCACCCCACCCCTTCTCTATAATTCGTCAGTAACAAGAAACTGTTTCATAACAGACCATTCAGTAGTCACAAAATACAATAAATGCTTCCTCAATTGTCTCTTTTTGAAAGCAGATATGTATGGCAAAAGAGTTGGGTGAACCTTGTTTCCATTATGAAGGGCAAATTGAAATGGTGATGTGGTGTGTTGGCAGGGGAGGTACTGATTTTCAGAGTCTGAATTTCCCGGTCTGATTGCCGAAGTTAAACATCTCTGCTTTTTTACTCTGCAATGTTGAGAATGTGGTGGGAACAGGATGGGGCAGAAACTCAGCTGGAAAATATCTCAGATAGATGAAATATTTGTCAAGGCATTTTCTCATGTGAATATGCCTAAAGCTGGTGTATGCCAGGCACTAGATGAGGGCATTCATTGCAACTCAGCCTGAAGTTCATATCTGTATATTTCTTTTAAAAGAAAAATTGCTGCATAAGGCAGCAGTAACAACAAAGTAATATAAGTTTAAGAGAAGTGCCAAGCTTCAATATTTTTCAAGGTCTTTTCCCTTCAATAAAACCAGGGTAAGAAAAGAACCTTGGAGTTTGTCTTCCACACCCATCACCTAGACTTAACATCAATACATTATTTACCCAAAAGACACATTTTGCATGTTCTTCCAATAATATGCATATCAATAGCTCCACAATTCAAATAAGCCACCTCAAATCTGCTAGAAAGCAGTTGTCTTTTCTTCAGTTGTTTGCAATCAGCATTTTCAGAGTGGAGATGTGCAAAGATTTTCTTTGAGGGCTATTTTGTAATGAACTGACATGATCTAGTCTTCCTGGACTAAAGTACCAGCCAAATAAAATTCTCCTGTTTCATATTTCTTCAGATTTTGCAGTGCAGTTCTTGCTCAAAAATACACTAAGATGTATATTGAGAATCACATAAATAACTTTTAGAGGTGTGTGCATTAAAATAGAATATGGTTAGAAATGTATATGAGAAGAAAGCTTTTCAAATATGTAATTCATTTATGTGCATTTTTTTTTTAAAAAAAACTCAGATTACTGTAGAAGTGAAACAGCAACAGATTTATGAATGAACATAATATGGACCAAAAATTAACTAATCGAGTCCTAGCCAAAATACATAATGGATGACCAAAACAAAGACAAATTTGTATCAGATAGATAGTATCTAGCCAAACATTCTCTAGGTATAAAAATGAAATCAGAGGCAGAAGTGCTACCTAAGGAGAAAAATGTGATTGTTAGAAAATAGAAATTTTCTAAATGGCAGTTCAGGAAACGATTACGTTTTCAGTGTTATGCTTTCTCTCTATGTCTCATAAACCTATCATGCTGATTATAGACAGTTCATAAAGAAAACACAATGAATCAATGTAAATCTCTCACATAAATATTTTCTTTCCCTGGGTATCCACAGAGGACTTCATGAAGATAATTATTCACAGAAGGAGTAACAAATATGCACAGAAGTTAAGAGCCTGACATTTTTGCAGATTTAAGGAGACAGAATCACAAGAAAGAAATTTAAAAAACCAAGATTGTACAGTACATCGTAATCAAGCAGTGAGAGAAACATGATACATTTAATATCCACTTTTAAAATCTCATTTATGGGATAGGAGTTTGTAGGTTAGAAACAGAACTTTTGTTTCTGAGATGTACATTTCTGTAGGTACAATCAGTCTAGATCGTTCTATTCTACATCTGGAGAATCAGGCTTCACTTTCATACATAGACACAGAAGTCATAAGATGGTAGAATATCAGAAGTCATTGTATCACTTCTTAGTGTAGTAAGATTGTATCTCCCGGATGTATGCACATGTTGCAATATTCTCAGCAAGCAATTTAACTTTTAAGAAATCTAACACAGTTTTCGGCTGCATTAGATGTACTGCATCAAGACTTATAAAGCCCTTATTCCTTTCTGTCCTGTATTACTGAGACCACACCTGAAATTTTAGGCACCACATTTCCAGAAGCATATTGACAGAACAGTTTGAGAGGGAGGCAATAAAGAAGGTACAGTGATTTGAGGACATGCCCTGTGAGCATAGGCTGAAGGAACTTGGGATATTCAGTCTGCAGAAATGAAGCCTGATGGAAAACATGATATCGGATAGAATCATATTGCACTGGAGCAGCATATAGTCCCAAGTAAGTAAGTAAGTAAGTAAGTAAGTAAGTAAGTAAGTAACAGGGATATAAAAGGGTGCCATAGGGAAGATTATTAGAAGCTATTTTCCACAGCCACAGAAACTAGGACATGTAATAATCAGTGTAATTAATCAAGTTTCAGCTACATTGATTTCATTTAAAGATAAACTGGATGACAATAAGATCTGTATAATAGTGGAACAGTCTACCTGTGGAGGTTCTGGGTTCTCCACTTCTAGAGATATTGAAGAAGAAGCTGGATGGCCACTTCTTGAGGGTGATTTAATTGGTTTTCCTTCACACTGCAAAGGGTTGGATTCGATTATCACTGTGTTCCCCTCCAACTCCACAATTCTATGATTCTGTGAAAAAAAGATTTTAAGGAAGGGTAGGCAACCTGGAACTCATAAGCTGTATGTGGTGCCCAAACCTGTTGTTCTGCAGTTTTTGCAACCTCTAGGATCACATATGAGTAGTCAAAAATCTGTATCACCGACTTTGGGGTCCAGTCTCAATTATAGAAAGGGTGTAGGGTGCCAGTCAACTAAGTAGCAGGAAAACAGAGATTCATGCCTTATTTTTCAGGCTAGTGGAATGAGGAAACTAGGAGCAAAGGTTACATTGCCTGTCCTCCTCACTTTTTCTGCATGACCTGAGTTATAAGCCCAACAATGACTGAGAAAGAAGTAGAAACATGCACTGCAGCAGTATCTTGGCAATGCTAGAAGAGAAAGAGAAAGCATGACCTTGCTTTGGACCTGAATGGGGGATCCCAGAAGAATTTGATGTAAATGTTTGGCTTCCAGTTTGTTGAGTGTGAGAAAGGGATGGAGAAAACTGGCACACTTCCTTCTCTCTTTTAATGCTGCAAAAGGAAATTGCATCTGTATTCTGAACACAAAAGACAACTTACAGTTCTAAAGAGACAGTCTATCTTTAGCAAGCATAAAAGCTTCAAATGCCTCTTCTCTTCAAAGTAGGTTAGTTAAAGCTGACCAGCTGGATGCCTGTGAGGAATAAATCTCAGAACAATTATTTTCTGGAAAAGGATGAAGAACAGAATCACAGAATATGAGTGTTGGAAGGGATTTTGGAGACTATCTAGACCCATTCCTACCCTAGTGGAGGAACCTATTCCTGCAGCATTCCAGCAGACGGTCATCTGCTTAAATATTTCCAGAGAAAGAGTCAACCACCTCCCAGGACCAATAGCTTCCACTGTGTTAATGTGCTACATAAAATGCATTGACTAGAACTGAACACATTATTCTAGATGTGGTCTGACCAATACAGAATACAGCAAAGCAATGGTGATCTTGGCATGATACATCTATTGATATAGCCTGCATTTTCTTTTACTTGTCTCTTTTTGCAGCAGCAGCATCATGTTGTTGGCTGATGTTCCGTTTGTGATCCAGCAAGACACTCAGATCCTTTTCACATACACTGATGCACATCATGTTCTCCCTGATACTGTGCTCATGTTCTTGATTTTTCATACCTAAATTTTTCCACATTTATCTCTGTTGAAATTCATCTTGCTGGTTTATGCCCATTGTTCCAGCTTGTCAAAATGCTACTGAATCTTATCCTCTAAATACTATCCTGTATATTTCTGTTATTTATATATATATTGAACAGTACATAGCCTAGAACACAGCCCTGCAATATCTCACTTGTCACTTCCTTCAAGACTGACAAGGAGCCACCAATATACACTCATAGGGTAGAATTACTGAACTAGCTCTGCACCCATATAATAATAGCACAGTCCCTCCCACAGTTTGCCATCTTTTTACCAAAATTTCATGGGGATTTTGCCAAATGCTTTGCTAAAGTCAAGATATACTATGTCTGTTACATTCCCATGCTCAACTAAATTGGTCACTCTGTCAAAAACGGTTAGGTTGGCTAATGCATGACCTGTTTTTGCTAAATCCATGCTGTTCATGATGGCTCCTATCAAGTAATGCATTCTTTTCTAAATGCTCATAAACTTCTTAATAATATGTTTCAGAGTTTTGTTCAAAATCAAAATCAATCTGATTCATCTCTAGTTATCTGCATCTTCTTTTTTCCCTTTTTGAAGACACAAATAACATATACTCTTTTCCACTCTTGGCACTATGCCCATCCTCCATGATTTCTGTAAGAGCACAGAAAGGGGCTGTGGGTTTGTAGATTCTTTGAGAAGGCTCTGCAATCTCCTTCAAAACCCTCAGATGTAACTGATCTGGTCTGGAGACTTAAACTCATTCATGGTAGTCAGGTGTCCCCTAACTTTTTCTTTACTTATCTTGGGTTGCTATTCCCTCTATCCTTTTGGCAGTTGTTCTGCTTAGGTCCATTTGTATACCCTTTATCCATTCCCTTTGGAGGGAAGTTTTCAACTACAGTTTTCAACTACAGTCACCAAAACTCTGAGACCTCAAGAAGCTGTTGCCCCAATATATGAGGAAGACAACAGACTGAGGAAGATGTGTCTTCCCCTTCCTGTACCAAGTTTAAGATAAATGACAAAGAAGATCTTAGACAACAGTCATTTAATATTGGAAGATCTGGACTGTTTTTACTGATTCTTGCCTATAATTTATTACCACTGATTGTAATCAGTTTATTTTGGAGGTTTTATTGTTGTTAAATTCTGGTAAGCTGCTTTTAAGTCTGTTTCTGATCAAAAGGTGGTAAATAAATTATAATGTAAATAAAATATCAACTGAGCAGAAACAAGAGATCCCCAAGAAAGTCATTGAAAAAGCCTTCTATAGTACTGATGTTTGATGCAAGCAGCTTGCATTCTACAACTGATGCTAAAGTAACATGCTTCTGCTTACTCAAGAAATAAAGAACTTTATGAGTGCAAAGTCTTCTAGAGTACTTTGTGGCAGTAGTCCAGATATGGATCCCTTTTCTATCTGATGTTCAAATTGGTCCAGTAATCTCTTCTTTCAGAAAACTGAAGACCAGGCTCTTCTTTCAGGCTTTTGTAGGACAATTACTTTGCTTTTCTGCTTTTTTAAAAAATGAATTGTATTTTGCATTCATTGTTTTTAAGCATTGTTGGTTGGTTTTATTGTGCTGTCTGTATTTAAATCTGTTTTTATTGTTCTCTTGTAAACCACTTTGGGAGGAAGACGTGTGCAGAAATAAAATAAATAAATACATTTGTTTGTATATATTGCCATCTTGAGAGCCATCTGTTGGCAGAAAGGCAGGATATAAATCCCCAAATAAATAAGAAATTTGCTCTGTATGTTTCCTTACAAGCCACTTTAAGTATCTGAGTAAGACTACTACTGCTGCTATCAATATTTGCCAGGTTTTCCATCTCCCTAAAATCACCAAGATCTTTTAATCACCCAATCACTGTGTGGCAGAATATATATTCCAAATATGAGTATTACTGTTAGATCTTCCTGCAGATTGTCCTTCAGTTATAATCCTAGTAAAAAAGTCACCATGTCAATAGCCTAATGTTTTATTCTGCACAAATAGACAACTTAAGCAGACACAAAAAGGCTAATTTTTACAGCAAAACACCTTTTACTATGAAAAAAATAATAATTATCACTATGCTCCTGTTTCAGGTGGGAACAAAATCAAAAAGAGAAGTAACTGGCTTTTGAAGAGTTCAGAAGTTTTTTTAAAATTTCTTTTCAACAATAAAGTAATTAGTTCAAGGACATAATGGATGAATAAGTATATGGAATGATATACCAATGACACACCACTCCTTTTATATTGTCCAGTTGGTGAATAGGCATTCAGGATTTATTTCAGATGTGTGTATACTTTAATTAGAGGATAGAGTGCTGGAATTAGATTTAGGGAATCTATTTCCATTACTTAAAAAATAAAGGACAATATTAATATTATTTATGCATTTATTAGATTTATATCCCATCTTTCAGGAATTCAAGATGGCATACGTAATGCATTCTCCTTCCATTTTTCAATGGAAGAGAAAATGAAAATCCGGAATAGAGAAGAAATCCAGTTCATCAGCAAAACATTTTAATTTCAGATCTCCTGGATATCTAGAACACATGCAGAGTGAAATCAACACTTTTTAGAATTTGGCAACTTGTTTCAAAAAAGAATATGCATAAAATAAATAATAATTCAGAGAGGAAAATGGTAAAGGTAAAAACTTCTTCAAGTTAAAGCTGACTCTAGATGATTACATGGACATGTTGCCAAAAAACTTAAATAGGTAATATGGAAATGGTGTGGCATTGCATTCTTCTGGAATATTTTTTTTAAAAACTTCCAAGTATAGCTTCCAGATTTCCTGGAGATTTTTCATTCAAGTATTAACAAGGTTTTACTCTGTAAACCAGGTGTTGCCATCAGCATTGGCTAAAACATACTGTATTTTCACAATGAAAAATTGTTTCTAAAATTAAATGGTCTAGAAAAAAATGCATATAAAATGTATTAATGTATTTGGAGAGATATGCATGAAAATACAAGGAAATATTTATCTAAATCTTTTTCTACATAATTCTTAATCAACAGGCTAACTGGGTTTTATGATTAATAAAATGAAAAATTATTTGGCAAAAATGAAATTGACAGATTATATGTTATATTCTGAGGACTATTCTTTAGATATTTTTGTATATACATTTTAAAAGCAAATTATTAAATAGATCTATTTCATATACACATATCCATTCACAAGCACATAATTGTGATAAGCAAGTAAATTGATACTATAGATGCTAATACAATTGCATATAAAACCTCATTCCAATGCAGAAAACTTTACAAACACACAAACACACACAGAGTAAATGAACATTATGCATGTTGATTCTCATTTGCTCCATTCCTGCACACAGAATATCAGAAATGTCCAGATTGGTTCTAGTCAATTCAGAAGAACCCTACTTCATCTCAGGGACCCAGAATCTCTCTAATGTAACCTGAGTTCGCTGCATCTGTGGCAGATCCCTAGTTAGTAGAACTAAACAGTGAAATTCTGCTGTCTGTAAGTTGCTTCTGCTCTCTAATGGCATTGTGACCTGGCAACCCCAGGAGGAAATCAAGGCCAAGAAGTAGCAGAAGAGGGGTAAATATTAGAGACTGATTTGAGCAAGCTAACTAATTCTTTGCCTGGAAGCTTACAGTATTGGCTGAAGGTTCCTGATAGCTGTTGGTCTGTTTGTTGTTGATTGTTAAGGGCTTGGGAAATGGGAGAGGAAACTTTCAAGTCTACAGCCTCTTTTGCTGCCTCCCCATTTTTTTCTATTCACTGCTGGTTCTTGAATGAATAAATATATAGACAAGATACTATACTAAGATTTATTTTGTGCAAACAATGAACAAATTTATCAATATCAAGGGTGTCCTGGGGGGCAAAAAAGTCAAGATGTCCACAACTGTGTGATAGAAGCCCCATCCTTTTTTCACATGTGTCACATGTGCATAAAAAAGTGGTAGAGCTTCAGTCACATAGTTGCAGCCACCAACTTCACTTTTTCTTATGGCCCCCTGTTGTAGCCCTTGGCAACAGTCCTATCTTTCAATAAGGTGGTTTGGGGAATTAACTAGAAATTCCCACTACACCAATAGGCTTCCTTTTTGGCCCCTGACATGGCCCATTTCACATTGATTATTCACACTTAAAATAAATTACTTTAAATTAAAATATACTGTAGAAGTGGAAATTCAGCAAACAAAGCACCAGCTTCAGGTACAATTTTTATTTCCACAAATGCCTTTGGGATCCAAACTGGTCCCATAAGTTTTCTTAGAAAATAAAAAATGGAGGGTAGCTGCATCCTCATACTTTGTCTGGAAGTAAGTCTACCCTCCCTGAAAACCAATCAAAATAAAACAAAGATATGCAGGATTGGTACAGAAGAAACCGGTGGGGAGGTTAGCCTTCCAGAGAGCCTTGAAGATCTGGCTCTTTCCCCAAGCATTGGGGTAGGATGGGACTTTTGCTGGCACCTGGGGGGAAGGATAACTGCTTTAAGCTATCTTTTAATGGATGTTGTAAGGTGCCTAGAATCATTATATGTGATAGGTGGCCATATAAGTTCTGGAAACTAGGAAGGAAGGGAGGGAGGGAGGGAGTTCTCTATATACTGTAGGTGCTTTGTAATCAGATAAATTCCCATGGCAATCATTTTTGAAATTGGCAACCCCTACACATAGTAGACATTTTGTGAGAGTGCCCATGACATGCTCTCAAAATTCTAAAGGTGCCCACTAGCCCAAAAAGTTTGGCAATCTAGGCATTATCTTTTCTGCATCAAAAGGAAGTTCTTGTTGGACCTTAGAGAATGCAGCATGACCCATGTAACATCTCCATAAGTATGTAATAAAACATAACATTACTCATTAAATAAAATTAAGTACAATTTTCAATACTAAACTCAAACATTCTTTAAATGAAATATACTCTAGATATTAAACTGTTTCATTTTCACCACATAGTTAATGTATATGGGAGCCTAGATTCAGAGTTTAACATGCCTGAAAAATTAAGATTATGCAAAAGATGGTGATGAATTTTAATTTTTATACATTTTCCCCAAGTCCAAAACAACTCCTGACACAGGAAGAAGGAATGTATAGCATAGCTTAATTTTTATACGATCTAGTACCAATCCAAAATTAATAGGTCAAAACATTTTTTTCCATTATGTTAGCATAACATTTAAATGTGCTACAAAAGAAGAAGTATCAATCACTGAAGCCATCCAAAATTATCTCATGCTGTGGGGAAAGAAGAGTGGGACGAGACAACACATCTCCCAGAACAGCAGCTGAATTGTTGGCACTATTGATCCAGTGAAAAACCCTGCCATGGTGGGTCTCAAAGAAGGAAATGCTGTGGGTATCAATGCTAGTTTCAGTAAGAGGATGCACTAAGCTTTCTATCAATGTGGCAGGGACAGAGTTGTCCAAACACTTTTTGTTATTTCACATGCAAACTTTGGTGGGAATATTCAGGACATTCCTCCAGGGACAAAGCAAAAATACAGGCTCTCTTTGGGAAGTACAGCAGCCAAGAAGAATAGGACAGGTTATTATTCCAGAGCTTTCTGGCTCTCACAGCCCTTTTATAAGGCAGATAAGGCGAAGCGCAGGCAGTCATCATAATCATGGCCATACATGATTAACTCTGAAAATATGCACCAGGGAATGCAATCAAAGTCAAATATGGTAGCGTAATGTAGTTGCTGTAGCCTTATTTGAAGTGAGGGCTACTGTCATCCTGGACCTAAATATGTACAAAAAAGTTTGCAGCAAACCAGTGCATAGCGTTTCTTGGCTAATACCATTCTAAGAACACATTTCAAAGGGCACTGAATGCTTAGGACTGGGGAAAAAACAACTCTTCTGGGTGGTTGATCATGCAAAGTATTACAATCAACAAGAGTAAAAGTAAATCTTCACCTGTCACTTGGGTTCTACTCTTACACGCACTAGCTCAAAAAAGAAAAAGTTGCTTGAGAGACATGTTAACAACTTTACAGAAAAGAACACGAGCAATCAAAAAGAATGCTAGGACCAGAAGGAGCCATCAATCCAATGAGTTTACATGTCAAAGTTCCTGAGAAAGGAGGGAATGTCTCTCTGTATCCCTCCTGCCTTCATAAGAAAGCTGCAGAGTTCTAGCAAAGAAAACTATTTACTGCTACTTAGAAAAGCTCATTCCTCTGAAAGGAGGCTTTTAACCCTGAGAATGGGGTTGGGTGGGATGGATGGATGGATGGATGGGTGGAAGGGTGGGTGGGTGGACAGACAGAATAGACAGAGTTCTCCCAGGAGTTGGTGTGCAACAGCTTTGAAGCTATGAACATTTTATTTTCCTTTTGTATATTCTGTTGTTCAGCTCAGCTTGCAATACACTCATGCTCATATTCTGAAAATGCAATTTTGACTTTGGTTACTCCATCACCATCCACTGACATTCATGGCTTCAGTTCAGAGAACAACAAAATTGTAAACCAGTACCATATTGGACCAACAGTAAAAGAAAAAGCAGGACATTCTAATAAATTTTAGACTGATTTGCAATGAATGGTCCAGGGTTTCTGTCCCATCACTATAGTAGGAAATACCCCTCATCCTCTCAATTAGGATATCTTAACAAAGAAAGTTTAGGGAAACCAAGAGTATTTTTGTATGTATAAGTATTGCAAATTCAGTTCTATAACAAGCACAAAATTTAGGGTCATTTGTTCAGGGGTATTCTGTTGATGCGCCAGTATTTTTTATTGGATACAGCTGGCTGGATCCTAGTCTTCTAGTAATAATAAAATACAACCTGAAAGCTTGAAGCTCACTCCCGTACCCAGTACATACTGTAATAGAATACTTTTTATTAGATAATACAGTTCTAGGTAGTGATATGGTAACTTATATGGGCATAACCAGAAGTTGCTTCCAATCCACTCATAAAGTAGATTAAGGACTGCTCTGACCAGTCAGTACTGTCCCTGATCATGCACAAATTTGCACCCACTTCTTTCCTGCTGCAGATGTGAGTCTTTGTACAAATGGGAAACCTCTGCATGAAAGTACCATTGACCACCACAGAAGCAGCTGCCTTCATGGGTCCATTGGAGGAGACAGCTGGCACATCCTCCTCCCAGCATCTTCAAGTGTCAGCATCTTCAGTGAGTTGTCAGCCCTACAGGACAAAATAAAGGGAGTGTTTTTTGGAATTGCCCCAGGTGATACTCCAGGGTTAAATGATTACTCAGAAATAAGGACTGTGCCCGTTTAACAGTAGCTATGGGGGGGGAGCCCTTCGTGCATGCAGGAAGCTATTTATTGGCAGCACAGCTCATCAGACAGATACAGATTTTTTTTTTCTCCCAAGCACCAGAAACGGCCCCAACTCCCTCACATTTTGAAAATATAAGACCTGGATTTTTCTGGAACATACTGTATTTATCTGAAAAACAAGCTAGTCCCCCCCCCCGCAAAAAAAAGTATACCTTGAAAAAAGGAGGATCGTCTTGGATTTGCTTAGAATACAGTAATGGAGGGCTTTTTCCCCCTAATTTTCTTTTTATGGGGTGGGGATCCTCTTAAATTTGGGGATACTTTCTTTTGTGTAAATATGGTGTTTTCATGGAAATGTATTTACAGTCAACATTGTAATTTGCCTGGAAGTCTTTAAGGTGTCATTCTATGTCCAAGCCCTTTTAAGTTCCTTCAAAATATAGCCAAGAAGCAGAGAATAGACAATTAAGAGACAGTAAAATAGCCATCTTCAGGCGTTTGAAGGCTGCCACATCAGTGATCTAATGGACGTTGTTTCAAATGCTTCACAGAGAGAGCCCAAAGCAGATGGATTCCAATGACAAGCAGGACAAGTTCAACTAAACAGGCCCATCCCCCTCATATAAATGCCCCCAGATTCACTTTTCAAGGCATCTCTGTCATGCAGACAGAAGTGACTGTCTTCCTGCAGGCAGCCAAATGCTCTGTTGCTCTGCAGTCCCCAGAATATGGTTCTTTGCCTCCAACAGGCCTCCATGTCAGGGAGAAATGCTTTGCTTGTACTGTCTCCAGTCCTTTATGTCTTACTATCAGAAAAACTGGCTTTTTGCCATACCTCCTGCCTCCAGAAAGTGGCTTGCATTTTTGGTGAGATCTGTGCTGCCAAGCCAACAAAGGGAAATGTGGAAGAGCTCAATGTATAACAGTAGACTGCCTGAATTTGCAGATCTTGGAGTCACGTGGTATTTTCTACTTTTAAATCAATATATTAAGTAAAGTTACATACAAATAACCTAACTGATTTGAATAATTCTCATATGAATAAATCATACCTTTTGCTAGCAAAAGAGATGCTGAGCTGCTCAGCCCATTCCAGATTGTTGCTTGTTTGTATTTTAGAAACAAAACACACCACTTCTTCATAAATACTCTTCATAAACAATGCCAGAGGCATGCAATATATTCACTATGATATAAAAAATGGCTGCAACGTCTTGGTTTATAAAGTATTTTGCAAGATTACTTCACAGATTCTTATACTAACATAAACATGAGTAATAGTATTATATATCTCCAGCTCATATATTTACTGTGGACCAGAAAAGACTGAAAGTTATTGAAAAATGACAGTAACTGCCTTGCTTTCCTCATAATTCAAGGAAAACTAAAAATTAAAGTTTAGTAACTGGCTAAGTTAATGATATGATAAAATATGAAGAGAGAAGGAATTGGGTATATTACTGGTTTTTTTGTCATATGTAGCTTTAGGGATCTTGCACACAAATCTGTGTGTGTGTGTGTGTGTGTGTGTAAGAAAGAAATAAAATATGACAGACCAACGGTGAATAATCTTCATATTATAAGCCTAAATTCAGGATCCATCAGTGAGTTTATTTCTTCTATTTGCATAAGGAAATCAATTTCTGAAATTTGTTCTACTCAGACAAATTCTGCTCATGCTCATGGGGAAGTCTGAAGTTCGTTTTTTGGATACCACTAAGATATATGAATAGAGCAGTGCTTCTCAACCTTGGCCGCTTTAAGCCATGCTGTGTGGGGAACTTTGGGAGTTGAAGTCCACACAGCTTAAAGTGGCCAAGGCTGAGAAACACTGGAATAGAGGAAAACAAAAGTGCACAATCTCTTGTTTTTTAAGATATTATTTCACCTCCACATTTGTTCCAAGGAAGAGTGACCTTCCCAAGATTGGGCACTATAGTCATTGGTAAGCAGGGATTCCCAATCCAGGTCCCCTTTACAAGTTCAGCAACAACTTATTGAAGAGAGTACACTCATTCATTCTCCCTACCCACAACCCCAAATGTTACGGTGCCCTTTCTTGTTACAGTGAAATGTAACTCCTGTATGCACAGCTACATTCTCAGACCAACTTATTAATATACATTATATTCTGTATTTGGGAAAAAATGTTATCCGTTAGCGTGCCAACACACTCGGTAAATACCACTGATTCCCTGTGAACGTCTCCTGACCTCTTGGTCTGAGCCTGTCACCAAGTGATGTACATAATTCTCTCAGCACTGATCCATTACTTCTGCTCTGCATTAGGGGTCAGACCTGTGGTGTAAAGTCAAAGATAATTAGTAGCCCTATCAATAACCAGCTGCAGAACTGCTGCCCAAGTGACAGCCTAGGAAATCAGGGGGAAAAACATGAAAAAGTGGAAAGAAAGAATATGCCTTTATAGATTTAAGAGTCTGAGCAGCTGCTGTGGACTGTTGGAATACTCAGGAGACCTCTGTTATTAGCATGAATTCAGATGACAAATGTATACAGCTATTCAGAGGCTCATTAATTTGCATAGCATTCATGACATATTAGTGAAATATTTAAATGTCTTTTGTGGCATCAGGAGCTTGGGTACAGAACTCACATTGCTAGAATGAAAGTGTGTTTATTAAATTATGAAGTGTGATTGCTATATCTCCACATCTTTTCCAGCAGATGAAGTCCAGCATACTTCAGTACCAGAGCACATGATTTGTACTGATACTTTACTGTCAGACTAATGTGAAGCCTTAAGACATGAGACTGGCTGCATCTGCCACTACATGTAAGCTGACGGCTCCCCCTTCTGGATAGATCATGTTACCACATAGTTGGGGGGGGAGGTTATATTTTTTTATTGTCTATCTTCAGGGCTGAATGTAGTCTTAGGTACAGGCTTTGGTGTACTCTAGATAGAGTCAGCAGAAGGTTTAAAAAACAACAACAACCATGATTATAGATGGTGAGATGGCATATATAGATGGTCTTTGCAATGCCACCCTCATTTAGATGCAAGATATTTATAGACCACAAAGTGCAAGATATAAAAAGCCTTAATTATGAGTAACTAGTTTAAACAATTGCTTTGTTTACATGTATCGACATAAAATTAGAACAAAAAGTTTTAGAAATAGCTTAGCCAGGGCTTCATCCCACAATCGTAATGGAGCTTACAAATGTAAGACAGAATTTAAGTACAGAGTAGTAGCTTCTGTTCATCTTGAAGAAGGTCTATCTCTGTGGTCACTAAGAGTCAACACCAGTGTGATAGCACATAATTCATCAATCAGTAGCTACTATTCTAGGGAAACCAAGGACCAGTGTCTGCAGCAGTGTGTCATTTGTTACAGGCTGGGCCAGCCTGAAAAGTTAATGCTGCCTAGCTTGTGGGTGGCAGTGTGGGTTGATCTTCGTTAAAATCCTTTGTGCTGTTATTTGTATTTTTACTGCTTTTTATTCATATTTTTATCTATATATGTCTCCAAACTTTTTTTTAATGGTAGAAGGTGGGGAAGATTACATACCTGCAAAGAAATAAACCAACAGCCCTTCACAGATTGTAACCCAATCCTGTAGTTCAGTTTACAGTGGCTGTAGAAAGGTGATCTTCTACCCAGAGTAGTGGCGTAGCAGGAAGAGTGGAGTGGAATTGCATGGAGAATGGTTTGGCTATGAACGTTGGCCACCTCCCTATCATATTCCCCACACCACCAGCCTTATGCTTGGTAGACATTTGGGATCATAGGAAGAGGGGAAGTCTGGTAAATACAGAAAAGTGGTTTGCGTGAGCTGGAGCCTCACAGCTCTTGGGGAAAACTACCATGCCTTGACAAGCTTCTTCCTTTCAAACTTTCCCTTGAACCCATATAACAAAGGATGCAATCACAGGATAGGGCTAGCATGCACAGACCCACTTTCTGTTCAAGTAATGTTTTCATGGAAAGATAAATGTTTGGATAGGGCTCCACACTGAGAGTTTAACATGAAGCTTGCTACAGATCAACTGTATGCTAACAATGACCATGTATGCATTTTTCAAATATTAAGTGACTGATAGCAATAAGTTAGGTGTTTGACTCATGTTGGTTTAAGAACCAAGAATGCACAGCAGCTATCAGCCCAGCCGCCAAACTGTAGAGTCTCTACGGCTAAGAAACAATATATTTGAATGGCAAACAACTTCATTTTCACCCAGGGTAACAAAAATTATGATTTGGATGTGGAGAATTTTTGATAGCCTGCATTAAAACAAAATGTGAAGAAAACAATATGAGAAATGAAAGTCTACAGCCACCCACCAAAGCAAAACTGGGTCCAAAATAGAGACAGAAAGGGGCAATGTTTGCAAGCCAATGACATTAGTTATGTTAATATTTTCCTTGTGCAAGGTATGTTTGTATTTCAAATGGGAAATTATTAGTTCCACTCAGCACCAAGGGCAATTAATTCAAGGCTATAGATTTAGTATGTTATTGGTATGAATAATTCAGTGCTAAGATGTTTAAGTATGATTTGTAAAATAAAGCTGCTGTCTTCTGTGTCTGTTTAAAAAAAAGTGTGGAAAATTTGATGGTTTGTTGCTCCTCCTGCGGTTGCTCCTTCTCCAATTAAAAAAAAAAAAGATCAGCTTCTTAAAATTGGATAGAATGGTCTTAGCTTCATCAAGAGGAGGACAAATGAATAATAGAATATTCAAAAGAGGTATATTCTTCCAAAGGGCCTTCCCATTTCCAGTGGACTTTCGTCTTAGTTGTGGGGGGTGGAATTGCAAGGAGGCAATGTCCATAGTACATGCTCAACTTTCCAAATGAGTCCTTGAGCAGAAATGTTGGGATTCAATTGTAATTCAAATGGAATTCAAATGGAATTAAATGGGCATTTCCCAATTTCCCAAAATTACACTTCCAAAGGTAGCCTAGATTGTCTAAAATACCTAAATATAATATATGATCAACCTGCTAGAGAAGGTTGAATTTCTAACCTCTAGTTGACTATACTGTAGAAGGACATGACTCGAGATAAAATGGCCATACCATTAAAGGAGCATAATGTTGTGACTGAGCATAATAAGCCCAGGATAACTTCTAGAAACTCACCACAGGGTACAGTACAACAGCAGAGGCACTATGTGTAAGAAATCCCGCATTCTTGGAAATATGTTAAGATGTCACAGCCAGGTCATGAACAAGCAAAGGGAACCTATCAGAAATAAGAGAACCTGTACAGACATAGTATTATTATTACTCCACAGATAGAAATGCTTTTTTGAGAACATACTACAAGGTGGCAAGCCAGGCCTAAAGAACCCTAGCCTTGTAAAGAGTGGACAGAGTAAAGCCATCATTTGCAGTTTGTGAATAAATTCATTTTCTCTATCTTGACTCACTTGCTTTGAGCCATCCAAAAGTGTAGCAAAGCTATAATGAATAAATGAGCAAATAAATAGCATTTAGGATTATTTGGGCTTATAGGCAACTCTTAAGAAGCTTTCCACATATTTTGTACTATCTCACATGCCTCTGTCTACACTTCATAGGTTCCGTAATTTTTTAAAATATTGTTTACTAATCGTAGACAGTGGTCTTGTGTTTGAATAGCCCAATGTTCCTCTCAGTCCATCCTGCAGCAGAGACTTGATCTCTCTGCCCTATCTGAATGTAAAAATAGAGTAAACCACAATTGCACATAACAGAGATGAGGCTTATCTGAAATGCATTGGATTAGGAATACATTAACAGAGCTTTGAACTAGCCAGTATCCACTTGCTAGGAAGCCACTAATATCAATATCATAATTCTACCACAATGTTAACCTACCATACCTCATCATTATAAGGAATGCTTCAACTAATTGGGGTAGTTTATAAATACTGTAAATAAAAAATGCAGGTGAATAATATTGATGGAGACTCTTTTCCAAAACAGTTTGCTTTGCCAATCTTTTCCATTAAAATACAGACATGGACTTGGGAGAACTCTGTGCATTACCCGATTCCTAGCAAATAGAGATGTTCAGAGAGAGAAAGGGAGGATAGGACTAAAACTTTTCAAGCGTTTCATGAACGATATGCTCCCTAGAAAGATCGGTGAGGAAAGATGATTTTTTTTTTAAAAAAAATAGTCTGAGAGTAAAGATTTAGAAAATATGCAATGTTTGATTTTTTTTCCCTTTCACCTGTAGGAGTAATATCTCAAAAGAGAGATACAAATCTCTGTTTATCTACTGGAAAAACCAAAAGTCTATGCTCCAAGCTAGCAGCCCACTGTATGTGAATTGTTCATGAAGTTAGTTCAAGGATGTTTGTAATTTAAAGGATAAAATTATTGTCAGCGCTGTCTTCTTTTCTTTTAAAAAATATTGTTCCTAAATGCATAATTAGGAAAAAATGTCTTTACTTTTTGCAACTTTAGTAACCATCTGATGCCTAATTTACACTCACTCTAAACAAGTGCTTAGATGTATATTGGATGCAACATTTGGCAGACATTCCTCTGTCAAACCCTCCTCCTTTTTTTTTTTCCACTTGTGCTCCCAGTGAATGACTGCTAAGTGTGCAAACTAGAGCATACAATGTCACAAGGTTGCTGGCTTTAGAAAGGCAAGATCTTGTACCAAGCAAGTGTGGGAAGGGAACAGCTTGAAAAACGGCCAATGGGAAATTGCGTGGAAGGCATTTTTATTGCCTGGTGTTTACAACTTGTACTATCTCAGATCCTTAAAAATCCATCATTTTACCCTTGCAGTCAGCTGGGGTTTATGAGGATATGCTCAAAACCAGCAAATGTCATTGTACAGTAACTAAATTATCCATTTTCCCAAGGAAAATATAGGCTGAAATGGAGAGGTCTACATCAGAACATTTTGGCAAACAGTGATTTTGCTTCGTTGATCATTTTTTATTTGGGACAAACCAGGAGAACATACATACATACATATAACATACATTAATTTTCTAAATTTTGTAAGCTGCCTAAAGAACCTACATTTGTAAATGGATTAAAAATATAACAGATAAACAAAACAGCATACTATGCATGCACTGATTGCTTGAAAAGCAAAATGTATATAGAAATGTTGAATATAGCTAAAAGCAGCACAAAATTACATTCCATATTATCTTACATTGAGAAGCACAAGCAGCATGAGTACAAAGCTGTATTAAATCCTTGGGTATTTGTAATAGATCCAAGGGAAGGAAAGTTCCTCCACTTAATATGAGTCTTTGTGTGTTTACTGTATATGAATATAGGCTGCAGCCTTTGTTTAGCCTGTCTTCCATACAGTCTTCATTAGAAATGGGTTTTGATAGGGTATTGGCCTACCTCACCCAATAACATGATACCAAGTCTGGGTGAAATGCATATATGACTGATATAGTTACAAATCAGTGGCAAAAGAAAAGATGTTATCCAGACTGGTAACTATGTTCAGTGATTTGTTTAATGGCACCAGAAGCCATTAATCTACATAATATGTAACCCTAAAAAGCCTTGAATGAACTCCACAAGGACTTTGAAAAGTTGGTACCAAATTGTAATGTTTAATGTGAAGAGAAACTTATTAAATACTGGACAGAAGAGTAATCATACATTTCATATTTATTACAGAGCCAGTTTGGTCTAGTGGTTAAGGTGCTGGGCTAGAAACCAGGAGACTGAGAGTTCTAGTCCAGCCTTAGGCATGAAAGCCGGCTGGGTGACCTTGGGCCAGTCACTCTCCCTCAGCCCAACTCACCTTACAGGGTTGTTGTTGTGGGGAAAATAGGAGAAGGAAGGAGTATTAGGTATGTTCACCGCCTTGAGTTATTTATAAAAAAGAATTAAGGCAGGATAAAAAATATATAATTAATTAATTAATTAAATGTTAAAAGTAAAATAAAACATAAAATTTAGTTTGGGTCCTGGTCTCATCTACATTTTCTGATAAACTTGGCACTGGTATAACACTTGAAGGCCAAGGGAATCCCTTGGTTCAGAAAAAGTAGTGCACTCGTTGTTTAATCATACAGCATATATGGAAAATTGGGATTGCCTCTCAAGAGTGTTCAAAACTGCAGGAGAAACTTGTAATTCTGTTTCTACTGGATTTGAATTGCTCCTGATATTCTTCTAAGTGCAATTCAAAATGATGGTTAAAGTTTTTGGACTTAGCCTGGTTTTGGATTCAGCTTAATCTAGGATGCTCACAGTTTCCCCGTTGAGTCTGTCCATGTGTTGTGAGATTCAGAAGTCTTTAATGTCCTTAATCTCACAACACGTGGACAAACTCAACCATGGGAACTGCGAGCATTCTAGACCAAGCCAAATCCAAAAACACTAGGGAATTCCTGGAAGCTTGGCATTCAGACAAATCAGCCATCAATAGACACATAGAGATAAACCACATTTACACACCATTCAAAAGGCTAAGATTAAAAAAACAATAAAAAAGCTAAGAAGGAAAAAAAACAGAATACATCCTCTCCAGCAGCCAACACCGAGATAAGGAAGGATTAAACCAGACAAACAATCAAGCAAAAAACAATACCCTAATCAAGGACCTACCAAGGAGAAAAATCACACCCCCATGCAGGGCAAGCTACTGCATATAAACAGGGAGCAAACCCCACACTCACTTGCACTGATGATGTTACCCAGTCGGGTAATGAAATGTCTGCAAGCAAACAACCAAGCTCAGAGAGCACCAAGGACTCCACAGTTCAAGCCTGAGCTACAGATATTCTCTTCTGTTGGAATAACAACAGTGAAGCAGCTTCTGAGGACTAAGCAAATGGCTTTATACTTACCTCATTCTCTTTCTTCTAACATTACATTTAAATGCATAATAATCTTTCCTCAAATGGTTAGTGAAACCAATCAGAAATAATATTTACAAAATTGTAACACTCAATCTCTCTCTCTCTCTCTCTCTCTCTCACACACACACACACACAGTCTTTACATCTCTGCTAAATAACATGAAAAAACAACCTCAGATAGTGCCAAATCATGGAGTCCCAATTCAACTTCAAGGAAATGTTGAAAGGACCCAAAACTCAATTCAATCACCTTGATTGTGATAATAACAGGGTAGTTAAAGAATGTTTAAGTGGTAAATCCTAAGCATTAAGTGTTCTTGAGAGTTCTTCTTAAACAATTTACAAACAAAGATTTCTGCAAATTAGAAATTATGTATTAACTCTGCTAAACTCTCAACCTACCTGTCTAAAACATATCCATTGCCTTGCAACCAGTATTCCTTTACAATCATGCAATCATTCCCCCTTTGTCTAACACAGTTATCAAAGAAAATATCACAATCTATCAATATGTTATGTGTTTGGGATATTTAATGACAATAATAGTTTCTCTAACCTGAATAACAGACAAGTCATTTATTGTTTGCCTTGATTAATTCCTCTCTAATAACTGTATTAATTATCTTCAGCTTGTTCTTTTAGCAGTCTATTACTGTTTATAGAATCGGGTACATTTTATACCAAGGGGGAAAAAAAGAGTGCAGCCTCATTAAAATTAAGCAAGCAAACAGGAGAGACATGTGTTGAACATAATTTACCATACAAATTTGATGCAAAAATATTAAACTCAAAGTCATAAATAGAATAATACTTAGCCAGAGGAAGAAACTCTTGCATTTACCCAAACAACAGATTACTGTAAGCATCACAAAGTAGTACAGCTACTTTCTGTAATATCATGGTGGTTTTTCATATCACATTTTAACTTGGCTATGGAGAGTTAAGCATACTGTCCTAGCTATAACCTTGATAGAATTTGAGGCAGGGCTGCTAACTAGAATTTCCTGAACTAGAATTAAGCCAGAAACCTCTGATCCAAAGTTTCCTAAGGAACTACTACTCTTTCCTCTCAAAGCCTCATTTCCTATCCTCTTTAAGCAAAGACATCAACTTCACCCATCAGGATTGGCTTCAGGAGCAAGTAAAAGCATCCCTCTAAAGCAAGAATGGACAAGCTCTTGGCCTCTAAGGGCAACATTTAACACTGGAGCAGGGTGAGAGCTGCCAAAGGGATGAGACTCTATCACACAAGTGGATGGGAAGTTGGGTGGGCTCCCTTTGCCCCATACCTTCAACAAAGCTGACTGTGTGGGGTACATCTACTGTACTTGAGCTGCAAAAATTCAAAGTGCCACCAAGTGCAGCAAAGAGTTAGCTTTCTGTATCTCCTTTCTGTATCTCCTTGCTGCCATGTCTAGTGGTTGTCCAGGTTTTTGTGGCCCAGGCATGGTAGCCTAAGCACAAAGGAGCCATAGGGAAGAGTGGCACAGAAACAAGGAGGGAGTAAGTAAGAGAACTGCCTATTGGCCATGGACACAGTCTATCACACTTCTTCACCATAAGGGCTGGCTGATAAGGTCAAGGACTGGGTCTTTCCAGCTCCTTTTAATCATTTTAAGCTTTTGTGGGCACACCTCTCCTGGCTGCTGGACACTGCCAAATCCTGGGCTTCAGGAGAGGCTAGACACACAACTTTAGCAGTGTAATGGGCAGAAGGAATAATCTTGAGGAACAGGAGAAAGAGCTGTAACCAGGACAATGGTCAGATAAAAGAAATTTGAGTCCAGGACAGAAATGTAATTTGAAAAAGTATCTCAGTCAAGATCCTCCCTAGTTCTCATGAAGATAAAGAGAGAAGAGGGGAAGCGTATTCAGATTTGCAAAATCCTTTTTCTGTAACCTTATAATAAAAGTAGTGCTAGCATGCATAACTTTGGTTTCCTAGTCTGATCTGCCCTGAAGGGCTGACATCAATCATGCAATCTGAGCACTGCCTTGGTTGCAGCTTTCCCCCCTGTTCTTCAAGGTTACTCCTCTGCCCATTACAGGCAGAGGCATCTGCCTCATAATGGCACTTCCCAAAGCACTTGTCAGTTCTTATCCAGTCTCCTTATACAGTCAGTTTTAGCAATCTTCTGAAAGAGCACTAGACTTGTGTTTAAAAATCAGACCTAGTACTCTCTTGAGACAATGCTAGTCCTGTGGTGCACAGAACACCAATTTAAACTGAAAGTTAATTTGGTGTTGTGATTAAGGTGCTGGACTGGAAACTCTGAGACTATGAGTTCCAGTCCTCCCTCAGGCATGAAAGCTGGCTTGGTGACTTTGGGCCAGCCACTCTCTCTCAGCCCAGCCCACCTCAAATTTTATTGCTATGAGAAAAATAGGAGGCAGGAACATTAGGTATGCCACCTTGAGTTGTACAAAATAAAGGCTGGGTATAAATCTAATAGTGACAAAAACTGGGGAACTGTCAGATGGGAGTTGCTGGTTTTGTCACCAATGAGTGCATTACAAGAGTTCTGTTGCTTCTGCCGGCAAGAGGTTTTGCACGGCCATATTTTATATCCTTTTTATTACTTTGGAAGGGAGGGGCAGCAGCACTCTGGCTACTTCATGGATTATGTCTGGGTGATGCTGGCCAGTCACGTGCTATCAGCACTGCAGTTCTCTTGCAGCATTAGCCGAGGATGGAGGCCACTCATTACTGATCCCGCTGTCCTGCCCTCCTCCATGCCTATTAGCCTGACAGAGATTAGCAGGTGGTGCATGGAATGAAGCAGAAGCTCTCCTAATGCTCCGGCTTAGCACATCAGGACAGCTCCCTCCTGCTTCACCCCTTGCCATTTCTTTGCACCTATAACTTGTAACTTGGGCATTTCGACAGATGGCTAAACCTGCCATTCAGTGAATTCACCCACACTCGCCCAGTCCTGCCAACCCACACTTTAAGGGAAGCAGCTGGTGCTTGTTTTTTTCCAGTAGCAGGTGAAGCTCTGTGGGAAGAGAAACAAAGCCAGAGAAATCCAACAGTCACTTTCATTAACTTGTCTTGCATTAAAACTAAGAACAGTGCCACTTGCTAGCCTCAGCACCGAGGCAGAATAGGGCCTCTTGGCAATAAATATTATGTCACCATACTACTAATGCAGCCATTCAGTTGTGCCCAGAGATATATCAATTCTGATATTTAACCATGCTGGAATATCCTGAATCAGTCCCCTTCCTTGTCATTCCTACCTCAAGGCAGGAAAAACTTCATCTGAAATTCCAGATGGGAAACAGCTAACTATATATTAGCTGGCTAAACTGTGGCTTGAGAGTCACATGTAGTTCTGTCACAACTTTTCAGACATTCATTTTGGAACTCGTGCCATCGTCACAAGTTGCCAGTAAGTTGAGCGATTCTTGTTCTATGCTGTCACTTGTGCTTCAGTGGTATGGAGGACAAAACTGAGGAATCCAGCATGCAGGAAACCAAAACAAAGCCAAGGGCCAAATATTGCCTAGGACTGCATTGCCCTGAAGATAGGCAAGTTGAACACACGAGGCATGGCTTTCTTTAGCATGGAAGGTCCATTTGGTTCCTATTTATAGGGGACAACATGGTTGGGCCTGATTAGTATATAGACGGGAAACTACCAGCCTACTTGGATGGAAAGTCAAACATCATTTTAGAAGAAGGTAGTGGAAAACTACTTCTACCTTTTTATCTGAGAAAACAAACTAAGATGTCTATTTCATCACTAGGAACTGAGGTCAACTCAAAAGAGACCTTACCTTCACTTCTATATTTCTTCTGGTGGACTACAAATCATTAGTTCTTTCAACAAACCTTTTTGTTCAATAGTAGCTGATTTTATTTATTTTATTTTATTTTTTTGGCTAATGCTAAATGGCTGGTGATTTTATATATTTATGCGGGGGGATTGTTTTATGACTTTTTTTAGTTTTATCATCCCCATGCTTTTTATATTGTTGGCTGCTTGGTGAGATTACTGAGAAAGGTACATGGTAGAAATGTTTGTAAAAATAAAGCTAGAGAATAATATTATCACAATATAAACAAACATGCAGGCAGAAAATCTTTTTCCTTTCTGTTATACACTGTCTACTACTGGTAGCTCCAAAATAGAAGAATCATAGTAATACTGACATACCTAACATGCCTTTTTTTCTCATTGTCATGTAGACCTAAAAATAATTGCCTCTGCTGAAAATGTACATGAATTTAATCTTCTAAAATGTATCCAGAGCTGGAATATCATGATTATAAAAAAAACAGGAACAGCCTAAAATCCAAGTTCTTTCTTAAATGCCTCCTGAGACATGACCCCCCCACTGACATATATTTTATCACTTAACCCTGTGTCATCAGTCACATACTTGTCAATTTTCCTTATCAATTAATAGATAATAACCCTTTACTTACATGCCATGTAACTTTGCTATCCCTGTGAAAAGACAGTTCCAGTGCTCACAAGGCCAGAGTGCTGGGGGTGGGGGGGATTAAGAATTGTCTCCCACAGAAACCCTGCATTTGGCACACACTTGTGGATTCATGTTGGTTAGCCATTTTTTTGTGATACAAAACCTGGTGCCAACTTTCTCAAGTATTTGTTTGAAAATACTTTTTGTTCATTTGAAAATACGAATATCCCACCTTTAATCATATCTTTCATTCAGTAGGACTGAAAAAAATATTGGTAGAGCAAGTATAGTGAGAGACATGAACATATATAATAGCTATGTCAACACAGATTCAATTTACTGTATCACAAGTACCCTCTGAATTAACAATAATGGGAGAACAGAACTAATAAATAAAGGGTGGCTCATTGCAACTGGAACATGTTGTATATTGGATATTGTGTTGAATAAATTAATGTTGTTAAAAATAACTTTTTCCATTGTGAACTCATGCATTTGAAAGAAAAAAAAACACATGAAGTTTTCTAAGTAGTACATGCTTCAGCCAACTGCTTTTTCTCAAGCAATATATAGCTATATTTCAAAGGTAACCTTAAACAATTAGTGCTAATTGACTGTTTGTTAATAGCACGTTGATGTCCCATTGTATTTTTTGTGAACATAATTATTAACTAAAATAATAATGTCATTCAACAAACAACAATCACAATTCATTTTTAAATAAAAATGAAATTCCATTTTATATCTTTTACTCCCTAGCATTATACTATACAAAACATATGGCTAATTCTCTGTAGGAAATGAAAGCTATTCCTTTTTCACACTGTGGATCTAAATTCTAAGAAATGTTTGATTTAACAATATTTCTGCATTTAAAACTTTTTCACTGTTACAGTAAGAGGAAATCATAACCAAGACTGATGCCCTCTGCATGGTGCCACCACATAAAATCTCTTTGAAATGTCTTCACTCCAGGAACACTAGTTATCCAGGCCAGTCCTTAGTAAAGTATAAAAGAGGCATTAGTCATGGATGATGAAACAACACTGGCATGGTGAAAAATAAATTCCTAGAATATGGACATGTTAGAACTTTAGAATATTTTAAAAATCAATATAGTACTCTTGCAGCCAATTGGACTTGTAATGTGAAAAAAAATCTCAAATTCTCACCATTTTGTTTTAAATTTGGGTAAAGAGTTTCTAATACATTCAGTTTTAAAAGAATGTTATTTTAATGTTAAGAAGTGTAAAGGATTATGAATGAAATATAGTTGCGAGTATACAAAATCAACACAAAAATGCAAGATAGTGATGGTGGAAGTATGTGGAACACAAATCTACTAGGATGAGATTTAACTTCTTCAGACATGTTCTTTTTTCTGAAAAGAAATGAGGACTTAATTAAAGCTACTATTTAATTAAGGTCAAAGACAAATATCTATAATATTGGAAGGAATATAATAAGAACAGTGTTCTTATCAAATCATGTGTTTCAGATTAAAGTTTCAAAGATGTACTAACAGTATGATTATAAAGGAAAATATTGAAATGTTTTTCAGGAATCAAGTTAGTAACTTTAAAAATTAAAACTATAGTAATAGAGTTATAAATAAAAAAAATCCCAAAATATTTGAGAAGTTTTTTTTTAATGCCTTTCTTCTAACACAGCGCTGTAAATCAGCCTACATAAGCAGCTCCATTTGGGAAGGTCACAATCAGGGTGCAAGTACAGGTAGTCCTCGGGTTACAACAGCAATTGGGACAGAGACTGCCATCGCTAAGTGATGTGGTGATAAAGTGCAACATCATGTGAATGTGTTGCTTAGTGACAACAATCCCAGCAGTCCCAGTTGCCGTTGTAATCCCAAGATGCACAGGTTAAGTGGAAAGCAGCAGCAATTCCAGGTAAGGAGCTGAGGAGTGCCGCGGGGGGGTGGAGGATGCTGGGGGAGGTCCTGGGAGCCTGGGGCAGGCCATGAGGATATTGGGGCAGGCCATGGGAGGAGGTGCTGTGGCACTGCACGAGCACAGGAAAGCCATGGGGTGGAGGGCATGGCACAGCGTGAGCACAGAAAAGCTGGGGGGACTTACCGGAGCGACTTGCAACTTGCCCTGCCAGCTTCCCCATTGACTTTGCTTGTGGGAAGCTGGCAGGGAAGGTCGCAAATGGCAATCATGTGATCATGGCTCCCTGCAATGTCATAATTGCAAGCCAGGCACCTAAGTGCCCAAGTTGTGATTGCATGACCATGGGGATGCTGCGATGGCCAGAACTTCAAGGATCGATCATACATCCATTTTTTCAGTGCCACCATAATTTTGAACAGTCAATGAATGAATGGACATAAGCCAAGGACTACCTGTAGAGCACTCTGGGCTCAAAGAAAACATCTCTGATACCTCTCCCAACAATGGTGAGAGGTATACTTGAACAGACACATCATGCCTGAACTGCAAATATCTGGAAGACCACCAGATGGCAGCAAAGCTTCAGAGGGATTGTTACCTCTTTCTTACCTTCTAGCGGTTACCCAGAATTTTGCAGCGCATACTTGATCTCCTTATTTGCTCTCCCTTAGATCCTTCACAAAGAAGAAGGAAGAGAGCAAGAAAAGGATCAAAGAGGCCAGCAGTGATTGCTGGAGAAGCTGCCACAGACTCAGGAGGCTCCACTTCCTTTATATGTTCCTGCTGAGGCAATAGAGATTCAGAAGTGGCAACAGTGGAAGTGTTAGCAGCAACAGCAGCAGCAGCAACAGTAGCTCTTCCTTTACTTGCTCCCATCTTCTTTCTGTGCTCTTCTTTCTGTATTGGGTAACAAAAGACTCCCTATGGCATGAGTGGGAAAGGGACAGATGGTACAGCAGCATGGATGAACTGGCATGGCTGGAAGGGGTCAGTTCACTCATGTTGAGATGGCTGACCTGGCTGGAGGAGGCTGCAGAGCAAAAGGTGTCAAGCAATCAGCTCAAAGCATTCCCAATTATGGAGATAAAGCATCGACCAGAAGGGGCAGGTTCTTATTATTATGCAGCCATAAGGAATGCAGCAGTTAAACTGGAAGATGGGCTGACATTATGGATGGCAGAGGGGAATCTGGTTAGCAGAGGGATATCCCAGGCCCTGCAGAATCCAGGTGACACGTCTATTGATCAAGCTTAACAAAACAATCCCTCAAAATTTAACAATTGGCTTGCACATGACTCTTTCCCCACCTCCATTGCCCCCCAAATCCCCTACAGCATACCCCTGCCTATGGCTTCTCTTTGTCTTCCTGAGTTTAGGCTACCTTGCCTGGGCTGCAAAATCTGGATGATCACTAGACATGGTAGCCAAGAGATACCAAAAGCTGTACTGCTTTCTCTAGTGCAGGGGTTCTTAACCTTTTTGGGCCTTGAAAGACTGGTAAAATGTATAGGTCATGGAGATGGCCTTGAGGGAGATACTCAGAAGCTGTTCCAAAAACAGATTCTGAATATGGACAGAAAAATGGGCAGAAGCATTCCTTGAGCCCAGAAATGAGATAGTATTAGAGACTCAGACTGGTTCCTCCCTGATTCACTGGGGTGTAAGAGCGAGGGGGAGAAAAACACAGTCAGACTTGTAAGGTTCCATTAATATACCCCAGTGTTTTTCAACTGTGGCAACTTTAAGATGTGTGGACTTCAATGACTAGAATTCCCAGCCAGCATCCCGCAGATCTCAATAAAGCTTAGCTCTAGTCTTCTTGAGGTGTCTGTTTCCTGATCTGGACAAACTCAAAGGGCTGACATGAAACCTATGGATTCCTTCTCAGAAAAATGTATTCAAATACATAAAATAAAATAGTGACAATACAGTTGTATTTTTTTCTTATCCAAATTCACTGACTCCTGATGTAGTGTTACCTGGATTTTAAAGCTCAAATATGGTAGCTGATGTGATCAGGTTTGTTGAAGGTACAGGGCAAGGAGTAGTTCCCCCCCCCCGCCTTGCCACCTTCACTCTTTCTCTCCTTATGTAAATTATATGTTTGAAATGTATGTGCTTCCTTTTCCTATGTTGTAGCTGCAAGCAGCTTACAGATATCCCTATACAACAGTGTTCAACTTTCTGGGAGTTGAAGTCCACACTTTTTAAAGTTGCCAAGGTTGAGAAATACTGCTGTAAATAAAGTCCAATTAACAAACGATTAAAACTCAGGAACTAAAAAATTTAAGTCATAAAAGCCTGAATAAAAATAGAAGTTCAACTCCAGTTCAAGATGTTCCATAGCCTAGATCAGTGTTTCTCAACCTTGGCAACTAAGACATTGGACTTCAATTCCCAGAATTCCTCAGCTAGCATGGCTGCCTGGAGAATTCTGGGAGTTGAAGTCCACACATCTTAAAGTTGCCAAGGTTGAGAAACATTGGCCTATATCCTGGAATGGAAAAAGCAGAATCAGTCATTGCTGTTACGTGTACTCATGATGGGACTTGCAACATATGTCCAGTTGAAGATGTAAGACAGTGAGGTGTATGTTTTTAAGCACTCAGTCAAATATGTGGGGTTAAGCCATGTGAGACTATCTTTAAACTTGCAGAAATATATGTTGACTTTTAAAGCCTATTTCTACTGCCAGATAGTTGCTAAAGAACTATATAGTATGGGAAGAAATGTTAAATAAATAGTAAGTAGAATCATTTATAATAAATGGAATCAAAAAATACTTCTGTTCTTCCTGTGTTCCAAATGCCTTTTTCAAAATTTCATACTGGTTCGAATGTTGTGTGTATCAGGGATAAAAATACAAAAGATTTTTTTTCCCTTTTAAAGTTCATAAAAAGAAAGGAAACAACCAAAATAATGCCTTCTTTTTTCCCATCTCCAAAGTTCCCCCCTCCCAAAATATATACTGTAGTTCATACCAGTTTATGCTTCAAAGATATTGCTCTTTTGGTAACTTTCCCAATATGTAGCATTATAATGATGTAACTTTCAATGCAGTAAATTATACACCACACAGTAACCAATACTCTTAAAATATACTCAAAGGATGCTAAATGTATCTTGTGCATTCTTTGCTAACTGCATGGCATCTAGTCATTGATATATGACCCACAAAGTATCTAAAAATACCCAAGCAATCTAAGAGATGATTGCAATTTCTTTTTTACTCTTTGTAGTTGATGACCACAGAAACCAGTTGAAAGATTCAGCAGTGGTACCATTCAGGAAGTCAAAAATGGGAGAGTGAGTTTTAGAAAGCCAGTTTGCTTTGCTCTCTATTGGCTGCCCAGAGCATGTGGTGCCAAGAAAGAGAATAAGCTCATGGATAAAAGGCAGCGCATCAGCAATATGCCATGTGTGCTGATGTAGTTTTAATGTAAACAAGCAGAAGAGCAAAATTCGGCAACTGGCTGAAGTATGGAGAAATACATTCTTTCTGTGTGTATGGTGGCTGAAGTACAGACTGAAACAAATTCATTAACAATATAAAGAGATACTTCTAAATGCTCTGTGTAACGAACCTTAGTTGCACAGGAGTCATTGTATCCTAAATGTTATCCTGGGACGGATTGGGAGATCTTGCCAGGTGAAAACAAACAGCTGATATATGAGAGACTAAGCAAAAATAATGTACTGACCTGCATAGCCATGTTAGCAATAATAATACCCTTTACTATACATAAATTGCTATACATATACTACAGTATATATGAGTTGTACATTAGCATTTGTGTTCATATACATTTCTGCATGCTTGTACTGTTTCTCTAATCCCTGCTGCTTGTTTTGGTCCAGTTCCTAATTCTTCATAATTGAAGGAGATCAAACTGACATGTGCAGTTTCTTTGTATAACATTCTTTCAAAAAAGAAGCTGTCAGTTTTTTCAACATAGGCCATTGAAGGAACAGGTGAGGTTTAGTAAGAACGTAATTCCTTTATTACCTTTGTAGACCAAAGATCTCAGGTAATATAGCCAGGTTCTATACACTGTCTATGATGAAACATAAATTCTGCTTCAAGTGAGTTGAGTCTGAATATTGTTTTAAATTAATAAAATATTATATGTGTTCTGGTATATTATTTCAGTTATAGTATGCTTCAATTCTGATGTATCTATTTTATTACTATTTTATTTTTTTTAAGTTGCTCTGGTCTAGGACCATAAAAAAGTCAAGGTTTTATTTACAGTAGCACCTAAGGAAACAGAGATCATTCAGGTAAATTCAGCTTTCCTCCTCTTATCTTCCAAGTGTTCCTTTGTTTTGGTAGCACAATTCAGGTTAGACATCCACAACTGTTGTCTATAAGGCAACAGCCATCAGGATGAAATAGGCTTAGAAAATTGTGTAAGATAACATGAAGCTTAATGAACTGGTTTCACATCTGACCCCACCCTGACTCAGTTCATCATTCCAAGAGTGTCATCACTTTTCAGAGAGGAACTCAGTGGGAAATCCAATGACTGGGAACAGCTTTGTGATTTCATTACAGTTGTGTCTCATGCACAAATTTCACTGCAAAAGACATGGTGAGGTTCATTAATTAGGGCTGTGCAGCACTTTAGATTCAGAAGCAGAAAAGTGCTTTGGAGTGCACAGGATGTATGTGTAACATATGTCTACCACTATCAAATGCATCTTTTCCCAGATCACACTGCAGTGTGGAGAGCAATTGCATGATCCTGAGAAAACTTGCAGCTGTTTTATGAGACAAGGCAGGGCTGGAAGACACCACCAAAGGACCTTTTTCTCTTCAAATTTAAAGAGCTGCACAGCCCTACTTGTTACAGATCTTTGGTGACCGCCTGTTTATATCTGTTCAAGCTTCTGAGAGCATATGTATCTATCTGTTCAGTCTAAACCATGAAGCATGAAGAAGACAGAGTGTGTTTTCCAGCTGATGAGGTACATAACCCCCATTTTTCCCAAGTAGTATATGCACTAGCCCTGCAGACAGGAGAAGGTTTAAGTAGTAGTATAATTCATCAGGAGTGTATCAGAAGGCTAGGATAAAATGAAGACATTTTCTTGGGACATGATGAATTGAACCAAGCTATTTTCATAGTAATTCATTTTACAATACACTGGGAAGTTGGAACATTTAGTTAGATCCCACTCTTCTGTTGATGAGGCACACTATTTGTTGGTTGGCTGGTTTATTTAAGAGCATATCACCCATTCTTCCTGGAGCAGAAACCAACATACAGACCACTTCATTCCCCATTCTTACCCCAATAACAATACCCTTATGGACTAAGTTGGAATAAAAGGTATTGATTGGTTCAAAGTCTGTCAGTGAGCTTTCACAGCCAAGGATGGACTTAAATCTGGATTTCCCAGGCCTTAATCCAATATCCCAAGCAAAGGTCCATGCTAGCACAAATGTGACTGAAGAATTTCTCATGAAGAATAGATGGATTATTTGGTCCACTTCCAATTGCAGAAATCAAAGGAGAATGTAGATACAGTGACTGTATTCTGCTTAACTACTATAGTTGTTGGCTTTTTTAGCATTGCTAGTATTAATAGGAGCTACAGAAGCAAAGATACACAATACATTTCTTATTTGCACCAGATGAGTTGCTGGGAACTTGTTTTGCATGAGTGCTACATGGGTGATTTGGGTGGGTGAAATAAGCAGAAGCATTGCTCATTGCCATCTGTGACAAACGGTTACCAGATTTTGTCTAATGTGAGCATATGTCCACAGTAAGCGTGTACAGTATAAGTAGAGCTGCATTATAAAAGCTCACAAAAATAGCAAATTATATAGCTATGAACCTCTTCAGAACTCTATCTACAGATATGGATATGTATGCAAATGCATATGTTTCAAATCAAGAATTAAACTGAAAAGGAGGAATGCTTTATGTTCTTAAGATAGCTCTAAGGTTTTTTTAAAGTAGAATCTGAATTAATATTGTTTAATAGTAACAGTGAAAACACCTACAAGCAGCTTTATGCAGACTATTCAGTTCATCTGAGGGATCCCAGTTGATAGAATATCATCATAAGAGTGCCTTCAAGAGTCTAGATAAATACATAACATTAAAAGTATTTGAAACAGGCTGTCACATTTATCTTAGGCACATCCATTCAGCCTTCTTGCCCCAGCATCAGGATACCCCTAGAACCATTCCTGGACACATGTCCACATGCCCCCACCTGTATCTCAAGGTCAGGCAGAAGCAGAAGCAATACAAATGCAGGCTTAATTGCTCATTTTTGTTTTGGAAGACCAGAGCATGGTGTTATTCTTGTTTTAAAAAGAAACACACTTTGGATGAGTCAACTGGTTGACTGCATGACAAGACAGAACCCCCCCACCCAACCTCATGCTGAGAACTTTCCTGCTTATCAAATACTGCATTAGGGTTCTGCTCAACAAGGATACCTAGACCCATTGTCTTGCTTCTAAAATATCTAAGAAAATTTAGAAGAGATACTATGGCATATTGTACAAACTATAGAGCGGGACATAGCTGTGGTCAATGAAATAAAATCAGATTGATCTGATAATAACAACTTAAGATGAGTCAGAACAACCAGGATGTTTAGTGAAGAATGGAGATAATAATTCCTGGGGAGCATCTGCATAGAGGGAATAATACAACATAACATGTTCTGGTGTAGTTTTTTTTTAATTTCTCAAATTTATACTACCACCCATCTCCCCCCAAAGAGGGACTCTGAGCATTTTGATGATTTCTCCACCACATGGGCACAGTCTTTCATTGAAAGGGATATTTTGGTATCTCCCTTCAATAACAGCTGTTGGAGGGCATTAAATCTAGCCAAAGATAAATTTTGGAATTGTTATCCAGCTAAGGTATCTGGCTGGTTGCAGAAGATGTGCAAACTGGCTCCCCCCCCAAAAAAATGTTTCTAGGTAGGACTGATAAATCTGATTGTAGCTCTAAATCAATGGCCCATTGTTTGAGATCAGCTAGTGCATGTTCATAGCCCATCAGGGTGATGGCTGCCCATGTAAAGCCATAAGATTGCAATTTAGCGTGTATTGCCCAGGAAGACTAAAAGCTATCAGTTATAATTAAGGGGCCAAGTCCACCAGAAAAAAAGAGAGCTTAAGCCAATAAGGGAAGATGTAAATCCAAGCAGAAGTTTCTGTTTTAAGTAGATCAGCTTCATGATGAAGCCCCTTGCTCTGATGCAAGGTAAAGTATATGGTCAGTGCCACAAAGCAGTCCGGGTGTCCCACAATAGGGCACACTGTGGGGGCAGCAAGATCTAGGGCAAGATAATTTTTTTCTGGCTCCAGTATGGTATGACAGCAGGGCTTCTTGGCTGTCTGGATTTGATGTTAATGTCATTATAATAATAAATTGTATCAAGAAAACTCTGTTCTAGCTCGGAAAAATAAACCTTAGTACTCTACACCCAGGGAACATAATATTAATTGATAAGATCAGTTTGGAAATACATATAATTAAATAATTAAACACTATAATTATAATTATAATTATATAAATTATATTATAAATTATATAATTTAATTATATAATTATAATTAAATAATATATTTATAATTAAATAATTTAAGAACAATGTCAAATAAAGTAAAAGGAGACATTTAAATTAAGACACCCAAAAAATCCATGGGAATGGGGTTTAAATATCTTTATCTATGATTACACTAGATGTAAATTTATTTAAATTAGAAGACAGCTTTCTCGACCTGATATTCTTAAGATGCATGGACTACACCTTCTAGAATCCTCAGATACAGCAGTCCTTCTTATCATGTTGGCTCAGGATAATGGAAACAGTGGTCCAACATTACTGGAGGACAGCAGTTTGGGGAAGGCTAGTACAGTATTTTGTCCTAAAAACTATTTCAAACTTTTTTCAAGATATTACAGTCTGTGAGATTATTCCATGGTGGTGTATTCCTGAGTACAGAGGAGAAAAATGAGAATTGTTTATCTATGTGAATCAACCTAATATCTTTGGATTTCTAATTTCAATTTAAATTTCAAGGAATGTGTATTTAAATCCTTAATATATTACCTATTCATTGATGATTGATTGATTGATTGGTCAATTGATTGATTACTACAGTAAGTTTGTCTCTTCTGTTTCTCCACTTACCTATAACAACAACAACAAAAACAGTGAAGCACTTTGATTGAGCTTTGTGCAGCACCATTTTGACCTTGGCTGTTTTAAAAAGTCTAAATAGTGTTGGACTTGTCTGGGACTTAGCTAAGTAACCTTTAGGAAATGCCAGTGCTATAGGCTAGACCAGCATTTCTCAACCTTGACAACTTTAAGATGTGTGGACTGCCTGGGGAATTCTGGGAATTGAAGTCCATACTTGGAGTGGAGTTTAATCACAGATTTGCAGCTGCCATGACTTTTTTTTACTCTGCCTTCCACCCGTGGATGCCTATGGGTCCATATCTAGAATCCACAGGCAACATGGCGAGAGCTGAGAGGACTTTCTGAGAATTACAGTCCCCACACATTTGAGTAGAAGCAGGTGGTGGAAGGCTGACATAATGCCACAACAGGGAGAAAGGTGTTGTCATCCTACTTCAACTTTTATTATAATATAAATTATAATAAGGATTTATTATAATGTAAATCACAAAGCAATTTTATCTTGACAGATATTATATATTGTTTAAAAAATTCTTGATGAATTTAGCAATGCATTTGCTTTTTCTTTGCAACTGCTGTGCAAGTTGGACTTTAGCCCAGAAAAAAAAAAGATAGCAGCCTGCTTGGTTTACCAGGAATAGCTTAAATCTCTCTCTTCCCCTACATCTTTTAGGAGATCAGAAATGATAAAATACAAGTAAGAAGGATACACAGTGCCTGAACTCTGCCCTTGCACCAAATGGGAGCACAGAGACCACATATATACAAACATGTTTCTTTCTTTAAAAGAAAATATTGAGCATATTAAAGGAGAAAATATGCAAGGGGAAATACAATAGGTATAAAGGAAATATAAAAAATAAAAAATAATATAAAACAAATAAGTGGATAACAAAGGATGTAAAATATCATATGGACTACTAATATCCAGAATACTTAAACATGATTCCGAACCTAGGATGTCTTTCTGCATGCAGAAGAGACCCAGAATGTTATGAAAATATTGCTTAACATATTAAGCATTGTGAACAAAAAATGAAGCTAAAACCAACAATAAATTCCTGCTTTTTCAAGAGAGTGTACAACCTCTTACACAACCCAAAGCACAGGAATGCTGTAAAACTACTTAAGAAAGCACTGAATTTTGCACTAGTGCTAGCTGATAGTTTGTTTTGGCTTGCTAGTTTGGGTGTGTGTGTGTAAGTGTTTTCTTATTATATATTTTATGGCATCACAGGAGAGAAAGTCTGGACTTGAGTATATTAAATCTTTGCTTTTTGCTTGCACTACTGCTGAGAAGCTAAAGAGTACTTAAAAATTTAGAAGTCTAGAAATTAATTAAAGGTTATTATGGTGGAAAACTCTGCATCTTTTAAGGTGTCAATGCATTGACAGAGTTAAAGGACCGTGCTATAAAATGTGTCAGTTGATGCAATTATTGCTTCTTCAAATACTACTTTATAATAACAACAGGTCCCCCCAGTGGTTAAAAATTAAAATTAAAATAGATGCTGTCCTACTTCTAAATTTATCTTCACCAATCCACTATAGCAGCCTTGATTCTTGTATTCAAAATTCTCTCCCACTCACAAAATGAATGCATCAAGAGATTTAATTAAGCTTTCTGTGTCATTTTAATAATATAATGCATGACATGCTATTTCTTTGGTACTGAATTGCCTCATTAAGTGATCATGTCAGAAAATCCTCCAGTCCATAAATATGAAATCTATGTTCTATGTATTTCATAACAGAACAAAATATTCACTCCATCGCAATAATTTGCCACTGATATGTATCAAGTTCACCAAATAGTATAACATTTGTGTAAAGTAAATTTAAAGCAATGACTGCACATTGTTACAAAAGCACTTGTTGATGTTATAATGGAAATTAATGTGCGCATTTATGGTAAATATGAGTTCTGCCATGTGCATGAAAAAGAAATAAGCCAGTTCATTTAATTTTGTAATGCACTTGTCTCACAGATAATACTGGCAATTTCTGGATCTGAAGCACATACACAATTACTGAACCATTTTTATTAGTTGTTACTTACATTCCTGTCCATACGCACATGAGCAAGGCACTGAAGTAGCAGGCATACGTTCAGATAACAAAGAAGACTGCTTCCTTTTGAGAAGTACTTTCCATGGATGATCAAACATCTACTAAGGCTTGCTTCCTCTATCAGAGAGCTAAAGTTTAGGGAACATTGCTCAGTTCTCACATCTAGAACACCAAAGACCAGGGCAAATCTAGTGAAGTGTTCTGGTCATAGCTTCCATTAAAAGCAAATTTATTTAAAGCAAGGCTAATTTGATGCATCTCTTGTCCTAATTTCAAAAGCCCCTTGCATGTGACAAGTTAAGACATCTGGCAAGAACACTATCTGAAGGAGGGAGTCTACTTTGGCTCTGTCTCTGCCCATCTTTGAGTTAATCATTGCCAAAATGTCCCTTGTCACCCCCCTCAACATTTTACATTCAGAAAAATGTGGTTAACAGAAAAACAGTCAGTCAATCAATCAAAAATCCTGCCCTTAAATTAAAGAAATTCCAACATAAACAGAAATTGCTAATTTTGTGAACAAAGACCAAAATCTGAGTGAAATAGGCTGGGAAAAAAATGAAAACAAGGGAGAGGCATTGTGTATTTGAATGCAAAAAGGCAATCTTTCAGCCAATATTGCATATTCAAGAATGTAGCATGCCTCAGGTATGGAAAAGGTAATAAGAATTTCCCAGCCCTGTTTGTACTGAGTTACTTAAGGTGGAGTTTCTTTGAGTGATTTGAAATGCTTCTTCCCAGATTTCTCCCCAACTGGGTAAGCAGCCGTTTGTGAGATAAGCTGTCAGCTGACTCACCCACTGTCTCTTGATTGTTTATGCCCTGTTTTTTTCCATTCTTTTCCCAGAACACAGACACACACACAATATCTCACATCACCTCTAGAGAGTAGGAAGCTTTTAGTATCCGATCATCACAAATACAGAGATAGGTATGCAGATTACATGGTAGCTTACCTACCTGATATAAAGATGATTAATATCATGCATTAGCTAGATATCCAATTAGATACTGTAGTAGTTGTGGGATTAGAAAAAAGTAGTGAAATATAATTTTAAAATGGTAAAAGTCAGATTTAGGTTTCTTAGTAGAAGGAGTTTGAACATCTAGGCCTTCAAGGTAAGTTTCTCTACTATCTACCCAGGGAAGAATATAATAAAGGGAGGTGTGTGTGTGTGTGTAGCATGCTGGCTGGGGAGTTCTGGGAGTTGAAGACCACATATCCTAAAGCTGCTAAGGTTAAGAAACACTGGTGCAGAGGAATACAGATTTATCCTTCAAGAAATTATGCAGCAGCTGCTTTGAAAATATTAGCTTAGCCCAGAAAGACAGGAGGGGGGAAGAAGAAACTCAAGATTCCCACCTTGACTCTTTTTGGTATAAGAGGGACAAAGAGAGAATTTTTTTCTCAGGCTTTCAAGAATCTGTTATTACACTTTATAACAATAAAGCAGAGTTCCAGTAGTTCTTAATGTGCCTGTTTTCTGACCTGGCCTACATCAAAGTACCTCTTTTGTATTGGTCTCTTACGTTTGCATTCAATCCACATTCATTTAGCATCCATTCATTCTTGTGATGACATTGTACCTCATTTTTTTTTACACAAGTAATTCATCCCCACTATGTTCAATTTACTTTTATATTCTTCCTGATGTACCCAACTCTCACTTTCACATAATATAATAGAGAGAAGCATCCAAATATATACAGTAATTCCCACTTCTTTTGACAAAGATTCATTCCCTGACACAGACCATATGGCATTCATTCCATTTTGTCTGTCAAAAACAACATTGGTCTTGGATTAATTTAATACATCCTAAGCAGAAGAGTTAAGTCAACTAGACAGCTTTTCAGGTGGAAGGCAGTCCCCAAGCTTGCTGCTCAACGATGGAAGGAGACTGATGCAAGGAGGCTTGATTTTTTTTTACCATTCCTAAGACAATAGTGGTGTCATCAGCTGGGAAAGTGATGGGTAAGGCTGAGGAAGGGTCCAGTGTTGGGAAGGAACTCTTCTTCCCACAAAACCAGAGGAAGTGGTGGGGTTGATGCTTCAGGCAGTTAGCTCATTTCCCTCCATTAGCAATCTAGAGGCTACAAGTGAAGGTTGGGAAGAGGAGTATCTACCCTTTCTGAATCTGACTTCACAGAATGTGCTGGCAGTGGTGATCCAGATGTGCTGCAGACTGCCTACTATCACTAAAACAGGCATGCTGAGGATCTGAGGACAGCATGGTATGGGAGCATTTAAAGATTATGGTTGAATAACGATGCTATTCTTCGTGCAGCCACTGTATAGCATGGCTCAGCAGGAGGAAGGATACCAGGCATCATTTAATCTCAGGGATTCTTAAACACCAGTTTAGGCATCATCCAGGTATCCTTCCCATCTCTGGCATCACTAAAGCAAGATGCCTGTGCAAAGGAATGGTTGAAGCAGACATTTGGCAGCAAGTGGCAGATGGTTGAAAGATATCAGACATGGTGGTCCAAGAGAGCAGATGATGGTTTTGGAAGACGAACCGTTCATAATGATAGAGGGTGCCAAATTCCTTCATGTACCATCTGAAGCAGGCAGGTGGTACCCTCCCTGTATTACTGATGTAGGGAGGAAGTTTTGAGACTGCTGCAAGCAGCAAGTTGCAACATTTATATCCACATCACCTCAAACATTTGGTCAGCTGAGACGAAGTGTGTGTTCCTTACCTCTCTCTAGTAGAGAGGTACACTAATACAAATGGTATGAAAATGGGGAGATGTCTCCTACTGCAGGCCTCTGAACTTCTCATAATACTGCTTCGTACTGAGGTACTGGTCATAAAGTGAGCATGGCCACAAACTACATGGTAAAGAGCTGCCTGCTTGGGGCAGCCAACATTCAAGCATAATTCAAGCATAATTTCATGGTCATAGAAACCCAAAGCTTTTAGATCTGAGGACTAATTTGCCACTGGATGATATTAAGTCCAGGGCAGCTTAGGAGCTTCTGCCTCCATGGCAACCATGGACCTGTCCAAAGTTATTGAGGGCCCAATGCATACCGGTGGCTGCATGTAGATATGGTTATCTTGGCACAGTTGCAACATAATCTGGTATCTACCTTCAGTCCATTTCAGCATGCTGTGTCACCCACTCCTGTGGGGAGATAGGGGGTGTTAGATAGGCCTGCCCTAGGCAATTTATGGATCCATCTGGGTTGCAGAGGGATCTTGGCTTTTCTCCGAGGATCTGGTAGACAATTTGGCTGAGGCCTTGGCTGCAGCCTGGAATAAGCATGTAACAAAGGCTTTGGATCACATTGCTTCTATGCAGCCCCTCTCTGTGTATCAATTTCATGTACAGTCCTTTCCAAGGGGCTCCAGGAGATGAAGCAGTTCCAGTCAGTGTTGGCAGGAGGGGATAAGTTGTGTCCACATTCCCTTGCTTATGGGATATCTCAGAGCTCAGTGCTCTCATCCCTCCTGTTTAACATGTATATGAAACCACTGAATGAGGTTATCTGTCAGTTGGGGTTCAGTACCATGCACCAGTTGCTTCACGACTGGACTGCTGCAATTTATTCTACATGGGGTTGCCCCTGAAGACCACCTGGAAGCTATAATTGGTGATCCAAAATGCAGCAGTGCAGGCAATAATGGGCATTCCTTAATACCCCCATGTTGTTACTGCTTCACAAGCTCCATTAGTTGCCAGTTGATTTCTGGGTGCAATTCAGGGTGCTGGTTGAAGAACTGCCTTTGCTACCAGGCCTATGGTTAGATTGTTTGTTGAACCCCTGGCTTTTTTTTTTTTTTGCAATTTACAGATGATTTTTGTCTAGGTGGACATGTCCTTTTCTCCTTTCAGTTTTTTCCCCCTCAATTATACAAGCTGCCCAGAGTCATTTGGGAGTTGGTCAGCCTTCTAAATTTAATAAATACATAAGTAAAGTGTGTGTGCTGGTGAAATGTTGGAGGTAACATCATGGTGTGTACTGGTGAATGTGCGTGCACTATTACAGTAAGTTCTTATACACACACACAATATAAATGCAAACAGTACTAGTCCACATTGATCGGCCTGCTTGTGGGGAATGGGAGCACGTGTGTGTACCCTGTGCATGTTCTTGGTTCCTGTTGATATTTAAATTCAGGATGCCAATGCAGCGAATGGGTCATCTTCAAAAGCACTCTGAAAGCTTCATAATCAACAGGACACAGAATTCACATGCACATTGATATCTACCAAGTCATCATCAGTGGGGTTTTTTTTACAGAAGTTTTTTGCTGATGCTTCATTTGGTTTGGTCACCTCTTTAGGAGTTTGGACAACAGATAAATCTGTAGGTGATCCTTTAAATACTAGAGTAGAAGGAAATACAGTCATATTCCTGTTTGCTAGGCTAAATTCAGAAGGAAAAGCTTATTTTAAAACTTTTTAAAAATAAGCCCTTAATGGACCCAATGGGATTCTTTTGTAAAAATGTCCTCCTGTCCTGGACAAGAGTAATTCACTGAAAGGTTTATGTCCTGTATGAGAAATCCAAAACAGAGTCAACCTCTCTCTTCCCTCATTCCTTTCAATTACAGTATCTATAACCCCAGAGCAAATTAATACTCTAAATTCAAAAAAGCCTAGGGCTAATGCTGTCAGATTAATGAAAAAATCTGGATGACTGCTTATCATGCTTGAAGCCAAGTACAACAGCATCTAAGCATAAGGAAAAGGAGTGGGTGTGCCAACTGGATAGCCGCCAACTCCCTTGGCTTCGAGCATGGCATATTCAAATAGCTTGTCCACCCCGATCTTCCCAGTCCTGCCGTTTCCTACCTCTGCTTGGCTGCCTTTTACGTCCTTGGCTTCAAATGTGGCATAAAAGGAGCTAGAGAAAGGACAGTACTAGGAAGTCTGAAGCCCAGGCTGAGTCTTCCAGATATTGTCAGCTGACACCCAGAACAAACCAAATGTTCTTTGGTTTTGGTTCTGCTGAACTGCTGCCTACCTGGAACACTTTAGTAGAATTTATGAGATACACCGTGTTTGTTCCAGGTTCTAGTTCCCCCTTAGGCACAAAAGCCAGCTGGGTGACTTGGGCCAGACTCTGGATTAAATACTCCAACAAAGTTTACAGAATATAAAAAGAAGACTTTATTAAAATGGATGTCTGATAAACTTTTATATAAAACTAAGGCCACAGCTAATGCGAAAATAATGTCAAAAGGTTTTATGATTTAATTTAAACATTTTATACAAAGCTATTTTACAAATGAGTACTCAAACAAACATGCTTATTCTAAAATTTAATAATGATATAAAATATTAACCTCTTAATACATATACTTTATATTTCTTTTGGTCCTTTAACAATTTTTTTTCATGGCTCCTGCTACGGATATTAACTGAATAGAAATGTTGCAGCTTCAGAGCTGAAAACTAATAATCCTTCCTTTTTGTATCGAGTTCATTTCTTGAAATATTAAACATCACCAGTCATAATAGCAATAAACTCCTCCTGATTGACTGTTAAAAAGAAAAAAAAAACCAATTACATATGAACCAAATTTCTTACTCAAAAGTTTTTATCACTCAATGTAGCACCTGAAACTTAACCATATTCAAGAAGGCTAATATTCGTATTTTCTCAGAAAAAATTAAGGTAATCTGGCAATTTCAACTGAAAATCCTGCAGTACATCCTTTTTAATGGATGGATAAGTATTAGTAGAGGGAACCAATTATTATAAGAAATCAAAATAACCTAGCCATTCTAAACACCCCAAATTACTTTGAGATAAGTAATTGCTTTCAGATAAAAATAATTTTTAAAAAAGTTTTTTGTTATGCCATATATAGTTATAAGCATAGGTAATTACCACTACATCCATCTCCTTTGGGTCTTGGGTTCTAAGTTTTAATGTATATTTATTGGTATTTGTTCACGCTAACACAATCACTTTTAAATTAAGAAGTAGATTTCCATGCTTATTTTTTAGTTATTTATACTGTAGATGTTCATTTCAGTATATTTACTCATTACACACAACAGAATGGACAAGCTATCTCCATCAACACATGCCAAGGAAAATCTCATTTTGAATAGGAAGATAGTAGATTTCTTTTCTAAATACACTGGAAGTTTGTAGGATTTGAGGTTTTTGGATAGCAAATCATTGAATTATTTCCACAGGTCTCATGATGAAATTATTTCAAAGACAGCAAATAGAGTGCACAACTTTTTTGCTTCTCTGAACCAAAATTAGAATATAAATCCAACATCTTCAGAACTTACTTTCTCCATCACCATCCTTATCAAATTCTTCAATCATTGCCCGAAGTTCTTCATCAGTCATGTTTTCCCCAAGTTCTCTAGCCACACGACGCAGATTTCTTAAGCTTATTTTACCTGAATCATCATCATCAAACAATTTAAATGCCTTGAGTATCTCCTCATGTGGATCTCTTTCAAGTATCCAGTCTGTCACTAAAATGGAAAAATAAAAGGTCACCTCTTCTATAAAGACCTTTTTTTGCTGCTGGAATCATATTCTGCACAGAAACAACTTTTATTTTTGTTCCATACTTCAACTTTATGATTCAATTTAAAAGATGCACCTTTATCATCAACCAAAATGTCAGTCTGTATTTACATGCACATCAGTTTATTCTCTAGTAAAAGCAGTAAAAGAAATCTCTGATTCTTATTACCAGCTATACAGACATTGTGAGAACACAGTTACATTAAGAAAAAAAAAAAATATTATAGGATGTGTTAAAGTTATATTTTTCCCATAAATAAAACAATAGGAAAATATAGCTTACATTCTGAAATACTGATCGTTTCTTCTTTTCTCCTACCTCCTAATACATTAAAAACCTCCTCTCTGTGTCAATACTTAATGTTTCCATATCTATTAAAATACATATAAACTAAGCTTTTATTACCAATTACTGTTTTCCTGTCAATAACTTGTTTAAATTCCAACACCTACCAACTTCATTAAAGTCTTCAAAGGAGATTTTCCCACTTCCTTCCCGATCATAATCTTTAAGTATCTTTAACACATCTGCCTTTTTCACATCAAAACCTAAGGCTCTCATTGCCACCTTTTGGGGAAAGACAGAAATACCACATTTCAATTTGGTACATAAAAATAACTTTTCTTTGTAAACTAAATTTGGGTATGAGGTACTGCAAGAATAGGAAAAACACAAAAAAAATTGGGGATACATTGTTAGTTCATTATTTTCTAGGGGCACAACTATCTATTTTCTTAGTTAAGATCCTTTCATCTTGGTGGCAATAACAAATTAAATGTGACATTTTGCATTTAACTGATTAAATGCATTTTTCAAATCTGTCACCTTATCTGGATTATATTTTTCAAGGAAATGATAAAATAAAATCTTTGCTCGGTTCCAGGAAACTAACATGAGGGCAAACGTTCTACCCTGAGGAATCTAGCCTGCTGGATTCAGGGACAGGAAAATCCACCTAAATAGCCTTTTTTAAATCATTTCCTCTGATCTAGAGTCCATCTGAATGGGGGGCAACCATGACAGTATTTCCTTCTAATAAGACATCCCCAAGCATTACTGTGGGGGATTCTACAGTGATTAGGCCAAAGCTATCCATGTATCTTAATTAGCTCTCATTTAGATTACTACAATATACTTTATATCACCTCCTCCCAACCTTGATAGTTCCCAGATGTAATGTTCTCAATTCCCTAAATTTTAAGTAATGGCCATGCTGGCTAGAAATTCTAGGTTGGTCCTCATATTAGGAAGCTGCCATGGTTGGAAAACACTGCTTTCCATGATTCTGCCATTGAAAAATGTTTGCAACTACAACTAGTAACTCAAGATTTTAATTATTCTTCTGAAAAAAGTTTGATGAAATTAACTGAAAAACCATCTCTTCCCTTATGAACCTACCCACAATCTTAAGGCAGTAACTGATCAGTTATATAGGAATAAGCCATGCTGAAATCAGACAAATTTAATAGCAAATTGTATTTCATAAGTTTCAGTTTAGAAATTTAGAATCCTCATAAAAAGAAACCCACAAACCAAATGGGGACTCCACTGCTAGATTTTATGCAGCTTTTTCCACTGCTTTCCAAATAAAATAGTAAGTGCCAGGTAGCCATATAAGGTAACGGGACAAAGATAAAGACAGAGAATATGGAATGGAATGGTACATGAGAAAGATGAGAATACAAGTTGGGCGACTCAAGAAAATATCTTCCTAGAATTTCCTTCTCTTCTGAGATTCTTAACCAAAGAATTGTCGAATTACAGTAAATGTGGGTCTGCTCTAGCCCTGTCCACCAACATTCCCCTAAGACCTTTGCTAAAATGGAACTTAGTTGAATTGATTAAGTCTTTAATGTTTTTTCCTCTATAGGATATACTAAGGCTTTAAGAATCTTATTGCAAACGCTGTTCCTTGGCCATGCTTTTATATGTTATAATATACTAACAGCTTCGCCTGCATTGTTGCCATTCCTAAATTAACATGCAATTAACTGCCTAATACAAAAGTTATATGTGATATCACATATTTGAATACCAAGCCCAGTAATTTGAAATTTTTCAAACGAAGGTATCAGACTTTTAAGACAAAATGAATTGCCTTTAGCTCATGATAATCTATAGCATTATCTTTATCAGTGTCGAACAGTTCAAAAGCATCCTTAATTTCTTGCTTCTGTTCTTCAGTTAATTCTCTTCTTTTCTTTCTCTTGGCTTTTTCAACAGAAAATTCAGCTCTAGAAAAAAACCAAAGAAAAGTGCAATCCATTACAGAAAGCATCATTTGTTTTTATTATCAATTAGCAAACAATATGTAGCTCTAGAACACATTTTAGTGGATGAACATTATGGTTTTCTTGATAAGTAAAAGTAAGCAAATGACATTTCTCATGAGATTTTCTTTTATCTAGTATGTACACATTTATAGCATAAATATCCTTCACTTGTATTACAAATTGTTTATATTCCGAACTTCAAATTCTTAACCTTTCTGACTCACATACCTTTTATATCCTTTGCATATATTATTTACCTCCCAGTCCTCTCACTTGGCCTGCTATGTACCAGCAATGCTCACTGCACTACTATTATAACAAGATACACAGGAAGTTACCTATAATGGGTTGATTATGCTCATGAATATTTCTTACCAAATATTACCTTTGTTTTAATAACTGTAAATGTCCATTTTGTATCAACATTGAGTATTTGTTTTAAAAAGTTTTTGCTGTATTTGGGGCTAACCTACTCATTCTGATGAGATCTAGAACTTCCCCAGAAAATCCAGCTCTAACTACATCACTTGCCACATTATCTTGCCAAATTTTGGCTCTGTTGTTGATTTAACATTTTCCCACTGGCATTTTGTCCATTTTTAAATTACAACTACAAGCAGTTATAAAGTTGAACTGTTTTAATGTTATTATTTTAAAAACATTAATAAAAGAAAAACAGTTTTGGAGAAAATAAAAGGAATTGCAAAAATCTGATGGCTAATCTTTTCCAAGGTGAAGACTCCCTTGACTCCTGGTAAACACACCAGCACATACACACAGCTTTCTTAGTAAAAGCATGGAAACCGTTCACACTGCCTTCTTCTGGGATGTGTTTTTTACTTTCCTTTCTAATCTACAGCTCTGGCATTTCCCCATCTAAGTACTAACCAAGTCCGCTTAGATTCTCTTTCGAGATTAGTCAAGGAGGTTTGGTGCTGCACCTGAACCAACTCAGAAAACAGGCAGAAATAATTATCCCTGGAAATCTCATAAGAGGAAATGTGTGGACAACCCTCAGCACAATAACACGTGTGGCAGCGCACCGCTCAACTTGTACACGAAACCATCGCGCGCTACGGCAGATATCGCGACAAACGTCGCGCGAAGGGAAAACGTTACGTTACCATAGCAACAAGAAGCGAATCGTTACTTGTACTCTCCCCGCCTCCCGAACATTCGTACCCACCTCGATACCAAATTCATTTCCTGGCCCCACCCCTTGAACCGGACACCAGGCGGGGAAAAGAGAGCGTATCTCTTGTATTATGATCAACTGAACCCGAAATTCAGACTCGACAACAGCCTTATCTCAAAAGCGGAACGTAACCCCAAGTCTCTCCGCCAACAATGCCGCTTCCCTCTTCAGATTTCAGCTACAATTGGACGTTGCAACGCCTCTTTGTGTGTAGCCCAAAGCAACTGGCTAAGCCGCCTGTCAGTCAAGTTTCAGGCGTCCCTCCTTGTCTACCATAGAAAGGTTGGATACCCGCCAAACCTACCCAGAAAACACTGCGAGCCCAACGTCACATTAAAGTTAAGGTAGACGAAGGCGAGGGGAATAAGTCTGGTGCTGAATTGACGTAGATGCCCCGCCCCTCCGAGCCTCAATGTTTGGAGTTGCAGAACTCCCTTTAACGCGGACCCTCATTGTGTAAAATGCTTGAGATAATTTGTCAGCGTACTCCTTCAGCACAAAGTCTTTTTAGAAGGCAGGTCTGTACTATTGTGTAATAGTTAAGTTTACGTTTAGACAATAAAAACATACGCATAAAGCATGTTTTTGGTATATATACTGTAGACGGGGTGGGGAGCGAGGGTTATACTTGTCCTCTTATAAAGCGGGATGGATTTTCGGGTGGAAGTTCTAGATCCCATCAGAATGAGTAGGTTTGCCACAAATACAGCAAAATAATAGAAAATAACGGGAAGTGGACAATGGAATTGACACTATTGGGGTCAATGTGAACTACAAATTAAGTGGCCATGGATTGGATCCTAAAAGGAACCAGAATGAGTCATGTTAACCACATGCACACTTTTATTATGTTACTGTAACGGTTAATTTTATCTTGCTTTCTTTTGTTTTACAAGACCATGTCCTTTGAACTATTATCATTACAAGCTTTAAGAACAGTCACATAAGCAAAGGGTTGACAGTGGGGCATCAAGTGGTATATGATATGCAGTCTCCATGATTTTAGAAATCATAAAATTATAATAAATTAAAATTAACATTTTATTCATTTGTTTTCAGTGGCTGAAATCTTAACATGATTTTGTATAAGAATGCCTTAAACATCTTCAGTTTCCCAAAATTTTGTTCATTTAAATACATGCATTTTTACATTATTTTTGCTCAGACTAGATAACATCTGTTCCTTAGATGTTGGGAAGTATTATTTTAAAAACCTGTTCAGTAAATAAAGATTTTAATCATATGGTTAAACAGGACTGGGATGGTTTTGAGAGATTGGACTAGCAGTTCCTGTGACAGGAATTACACTTCTTTAGAAGTAGAACTATGGGCCTCAAAATGGACAAATCAACTTAGGGAGTGACAGATTTAAGGATCAAATAAACCTTTAGAATAGGAATGACAAATTGTGGGATTAAGTAAATCCTAATATTGAAATGACAGTGCTGGGAGGCACCTTGACCCTAATATGACACCTCATGAAATCTATTTACTGTATATAACTTACTTTATTAAGTTTAGCAGGTAAGTGTAATTTTAGGACTTGAGTTTATTTCTTCCACAGATGTAACATTTTTAAAATTTATTTATTTATTTATTTATTTGTCACATTTGTACCCTGCTTTAATCATACACAGACTCTCAGTGGGGTGCTGAACATCTACATATTAATAAAACTTTTCCAAAACACACTAATTATAGTGGAACTTGAAAAAGAAAAGAAAATCAATTGCCTACAGCTGACAATTTTACAAACCTTTTTAAATATATTCCAGGGCTGCTTTTTGTCTATGCTAAAGTTCCTATTTGAAAGCATTTCCATTTTCTAATATCATTAGTAATAATGCAATTGACATTTCCTAATTTTATGCAAGCTACAGCCTCGTGTGGTGCAGAGTGGTAGGTGACAGTATTGCATCCAAAACTCCCCACAACCCAAGTTCGATCCCAGCAGAAGCTGGATTCTCAGGTAGCCAGCTCAGGTCAACTCAGCCTTCCATTCTTCCAAGGTCAGTAAAATGAGTACCCAGCTTGCTGGGGAAGGTGACAACTGGGGAAGGCAATGGCAACCACCCCGCTATATAGTCTGCCAAGAAAATGCTGCAAAAGCAGCATCCCCCCAGAGGGTCAGACATGACTCGGTGCTTGCACAGGGGACCTTTCACCTTTCACCAATTTTATGCAAACCTTGCAAATGAAACCAAAGTTAAGTTTGACAGGATTTGATCGCAGGCAAAATACCACTTGACAGTTGCAACTATTTTATCTTCCTATAGATATACATAGAAATCATAGCTGTCGATCTACCAGAAAAAAAAATCCTTTATTATCATCGATCAAAATAATTAAGGATATGCAACTTTTTGAGCTTCCCAAACAATTGCATTAGGAAGGCTAATACAAGATAAGAGGAAGCAAAAACTGTAAAAACATGCCAGACATTGAAGCCATGAGGTTTACTCATTTCTTTTACTGACTAAAAATGTGTGGATCCTCTTTGGTCCTGATTTCTAAACTGAGTAGTAGTTATGGAAGTTTTTGGAAGGAAGCAATGCTGTTTGTTCTTTTTTCTGCATGTTCAATTCCTATGCAAGCAAACTGACTTGTATGCCAATTATAGGACTAAGCCTCACATCCTGCTTGCTGCAGCACAGATACACTGTAAGAGTACAGTACAGTATTGCTCGCCCATGCTCCTGCAGTAATCTGGATGACCTCTAGATGGCAGTATGCACAAAATGGAAAGTTAATAGTCTTTGTCTGAAACAGCCTGCTGTAGATGGTAAAAATAAAGGCTAAATAAATCATTAAAATGAAGGCTTTTACTCCCAATCCCCACCACAAGTTCAGGAGATCAGCTGGTGGTTGATTTTCCTGCTGGTAGGAGATGGTGGGAGGGGAAAAGATGTCAGGGAATCCACCAGTCACTGCCCTGAAACTGCCTTTAACTGAATTGTGTGAGGACAGCAAAACTGCCCAGCATTGCTGGGCTAGGTGCGTTAAGGTAAGCTATAGGGGCAACACAGTTTATGTCAATATGCTTTCCTCCAACTTAAAGGCAGAACAGCACATTAACATGGCCCATAAGGAAGGGCTCATAGTATGTTAACTAGGGGTTTTATTTTTAATGGTAAAAACCAGAAAATGTGTGTGTGACACATACATGCATATACAGGTGTTCATGTTGCTGAGTACATTTATGTGAATGAGTTATTTGGGCCACTGTATTTCCATATAACAGAACTCTCCAGTTGCACTCCTACATAGCTTCTACCATCAGTAACACTGCCATGGTGATGTCTGTTTATTTAATCAAATTTATAGACCGCCCATCTCACTATGCAGTATAAGCGACTCTGGGCAGCTTACAAATAAAATATTTCAAGAAGTTTGGCTGAATCAATTATGAACATTTCTTTTCTCATGATACTATTATTCCAAACACCCAATACTGTCCAGAATTGTAGATGTTAGTGTTGAAGGTTGATGTAAAATGCTCTTACTGAAAGCTGTATTGATTCAAGCACTGTTAACACACATAATTTCCAAAATCCACACCTATATGGGATAACTGCTCTGTCAAGAACAGTAATATTTTCCTAATGGAGCAAATTTTAATTTACTGATTTCACCATGAAGCCAAGCTTACTTCGCATTTCTTAAAATCTGGACCCATTGATTCTCCAAAATTGAATATTTCAATTCTTCATTTCACAATTCAAATATATAATTAATATTAAAATTCATTTTATGTTTTAATTCCCTATAAAATTGAAATGTTGGTCTCTGTTCCAGTGCTGCATCTCTTAAGGATCCTACAATGCAGGTACAACAGAGGCTGCTCAAATATCTGGGCCATACTGTTTAATTAATGCATTTTTCAATTATATACATTGCCAAGAAAATGGTATAGATAAGTGATATTTAACATGCAATCTCTCAAAGTCTTTAAAGCAATCATTAGACATCAAATGAAATATACTTATGGTTTAAAAATGCAATTAATTCATCAGAAAATATTTCATGTTTATTAGATTCCTAAAAGAATGTTTAAAATGGATGGTCATTAGATTTTTTAAAAGTTCATTTTGTAAGCAATTTTAAAGTTTTAACTCACTATCTGGTCTTGTCCAGTCATAGCCTTATTTTCAAATCACTATATATGTCAATACAATTTTGGAAAGATTATAGTTAAGGATCTTAATGTGATGCTGAAGTATATTCCTAAAACATGGAATTTGTCATCTTGTGGAAAGCTTTGGCTGTCAAGGCTGGGACATAACCAAGAGGATAATTTTAAAGAATTGGAAAGAAGCTGCTTCTCCTATTTTAAGAAATGGATTCCAGGATATGAGTATATAATTTATTTTTGTAAAGACTCTGTATTTTTAAAAGGACAAATGAAAGTGGGTAATATTCATACTGAGGATATCTACTAAGAAAACTCATTTAGATTTCAACAACTTAAAAAGTTAGTCTTTTATGTTGCCACACTTGAAGACAGAAAATCCACAACTTTGCAGCCTGTCTTACTTGTATATATGAAACTGTGCCAGCAGATGGCATCATAAAATAAATTGTTCAGCATACATGGAACAGACCATGGAATACTAAACATCTCAATGAATTCACTCTGCTCAGTCTTTGGTAAGATTACTGTATTTGCTTTCTCGGTAGGAATAGATACATCTATCAATCTGTTTCTCCAGCACATTTTTCTGTAACTGGTAACAAAATTTGAGTCTTCAACCAAACTTTAACTTACTGATCCATAAAAATTGGACAAAACCATATCCATTTTTAGGTCTTAATGTGGCTTTAGCATGAGGAAAGATCTCAACCTCAGCATCTTTCACATACTGTATTCAGTTATGCTCCTGAACTTCAAATATCTAATATAATATATCCCAGTCAAGTTAATGTATATCTTTTGCACCTTGTCTTGATAGGGGCATCCTCAGTATTATTTAGAATGGTTATCAGAGATAACATAGAATAGAATATATTAAAATTTAATATTCAAAAGAACTATTAAGAATTTGATGCAAAATAGCATTATACCTAAAAATTTGGGCTCTGGGAACCCCTATATCTGTATCATCATGAAAGGAAGGGATAAGCCATCATTTTTTAAAAAAAGGAGATAATATGCAGTTGATTGTACTAGCCTAATTTAATTAATTGTGTAATGCACTCTCAGCATGTGGGGTGAAAACAACTTTGGATTTGCTTCGATTGAAAACAACTTTAAAATACCATACTGATTAGTGAACTATGAAGAAAATCAAGAGTGATTAATGAGTAGTTATTGCAGTTAAAATAGTTACAAATAAATTTAAAAAGGCAAGATATGAAATCTTATAGAAACAAGATCATCCTAATAATACATTTTCACAAGTGGTATCACTATAAGGAATAGTAGAATGGTGAAGAATCCAAGAGAAGCTCGATTCTTGGTTACTATATGGACAAGTTATGTGGTTTTCTTGGCAGCAAATATGGGAGTATTTGCCAACTGCTTTATCGCTCTCTCTTGATTTTGGAGGCTAATCTTGTGTCCCTGGGGTTTCCTGGCACTTTCTTTTAATTTGTCAAGATGTATAAAGCAATTTTAGAGTTGGTAATTGGTATGTTCAAGCTATCACCCCCCCCAACCCCCAAAACCTTGATTGTTTATACCCCTATCACTCCTCTTTTCTCTCCTAAGGGAAACAAATATGTATCGTCTCACTCAAAAGGAAAGGAAAGTAAATCAAAAAGAAAAATGGAAATCTCACTGGAGAAGTATTTTGTGTCATTATTATTTTATTATCAATATCAATAAATAATATAGTTTTCTTGAAACCAATGCCATTAGTAATTTTTTATTAGTATGGTGCATTACAACTTTTAAAAATGCTTTTAAACCATATATTACAGCAGTATTCATGACCCAGTTAAATAATACCTCTTGAAGTGATAGCATATCAACATGGCTGAAGTCCAAATAACTTTATTTCAGCTCAGTTATTGGGTTTTTAAACTGTGAAAAACAGACAAATATATACAATCCCTTAGTGGTTCAAAACTTTTTACAAATAAAAGAATAGTAAATGTATGATCGATAGCATTTTTAAAAATGTTTTCTTTCAGAAATAAACTTTATAATATAAAAATATTTAAAACAACAGATAAGATTCTATAGCATTCTCTCTCGGGTAGTATTTGACTAACAAATAATAGTCAAAACTTGAACTGTGATCCACTTCTAGGTTGAAACTTGAATAAAGTTACAATCCACTATTCACTTACTAGAAATAAAATCTCACTGAATTGAGAAGTATTTATATTTCAGTAAGAAAGACCTTCCCATATGAATATATTTCCCAATGACTATAATTATTTATTGGCTTCAGTAGGCAAGCTTACTTTGTGACACCTAATCAGATTGAAATAAGACACAGATTTTCTTTAAAATCAGCAAATCTTGTAAGTAGATATTTGATTGGTAACTTACTAAACCAACAGAAAAGCTTCAAATCAGTCCTTCACCACAAGTCTTTGACAACTGTAGGATTCTTTACACTGAATTACTCTCATAGTGAGAAATCAAAGTATCATTTACACTTTGGTAAAATAACTTTCAAGACATTGGCAATGGGCAAAGGAAGAAGGAACAGAAAGTCAAAACAAGCAGTTTCTTTTACCTATGCATAAAACTGTTATTAATGCCTCAGCAGTATTTCAGAACAAAATCATTCTGTAATGGTCCAAGCCAAAAAGTCAACCATTCTGTCAGAGAAATAAACAAGGCACTAGAACTCACATGGATTCCAAGATGGTTGAAAATCTTGATTAAGCAGGAATCAGATTAACCTTGATTGTGCTTAATACTGCAGCTGACACTGTGCTTAACTGTATTTAACCCGAGAGGAAGAAATCTAGTCAAAAAAGGAATGGGTATGAGTGCATAATATAGCAACACGCTCCTAATCTTTTGACCATGTGTGTGGTTCCTCACAATTTTGACTACACAATTTTCAATAGCATACAAGCAGCATTTGCTAATTTGAGGTTCTACTGCTAGATGCCTTTTTCCTATTATTCAAAGGCAGTGAATTAATAGTTTTTGTTAGTATAGACAGTATTTCCAGTGTTAATTGCCAAAATGATGCAGTTTGCAATACTCATTTGTTTTAAAACAGGAAATAGGCACTGTTAACATTTTAAGAACTAACTATACTTTCATAGGATACAAAGTGCTGAATACTGTGGTATCAAGCATCAAAGTGCTGCTTGGATGTTGGGGAGATACTGTGCAATGGAATTCAAAAAGGAAAAAAAAGTTTGATGGCCACAATACTCAAGTAAGTTAGTGTTCTTGCAAGAAAGGGTCATTTTTAATATAATTCTTACTGAATTCCAACAAATCAGATTCTGATGCAAGACACAAGCTCTGTCTCCATACAAGAAACTAATAATATCTTGGAAAATAATGAATAACTGGTAGGAATGTTTATTAGGTTGGTTGAAAAGAAGCACAATGCAAACTGGGGAAAGCAGGAAAGAAAAACACTAAAAAGATAAAAATGAAGAATACTATCTGAACGGTAAAGACTTTTAATGGAAGTCTGACCCACGTGTAATGGCACCTGATAAATCTACCACCCAATATCAGTTTGCTTGTTTTGGATGCCCATTTTGTTTACAACGGTTGTTCAATCAGCAACTCACACTTGCTGAAATGTTTCTGCAACTGTGGTACTACAGGAATTAAGAACCTTGGATTACGGGTGCATGTTTTACTTAAAAATTGTCAGACTGAACTTTTAACAGTTATACACTCACACTTACAGCATTAGTCATATTTGAAAAGCAAGCAATATACTTAAAATATTAAATGATATTTCATTTGTTTGAAACCAATACCTAAATGCAATACAATTGAAGAACAACAATAACATAGAACAATATTTGATATGAACATTTGGTATTAACTTCAGTTTACATTCATCCCATACAATAAAAATTACTTAGGTACTTAGTGCATTCAACATGACAGTGGAATGTTCTAATAGCCCCTTCTTCCCACAACCCTTGCTTTTAAATTTCAGCCGTTTAAAATATGCTTTTAACATAAACCTCTAACTGAAGGCTGCATCAGAAAGTTTGGCACAAGTGCAAAACTTTTATTCTAGTGCATATGTTTCAAGATGGTTTAAAATACAAAATAACTTATTTAGAACATCTGTCAAATAGCATTCAACTTATGTGCAAACTTGCCTTGAAAAGAGACAAAAAAGATGAGTAGCTTTGGCACAGCTACTAGCATATACTGGCATTTTTAAAATATAAATTAATTAGATAAAAATAAGCATCTTCATGGCTATGAAGTTAAGACTATGAAGTCGTTCTAGAATTTGTTGCACGAAGTGCTAGGCTTGCAACCGATCTCACCACACATGTAGAAACCTTGTGACAAACCCCAGCATTTGAAATATAGTTGGAAGCTAAACGATACAGCCGTTCAGCTCCAAACGTGTTAAAATGCCCTGGAAGGACTTTTTCCACAAGGCCCCTATTGACTAATTCTATTAATCGTTGGCAGGTTGTAACGTAGTCATTTATCCGGCTGTAGGGAAGCCAGTCAATCATTGAGCCATCATATACAACATCCCCACTGAACAGAATCTTCCGTTCTCTGTCATGCAAACAAATGCTTCCTCTCGAATGGCCAGGCATGTGCATGACAGTGAGCTGTCTATCACCAAGGCTGATCACATCCCCTACAACAAGAAACAAAATTTTATGGACAAAACAATTTTAAAAAATGCAACCTTATATTTGTCTCTGTTACAAACCCATGCATTAGAACTGTAACTAGAAGCCAAACAATGCAGGAAGACATGTATCACTCCCCCTCCCCACCCATGCTTGACAAAGATGAACACCCACACAAGACAGGAAGGACTCTGTGAACATTAATACTTACCTTAGTTTAGTGCTCAGTGGAAAAGAGTAAATATATGAAGAAAAGGAACTTTTTTTTTAAAAGGTATCTTCCAACCCCATTTGCCAGAAGAGCAGCAACATGGCCAAGCTATAGTCTACTGGGAAATCCATCATATAATACTATACGTGTTTAACATCATCCTTATCTCACAGCTTGATTTCATAACTGTTACCAACTGGATTTTCTCCTGTAAGAATTCTATTAGACTGGACAACTTGTACTTTTCTTAGCTCTGCTCTTTTCCATCACCTCCAACTGACAGCCAATTGTCTCAGACTGCCGTCTCCTTATTCATATAAAACAAAAAACAAAACTGTCAACTTGAAGCCTGCCTCCCACAGAAGCCATAATTAAGAATCTACAAATGAATGAAGCTCAATACACAATAGTAATACTTGGCTTGTGGACTATTTGGTTACATCAGCTCACTCGTGTCACTCAAAGAATACAAGTTTACTGAACATAAACACAGTAAAAAAGGTAAACGTTCTTCACAATTAGCACAAATGCATTTAAGAAGTAGCTTTCTAAATCTCCGGCTCCAGCGTCCCCTTCAACATTTTGGAGATTAAGACAGACATGCTTGTAACACTTTGTTTAAATACTCTACTTCCTCCAGTGTTGCCTATTTTAAAGGCTGTCTAGTTTATGGGTATATTCTGGGGTAATTTATCCTGTGACTGTGATTAGAAATTAAGATTATTATTATTAAGGAATTACCAGGAAAAGACTCTGCAAGCTTGTTCTAATATGTTGTCAAATCCTTCAAAATATACTTCAGCAACTGAAATTGTGAAATGCTATCTTTGCGCTCATGTGTATGTATTTTGTGCACCACAGAAAAGATGGATTCATTTCCTACATGGAGACATAGCTTCTAGAGGACAGACTAAGACTACAAGAAATGCTAATTGACAGAATCGTAACATAGTCAACAAATGCAAAATAAAGTAACTTTCAAGAAAATGTAGACTACTCCTGGTAAATGTTTCCATACCTACTTCCTCAAATAAATGAACTTACGAAATTAGACAATTCTTCCATCTCCTGTTATCTTTGTACATCATGGGTAGGCAAGGTGCAAGGATTCAGAATGATCAGTTTAGGTACTCTGGTAGAAACAATATTCCTCCCTGGGCATCAGCACACTGGAAAGGATGGAAACTAAGAAAAAGAAAGAAAAGGAGCCTTGGTACCCATTTACAGCTCCAGTTCCATGCATGTGGTTTTTTTTGCAGAGCTGAAATCTTTGATATAAAATGAGAGGTCCTCTATCTTTATTGTATCCTGCATTTAGGGTTGAGGGTGGAATCATAAAGGCGAATATGCTGGAAGAAAACTGTCAAGGTAATAGTCTAAAAGACCAGCACAACCTGGGATATTGCCAAATCAGGATATGCATACTCTCAAAAGTCATAAATATAACCAGCAGTCCTGAATAGGGACAAAGTAGCTAAAGACTACAAGATCTGATGTTGCTCTATTTTGGTCATTACAGTTCAGTTCTGACTAAAAAGGAAAGACAGCTCCACAATTTTGTGTTTTTTCTCTTCTTGTATTACATACAAGAAGGGAACTAAGAGGTCACACTGCTTTCTTCATATATGATTGCCTCACTGGCTAAACTAATGCAATGCAGAGTAATGTCTAAGTATACAATTGGTCAAAATATCTGGACATTTTGCCTTGTATCTATAGATCTTACAGAGCCAGAATGCGCTTTGCTTTAAAAAAAATTGGGAGGAGAGTTATGGTTCCAGGCCAAGGAACAACCTGAACAAGCACTGGATAACATGTCCAGAATCCAGGCTAAAGCCAGATAATCTGGCCATATGGCAGCCTTAGTATTGACCTTCAAGCTACAACAGAGAGGTACAACTGTAGAGAGTTCTATTTTACTCATCTGGCAACAGAAGTGTTATTAAAGAAAATATTTAGTTAAAAAAAGCCATTCCTAATTTATCAATCTAATTATCTTAGTACATAACTATTTTGCTACTAGTTACAGTAAACTAAATACACTTTTCTCTGAACTCTTACATAAATCCATAATTCAATAGAATTGAACACTTTACAGGAAGCTTTTGCAATAGTAATAATAATAATATTGCTCAGATTGTTTCCAAATGTTCGTCATTATAACCAAGTTATTGGCTGATGTCACTAACTTTTTAATGAAGGTGGTTGAGAAGGTGGTTGCACTAGAATTAGAGTCTTCTGGATGAAAAAGATTATCTGGACTCTTTTCAATCAGGATTTAGGCCTGGATATGGAATTGAAACTTCATTGGTTACTCTTTTTGATGACCTCTGGCAAGGCTGGAATGGAGCAAGTATGACTATACTTAGTCCTGCTGGATTTGTGAGTGGCCTTCAATATCACACATCATGGTATCTGCCTACAATTACTGTAAGAGTTGGGACATTTTGCCATGTGAGTTGTGGGAAAATTATTCCTGAGTGGTCAGCTCCCTCTGGTGCTAGTGGCAGAAGTCGGGCCCTTGGCTTCTGGATTGCAGTACAGCAATGTTCTCTCCCCCCTATTGTTTAACATATACCTGAAGCCCCTAGGAGAGATCATCTGCCAGAATGAGGTGAGGTATAATCAAATATGTATCATTCCACCTGGGTCCAGGCAACATATGTGGTGGAGGTCCTGACTCAGTGACTGGAGGCTGTAAGAGTATGGGCTGTGAGAAACAAACTTAAACCAAATTCTGCCAAGACACAGTGGCTGTGGATTTAGAAGATGACTTAGTCCATCTTACTAGTCCATTCTTTGCCTCTGGATGGGATAGTGTTTTTCCAGATGAAGCTGGCCTACAATTTGTGGATCAACATGAACTGACAGCTCCTGCTTGACAAGTAGGTGGAGGCAATGGCTAGGAAGGCCCTTGCACAATTACAGTGGCCAGGTGTAGCCTTTTCTATATCAGGAGGCTTTACTCAGTTACTCATGACCCTTAAGGCTGGATTTCTGTGATGTACAATACATGGAGCTGCCTTTGGAGATCATTTTGAAGCTTCACCTGGTACAATATGCAGCAACCCAACTAGTTAAGCTGCATTCAGGTTTGCCCACATAATACCACTACTACAGGGGCTACACTGGCTGCCAGTGAGTTTCCCAGTACAGTTCAAGATGCTTATTGTCACCTTTAAAGCTCTAAATGGCTCAGCACTGGGTATCTATTACCACCTCCTCTGAGTTGAATCTGCCCATCCTATAAGATCTAGGAGTGAGGTGTTACTAAGGGTCCTGCCACCAAGAGAATGCCATCTTTATAGATCTCAGGGGAAGTGATGGTCCACTTCCTTTGTAATATCTGGACCACATCAGAAAGGCATTTGAATCCAAGTGATCTTGCTACTCCCAAATGGTGGTGCATCAGATGGACTGTTTATACTTGTATTAAATGATTTTTTAAAATCTTGTTATATTTATATTGCAAGCAACCCAGTCTGTATCTCTGGAAATGGAGTAGCATATGACTTGTATGTGTATAATAAATAACTAAAACTACACAACCATAATATACTGTGTATTTATTTATTTTTATTTTCTATCCCACCTACAAATATACCATACGATATAGTATAGCTTTCATTTTTCATAGTCAGTAGCAGTAGTGGATATTGGCTAAAGTAAGGGACTGCTAAAGGATGAAGAACACAAAAGAGGATAATGAACCATCCTCATCAATTGGATTTCATATTTACTTAATTCTGTACATTTCAGCAATCAAGAAAATTACTAAGTAATCGTTTTGACATTCAGTGAACCAGAACTACTAGCTTCTTGAACTTAATTTCACAAGATTTCTCATAGACTTTTGTTCTTAGAAAACTTTTTTCGCCAAAGTGAAAGTTACGGTCTCAAAAGGCTTTGTTGTGGCTAGTACAAAGGGGTGCGCATGTGTGTTATTAGTCTGACAAATTTCATTTAGTTCATTGTTTGTTTGTATTTTCTGCTACCTTTTCTATCTTTCCTCTCCGATAAACCATTAAAACTTAACAAATACTTAAAATAGTGTATAATAATATACAAATAGAAATACATATTATTAAAGCTAGGTAACTTGTTATGACTCTGCTTCAGCAGAAAATAATTTGAACGAGGAAAATAAAGTTTCAAATTAAGTTTCTTTCTAGCCATTTTTTAGATATGCTGTAGTTTCCAGTATACAAGCATCGAGGAATAATTCCTTTTGCAATTAGACACAGAGCCTAATGTTCCAATTTTGGACATTAATTTCTCATAAAACATGGATTATGTAGGTGGAAATTAAACTCTGAGTCAGAAACTCCCTCTTCTTCCTCTTTTTCCTTAATACCAGCTTGAGCTCAGTTACCTTGCTTATTTTAAACCAGAGATCTTCACTGCATCCAACATAGATTATTGAATCAGTCAATCTACTGACTGAGATATTAAGTCACAATCTGTTTTATTAGCCAATATTAAATCAGTTTCCCATTCAGAATGAACTCAGAATGAACTCTGGTTTCAACTAAATTTTAACATAAGGGCTAAAGTCTATGCAAGAAAAGAAGCACAAGGAGGGGTGACCATCTTTCTCAGATCCATACGCCATAATTTAATAACTTGGGAATCTGCATCAGACATTATGTACTTCCTCTTGTGTAAGCTGCTCTATGGGTGCTTCAAAACAAACAAACAAACAAACAAAAAACCAAGTTAGGAACAAAAGTACCATTCACTCTGAAGCAAGCCCATTAATGTTAAGCACAGGTAGTGCAAAGAATTAATGCTCATAATTGCAGAGTGACTCAGTGTCAGGGTCAGCCTTGCTCCGAATAAGACACGGACTCACTTAATAGGGATTAAGGATTTCCGGTTTATTGAAACAGCACTGACAGAGAGAAAAACGGGAATGGGGGTGCGGTGTTGAGGTGCCCTGTATATACCCTCTTGCGGGGTCCTGTGCTCCTCCACCCTTCATTGTCCCCATTCCCCTTGATGGGTTTCTTGATGGCTGTGGGGGCGTTTTCCCGGTTGCTGTCCTTGTCCTCTTGGTTCAGGTGTGTCCTCCAGGGCACCAGGTGCGGCTTATCGCTGCTTATCTGAAGTCCTTCTATTCAGCTGCATATGATTCCATGGGTGTGGGTGCTTGATTCAAGCGCTGATTTAATTATCTCCTTCCTCTTTTTCTTAATGATCATGATCCACGTTGTGAGGCTCTTTGTGCCTTGCAACAGGGTCATGACATGCTGCCCCCAAAAGATGTCTTTAGGGTGCTGGTTTCTCTGGGTATGCCTCGTGGAAACGTCTAGTCAGTTGTTTTGCTAAGACGTGTTGTGCCTGGACCCACTCTGGGTGTGGGAAATGCTTCCATTTAACGAGGTATTGTAGAGTACCCCTTTGCCTTCTTGAGTCCAGTATCTCCTGTACTTCAAAATGCTGTTGTTTATCTATCATGATGGGTGGGGGTGGTGGGTCTTCCGCGTGCCATTTGGATGGACTTGTTGGTTTCAGCAAGGCACAGTGGAATACCGGATGGACCCGTCGTAGATTGTGTGGCAGTTCCAGTTTGAATGTCACCGGATTGATTACTTCTGTGATTTTGAAAGGTCCAATGAATTTCGGTGCCAGTTTCTTCGAGGGTTGTGAGGTTTTTATGAACTTAGTGGAGAGGTAGACCCTATCTCCCACTTTGTAGTTCAGTGCCTCTGCCCTGTGATTGTCCGCATATTTCTTGTACGTGGTTTGTGCGTCCGCTAGGGCCGTTTGGATGATTGGCCAGGTGGTCGCCAGTTGTGCCGCCCAGTCGTCTGGTGAGCAGGGTGGGGCATCAGGTTGAGGTAGTTCTGGTATTGGCACAAAGTCCCTTCCGTAGACCACCTTAAAGGGGATGTGGCCAGTGCTCTGGTGCACTGCATTGTTGTAGGCTACCTCTGCAAAGGGTAGCAGGTCCACCCAGTTGTCCTGTTGGTAATTTATGAATGTCCTCAGGAACTGTTCAAGGGTTGAGTTTAGGATCTCCGTAGATCCGTCTGTGTGCGGATGCCACGCAGTGGACAGTGCCTGTTTGGTGCAAATGAGTTTTAAAAATTCCCTCCAAAATTTTGACGTGAACTGTGTGCCCCTATCGGTCACCAAACGACAGGGGGCACCGTGGAGCCTGTATATGTGTGTCAGGAACAGGCGTGCCAGTTGTTGCGCGGTGGGGATGGTCGCGCAAGGGATAAAGTGTGCCTGTTTTGAAAAGTAGTCTTTTACCACCCAGATGACTGTTTTCCTTTGGCTGGGTGGGAGGTCTACAATAAAGTCCATGGAAATTTCTTCCCAGGGGCAAGAGGGGCTGGCTACTGGCTGCAGCAGCCCTTGAGGTTTCCCCCCCTTCCATTTGGAGGTGGCACATGTGGGACAGGTGGCGACGTAGTCTTTAATGTCTTTTCTTAGGGTTGGCCACCAAAATTGTCATCTTGTTAAGTGTAGGGTTTTTACGAACCCAAAATGTCCCGCCGTTTTGTCATTGTGTGATCGGTTTAAAACTTCCCCCCGCAGTGACTCTGGTACGTACAAGACTTTCTCTTTCCAGGCTAGGCTGTCCTTGATAGATACAAGGTGTCGGTTGTTTTGTAACCATGTATCTGTTTGTAGTGCTTGTGCAAGTCTTTGTTGCCAGTTGGGTGAAATTGAACGGCGGCTCCATTCGTTTTCTTGTGTTCGTGCTGGCGTACGCTGATTCCTCGTCTGGCTGCGCGTGACAGCTGGGCAGCCCAGTTGTTTGTTGGTCCATACCGTCCCCACGATGTCTGAGGTTTGTGTGTCGTCCTGTGGCCGTCGGGAGAGGGCATCCGCCAGGAAGTTCTTCCTGCCCGGTATAAATTTCAGCGTGAAATTGAACCGGCTGAAGAACCCTGTATATACCCTCTTGCGGGGTCCCGTGCTCCTCCACCCTTCATTGTCCCCATTCCCCTTGATGGGTTTCTTGATGGCTGTGGGGGCGTTTTCCCAGTTGCTGTCCTTGTCCTCTTGGTTCAGGTGTGTCCTCCAGGGCACCAGGTGCGGCTTATCGCTGCTTATCTGAAGTCCTTCTATTCAGCTGCATATGATTCCATGGGTGTGGGTGCTTGATTCAAGCGCTGATTTAATTATCTCCTTCCTCTTTTTCTTAATGAACATGATCCACGTTGTGAGGCTCTTTGTGCCTTGCAACGGGGTCATGACACTCAGGAAATAAAACGAACAAATGAAGATAATTTTCTGGAGCTCTACATTTACCATAGAGCAGCAACAACAAAAAGTGTGCTTCTGTAATGTCATGAAATGTAAGCAGATGGCATTATGAACGTGTACCTCCCTCTAAAATCTTAATCAAATGATCTTCTGGCTGAGCTTTTCTTGTAATGCTTTCCTTGACTGACTCACCATCTTTGAGAATGCTATCTTCCCAGAAAAGATACAATATATAATTTCAACTAGTTAAAGCATAACATTTTCCCTATTTTCAGTCTTTAATGGACCCCACGAACAATCAAGATGGAAAAATTACTTCCTTGTAATAATAACCAGCAGCTTGCTGTAATATGGCCCAAACATAATTCATTATGCATTTAATGTTTAATTAACAAGAATGGTCAACAGATCCGTTAATGTTACTTTAGATATACTTATATTTCACAGATACTATGACTCAAGTCTTCCTGGGGTGTTCACTTACATATATAAAAGCTAAAATTGCGTACAAAGTGGGGACAAAGTATGTACCCTACCACTGAACTACTGCTCTTTGTGTAGAATGGTTTAAAATTAGTGTGTGCCCTAAAATAATTTTAGTAATGCATTTGTAGTGTTCAGATGCATGAATTTCTTCATACTTACTGTACTGATGCTCTATGCAGATGTTTATCTACAAATGAAAACACTAAAACAGTGACAGAACTGGAGACGTCCATGAGTCCTACCTCCACTGTCTCTAGGGTTCTCTAATGGCCTTCAAATATTCAATGATTATATCTGAAAAGAAATTCTAAGTAAAAATTAAGATGTAAAAGTTTTTTAGGTCACCCACACTCCTAGAGACAATGAGGGTTTTACTGGCATGTACTTACACTCTTTAACTATCACATCTGTGTAAGATTACCTGCACTTAACTTTAGAATATTAATCATGGATATATTAATGCAACTGAAAAAGTATAAACATGCGAGTTTGTAGATAGGGCAGGTGAAGGAATGTACATTACGATGTACAGACTTAAACCCCACCCTGTAGATACTTGGATGTGACCCTGTGAAACAAGTATATAAAGGGGGAGGGTCATGTCACAACATACATTTCATCCTTTTGGTATCATCATAGTTAGGAATAGATGCCTATGATTATGAATGAACTATAATAATTTAGGCAAAATAATTATGTTTCTAAGTCAATTTTGAGTAAAGGGTTGCAGCTTCATGGCAGAGCACATGTGCTCATGCAGAGATACCCATGAGATACTATATTCAAACCACAATATCTCCTGGTAGTGCTGGAAATATCTCCAGCTGGAAATCTTTAGGAACAACTGTCAGTCAGTGTCAAGATAAAAATGAGAAAGGTAGATCAAGATATAAAGCATTTTTCTACGATTTTACATTAAATATAATTAAGGTGACTTACAAACTTCATCAACAATAAAACAACTATTCTCTCAAAAACTTTGTAAAAAGTTGAAGAGCTACAAGACCTGTACATCCTTGAGAAAAAGTATGTCAGAATACTGTAGGCACAATGAAATAAAACTACTGCCTAAAATTAAACAATGTAGAATTAACTACTGGACTGGTATTCCAGATTTTGGGCATCACAACCAAAATGGACATTTTTATAGTACCCACACACCAAACATTTAATGATGGTAAGACTTAGTGAAACAAAATCTCAAAAGTTGATCACATTTTGTAATAGTGATTCTTGTGAAGTGATTCTTGACACCTTGATTTCTACCATACTGTTACTATAATTTGTAGAGTACAACCAGAGTAGAAGATGCTTTACAGAATACAAAAGGAGAGCTTTCTCCCACAGGGAGTTTACAATCTAATAAATCAGGATGTACCCTCTGAACATCAATCAGAATTTTTCTATTTTTTCTCCCCAAATTCCAGCACTGTTTATAACCTCTGAAAAGTTAAGTAAGTGAAAAGAATCAGATAATCAATGTAATTTGGCGTACATCTCCAAGGTTTTCCATGCCTATTTTATAAGTTAAATAATAAATATATGGGCTGAACTGTTAGATATTGAACTATATATTGAAATGTCTTGGGTTGTAATGTGTGAAACACTTAATTGAAGGAACCTAAGATGCTACTCCTAGGTTATAATCTGTGGATGGTATTTAAAGGATTTTGTTATGTATTAAGCATAACCAGTTATTCCATAATGTTGATAGAACTGCAGAATGGACAGATACATGCTGAAAAATATCTCATAAAACTAAGGTCTATTATTTATTCTCAAAAGGTGCCACATACAAACACCCACACACAAACACATACACAAAACACAATATTTTCTCCAGCATACAGCACAAATATTTGAGGGATAAATGTTCAAAACTCATTGTTCATAGCAATGTTACTTCTTGGCAAAATTGAATTCCTGGGCATTTTTTTCTCTGGATGATATGCCTATTCTTTTTCTCCCCAGCAACAGGGATGCCCTACAGAAGCATAAAGTATTAAGAGTCTTAGTGACATGCTATATCATGTACCTTGTATACCACCCATTCTTCAGCAGATGCTCAAGATGTCCCCACCCATATGACTGTTTCTTTCAGACTCTGACAGTGCGTATTCACGTTGTACAACCTTTAAGAGGCAGACACACTATTTCAATGCCCTGTACACGGCTTTTACAGAGATGCTCTCAATCTCTCCTTCCAGACTTAAAGAGATAAAACATTTTACAGACAGCCATACCAAAAAGATGATTTCAGCATCACAGATGAAAGACACATTTAGCTCATGCATTTTTTCCCTTTAAGAAACCAATCTACACTGCTCTGTTTTTATGGCTCCATCTATAATCTCCTTTTAAAGCATATTATAAAAGTGAGGGGACCACATAATGCTGGGCTTTCCATTCCCAGTCCACCCCCACTCCCCATGTTTTCCTCCTCCATTCCCATGTACGTATTTCCTAGAGATTTCAAATCTTGGGAGAACTGCTCCACCCCTTGTCATACCCAAAGAACTCAAAACTATAAACACAGCCTAATTCTATTATTTCCCTGTATCACCAGAAATTCCCTTCCTTTAACACACACTGCTACTGACATGGCATAGTACACCCCTCCCATGCCTTATTAATTTTGTATTCTAGACCAAAGAACACTAGGGCTCAAAATCCATCTGGCTCCATCACTGCATCTTTAGAAATTAAGTACACTTATTATTTACACTGCACAATAAATTATCCTAAATATTAATCTTTCGGAAGCACGGAACTTACCATTTTTTATACCACCCTCTCACAAGGGTCCAGACAATGATCCTGAATTTTGGTAGGTGAATACTAATACCCAGTATTTATTGCAGTAACAGAAAAGTTGCTGGATTCCAGCAGCCCACCTGCTAATTTAATGTAATTTGTATATTACTGTGTACAAATGATCCACTTCAGCAGAGGCCCGTAAGTCTATCTGCAATTCAGAAATAATGCTGATGATATTTAAACCTGGCTGTTGTAAGCACTTCCAATTCACTATGACCTATCATATATTAAAGAAAGCCAAATTCTGCAGGGGCCCAGAGGCTCTCTTTCTCACAGAGGGGTTTTTGAAGTAATAAAAGGGGGGGGGAAGCTCCCCTCCAAATATATTATATTGCACACAGGAAATCACTAGGCCTAGTGTTTAAAGGAATCGTTAATCCCTGAAATTATACCTATCCATCCTTACATGACGTGGATCAGAAGGCAGCTCATAAAAGAAAGCCTGCATCAACTCAAGCCTGTGCATCTGGGGTCACAACAGCACGGTGCAGTTGGGGTGCGGAGCCTGCCTCCTGCTGCTGCAAGGTGCCTCCAGAGCTAGATGCGCGGCCCCTTTGCCAGCCCACTGCCCTCCCGCCCCCGCTCTTACCCTCCTGCAAGACGTGCGTCGGCTGGACGGGTCGCACTCGGAACTGCCTGGCCCTCCAGCCGGGGGTAGGCTGCCTCACCACCTCGCTGTCCGAGAGCCAAGTGACAGTCTCGTAGTTATCGCCGCGGCGCAGGGCTCCGGCCTCGGCGCTGTGCACGGCCACCTCCTCGAACTGGTGCAGCCCGCCCGAGTGGTCGAAGTGAACATGGGTGGCGATGGCTAGCAACGGCCGCCGCCGCCCACTGCTTGCGGGCTCCTTCCCTCCTTCGCCGCGATCTGCTCCCTCCAGGTCGCCCTGGGCCGGCTCGGGATCCAAAAGCCCGGCCAAGTGAAGGTAGTCGGGGAGGCTGCGCAGCCCCAGCCCCGTGTCGATCACCACGTCCCGCTGGGAGCCGCGCACCAGCCAGATATTGGCTCGATTGCCCGACTCGTAGAAGCGCTCTTGGATCCAGTAGATTCCTCCCCCCAGAGACTTGTGCGCGAACCACTCCAGCGCCGACATCACCGCCGGCCACGAAACGAAGAGCTGAGGCCAGACCACCCGACTCCCGTCTGCAGTAGTTGGGCGAGGATCGCGTGCGGGAACGGCGTGGACGCACAGCTAAACGAGAACGAGGGCGGATCGAGATGGAGGAGGAGCTGGAGGCGGGGACTGAATCTCCAACTGCTCAGCCTAGCCCGGCTCAGCCGGTGGTCCCCACCCGGTTCTTTCCCACTGCAGGGACGCGTCAGAGGGAACGAAGGGGGCAGAGGGAAGGCGGGTTTGCCTTGGAAGGGGATGCGGTTGCACGTGGGGATTGTCTGCGAAGTTGAGGATGCAGCTGACAGCTGATACAGCAAGGCACTCCGGGTTGTGCTGCAGAAAATGCAAGGCTCTCTCGCTAGCACGCTCTAAGTATTTAGGAAGGGGTCTGGGTAAAAGTCGGGTACTTGCACTCAAACGCAGATTCTCCGGATTTCGTAGGATTTTTAGATGAGATCCGTATGAACCCCCCTTGTCCTATTATTATAAAAAAGCAAGGGTGATTAATCTGTGTTCTTCCACATCGTCTTTCCCATGCTAACCAAGTCTGGTGGTGGGATATAATGAAGGACAAATCTCTGCCCCCGAATTAAACTGTGCATCCCTTAAACTCAGAAATTGCAATAAATGCAACACCATTTGGAGTTCAACATTTAAAGAGCCATCCATTGCCCATCTCTGATTAAATACCTCTCCTTAGAACAAGGATTCTCAAACTGGGGGTTCTATACCACCATCAGCTGTCCATCACAAGCCACTTAGGGTGAGGTCTAAACCTGATCAGCTGTGAATAAGCAGTTTGAATGCACTGTCAAAATTTACAATGGACTTTGCTCCCTGCATTCTCTGTGCAAGCCTCATTGGGTACTTACAGTATAACAAAATTTGAGGTAAATATTGTTACCAGTATTACAACCACCAACTAGAAACAGAACGAAGTATTTTAGCAAAAGCTCTACAAGTAGAATAAAAGCATCCATATACTGACAGAGAAATTACTACTGTCCTACAGATCTTACATGCTGTTGCACAATTCTGTGTTAAAAAGGAATTACTATCAGAGTAAAAACAAAAACCACATAAAACCAGCATTCCAGTAAAAAGTATAAGAATAAGGACACTGCAGATATTTCTGAGAGAGACAGTTTGGTGTAGTGGTTAAGGCACCAGGCTAGAAATGGAAAGATGTGAGTTCTAGTCCCGCCTTAGGCACAAAGCCAGCTGGGTAATCTTGGGCCAGTCACTTTCTCTCAGCCCTAGGAAGGAGGCAATGACAAACCACTTCTGAAATCTGGCCAAGAAAACTGCAGGGACTTGTCCAGGCAGTCATCAGGAGTCAACACTGATTTGAAGGCACACACGCAAGCGTGCACACACACACATACAATAGCTCTATAAAACCGGCAATACAATAAGACATGGTCAGTTATCTCCACCTGTTCACCCCCACAGGGGCATGAATATATATGAGAGAAGGTTTTTTTAAACTCTTCTCTGTAATAAAGCTGACGGGAGAGTTACATAGCAAACCAGAGTAAGGAACTTCTGTGGGCAGGGACTATTAATTGTTATCTATCTATCTATCTATCTATCTATCTATCTACATAATTTATACAACTGCCCATCTCAACCTTGTGAATTTAGGTGGCTCACAGTACAAAATACATAAAAACACAGGAAATCATAGAAATAACATTACAGACCCATAAAAACTATCTCTCAATCAATATACCACACATTTTGGGATCCACTAACAGTCTGGCCCCAGTGCCAAAAGAAAAAGCCACATCTTCAAGGCTTTCTGGAAGGATAACAGAGTCAGGGCCATCTGGATCTCAGTGGAGATCCTATTCCATAGGGCAGGCACTGCAAAAGAGAATTCATGCTTCCTAAGTCCCACTAGATGGCATTGTTTCATGGAAGAGATTTGGAGCATGCCACCCAATCAGATCTGGTAGGACGGGTGGACACAATTGGAGTCAGACAATCTCAACCTGGCCCTGTGCCATGTGGGGCCTTATTGGTAACCACCAGCACCTTAAATTGCACCCAGAAGCCTATTGGGAGCCAGTGCAGCTTGTGAAGCAGTGGTGTTATGTGAACATACCAAAGTGCACCCAAAATTGCATGCATCACAGCATTTAGAAGCTGATCCAGAATGCATCCTGGACCGCTGCATCCTGGACCAGCTTCTGAATGCTATTCAGGACAGCCCCAAATCTAGTGCAACAGAGTGGGTTGTACCAGAACAGCTAGGAAGAGACTAAGACAAGAGTGATCATGAGCACAGCCTCCCATTCCAGGAATGGATGCAACGGGTGCACAAGATGCATTTGTATAAAAGGCCTACTAGCTATAGCTGCCACCTGCTGCACAAGCAGGAGTTGTGAGTCCAGAAAACCCCTAAACTGCACACCAACTTTGTCAGAGGGCACGTAACCGCATCCAGAGTCAGAGATGGGAAATCTCCAGACCCGGGAGGCCCTAAAACCCAATGCCACTCTGTCTTGCTAGGACTGAGTCCAGGCAGTGGGATAGAACCTTTACATCACTTGGATATAAAGACACAGCTGTATGATCAGCGAACTGACTGTACTTAACCCTGTTCTGGTGGATGACCTCACCCAGTGGCTTCATATAGATGCTAAATAGAAGTGGGGAGTCAAGCCCTGAGATACCCCACAGTCCCTATGGCTGGAATTCCCCCTCCCCCCAACACTGACTGGCCTATTTACCTGTTCTGTCCCAGGTACCAACTGGGTTTCAGAGGGAGTTTGCAGGATTTCTCAAGGCTTTGCTGCACAGCTTTACTGAAGCGTTAGTCACCACTTCAGATGAGGGTGACAACGGCTTTATATTGGATTGTGCCTGTGCATCTTCCCCCTATTTATGGATCCTGAGAGATTCACTAGTTTTTAGAAAAACTCCAGGAGATGAAACAATAGAAGAGACACCTGGAGTGCCACTGATGAAGATGGAGTCTGAGTCTATATTGAGGATTACATCAAGGAAATAAGAGTGGCAAAACTTAGTTATTTTTCCAGTGTTATTGTGTCCACAGAATGCCAGCCAGTGGCACTCTTTAAAGTGACCCAGTCCCTACTAGCCAGGGAGCAGTCAGAGAAACACCTCTAGGATTGCTATAAGGATTATTCTAGACATCTGACAGGTAAAATTGCTCAGATCTGATTCCAGCTATACATGTCCTATGGAGGTGATTAAGGTATTGTATGACTTGGTTATCTGGGAGCAGTCTGAGCCTGTAAATCTTAAGTGGACAGGGGTCTCAGGCTCTGGGTATGACTATCTGTTTATAAAATCAATGTGCCTCCTTGTTGGTCAAAGCCTCCCTAGAAATGTGGTTGGGTCCAAGTAGTGGTGAACTCATCCTCAAGTGAAGGGCTGGTTTTAATGGTCTGTCCCCTTCTCAAGAAATCATCTCAAGATTTAATGATGTTGGATAATTTCTGACCAACCTTTCTGGGGAAGATTGTTGAGAAAGTTGTCAGAGGCCCTGGAGTAAATAGGTTATCTCGAATCCTTTCAGTCAGGTTTCAGGTACCAGCATAGTATTGAGACAGCATTGATTGCACTTATGGATGTCCTCTAGCGGGCTCAGGATGGGGTTAGAATGGTATCCTGGTCCTTTTTGATTCGCAGCTTTTGATACCATCAATCATGGTGTTCTTCTAGACCAGCTCAGGTGGTTGGGAATGGAGGCAAGGTGTTCTGGTGGTTCTCTTCCTTCCTCCAGAGCCTGATCCAGTTTATGTTGATGTGAGATCTAGCCATAGGCTGTTGTATGTGGTGCCACAGGGCTCAGTGCTTCCCTGCTTCTATTTAAAACCTACATGAAGCCTCTAGGTGAGGCCATCCAGTGGCATGAGGTTGGGCATCATCAGTACACTGAGACCAAGTCAACCCTGGACCAACCAAATGATGCCATCAGCATTTGCCTCAGTGTCTGGAGGCTGTAGGGGTCTAGATGAAGATGGACTTAAGCCTAACCCTGAAAAGACCAAGTGGCTGTAGATTTTAGAGCTACTGGGCTCCAGAAACCTTCCATTAGTTCTCAGTGGATTTGCATTCCCAGACAGAACTGATATACAAATTGGAAGTTCCCCTAGACTCCCAGCTCCTGCTCAAAGAACAAGTGGCAGCCATGGCTAGGAGGGCTTTTGCATATGTTCACCTTGTATGCCAATTGTGCCAGTTTCTGCATCGAGAACCCTCACCCAGAATTACTCATGCCTTCATTACCTTTCATTTGAACAGTTGCAATGCGTTCTACATGGTGCTGCCCTTGAAGACCACCCTTCATTCTCAGTCCAGAATGCAGCACTGCAAGTAGTTATGGGTACACCTAAATCTGCGCATGTAACATCACTATTGGGTGAGCTGCCCTAGTTACCAGCAGGCTTCTGGGTGCAATTCATGGTGGCGGTGGTAATCTGTAAAGACCAACATGATATAGAAAATGGAGATATATTGAAGAATATAGATATTGACGGGTTATATATTCTAGGGAATCACAAAACTTTGTAACCCTTCGTAATAATTCTAGGCATTAAGAATAAACCTCAATCTCCTTTTGGATAATTCAGTGTGATAAACCAATGGGCTATCTCTGTATAAACTTCTATCTGAACTGTACTTGATTTTAGTAATTTCTTTTTCTTTACAAGAATTTATAGGACCTCTGGTTCACAAGCTTTCTTTAGATTGTATGTAGTAATGTATGACACACAAATTCATTACAAAAAATATGCATTCTACAATTCATATGGTTGATTCATAACTCTAAACAGAATTAGAAATATATATTTATTTATATTGTTCTTTTTGAAATAATACTCTGGCCAAAGGCATTTTAATAAATTCTGGAACTTACACAAATCTCATTTTGGGAAAATTTCTTCTCAGAAATGACAATTAAAATTATTTCATATGCTTCAGTTATGTACTGTATTTATAAATGTAATATTCTGACATTAAATATTTTTGTTTTAATGGAATTTCTTAACCTAGTACCCCAGTTTTTCTTGTAACTTCAGGTTACCTTTTCCTAGTCTTTCCAGTCCTTCACATGATGAAAATGTACTTTGAGAAAGATAAAAACATACAGCAACACTGCACAAGGGACTGTAGTTTACACATTCTTAATCTTAAGTTTCAAAATGCACTTGTTCACATAATTTTTATGAAGAAACCTTCCATTCCATTAGTATACTACTTATTCATGAAACACCATGGATTTACATTTTTCATTTGTAGAAATAAGGCACAACTCCTGAACTATGATAAAGCCCAAGATCATTTTTGGTATATAACCTATATTTACATTGTAATTTCTTTGATGCCTTTTATATTTGATTTTCAAATGCCTTAATTCAAGTTATTACTAGAAAAAGTCTAGCATAGCTGAGGTACATCAACTACACAACTTCTGTAAGCTCTGGTAGCTTACTATACACTGTCCTGTAAATTTCATGGCACAGAGATCTTCAAAATAGTCTTGCATGACCTATGATTTTTCTTGTTTTAGAGTTCTATCAATCAGTCAAACTTGGCCTGCTAATCCATTCATGTGCCAATTGTAGAACATGTCTTTAAATTTTCCTAAGTACTATCAGTGGTGCTGCTCCCAGACCTTTATTTCACTTGTATTTCTTTTCTTTCAAGTAGTTATATGCTAAAATGAAAAGACTGACCTTTTCCCTCTCTTAAGCATGCATTGTAGTACATGTCCAATAATGCCTTAAGGAGGCAATAGGCTTGCTTTTTAAAATAAGATTGATTAGCCTAATGCAAGAAGCCCTGGATGGGTGCAAAAGCAATTGAAAAGTTCCAAATTAGAGGATTCAGGAAGGAAATGAGCCATTACTAATACTGCATTTCACCAGTGGAAGGAATTCATGTATTTTTATACATTCTGTGTGGCTTTCATCCTCTCCCTCTTATCCATGTACAGTTTAGTAATGGGCCAAGCCAAAAAGTGTATCTTAAACAACCCAATGGTTAGGTTAACATAGCATAGCCCAAGCACTTAACAGCTTAGCACAATATTCAACTCAACTGTACAGGTGATATATTGCTGCAAAGTTGTGGCTCTTGTAAGGGGCATAGGGTTGTTTAAGCTCTTCCACAAAGTCATTGTTATGATCTTGGAAGAAACCTGACATCAGATTACTCTTCCTGGTTTCCTGCCAGTGGCTAGTACTTTTTAACTATAATTCTAATGCATTTTCTAACAGAAGAGGGAGATCGTACAAACTGCTGTGTATACAGCTCTTCCGCATCTGAAAATATGCAATAGCAATATGATGCAGTGAGCACTTTGGGAACAAAGAAGTTAAAAGAATGTGGAATGAGCTTCTTTCACCTTTTCTGTGTTTAAAAGTTTCCCCTCTCTGAAAGCCATTGCAGTTAGAACAATGCAGTCCTATGAATATTTGGCTCCTTTTCATTGTATAGTGCTTTTCAAATAATTTGGCTCCTTTTCATTATATAGTGCTTTTCAAATAATTCAAACTGACTACCCTGTTCAGCAATACCGAACAGTGTACTTTCTCAGCAAACCTAATAAACCAAACTATCCCTAATTCCAGTATTACTGCGACAGAAGGTATTGTTGCTTGATATACATAGGATCTTCATACTATTACACCCATACTAAAATATTTTACACATTTTAAAATAAAACAAATATAAAGTTTACTGTAAAGGTACTTGCACTTAGATTGGTTTCAGTCCTATTACCTTCAGTGACAGTGTGGCAGCTTAGATCCATATATTTTGGCAGATCCAGAAAGACACTGTTTAATTTTTAAATATATTAATTTTGACAACTTTTCCACAGATGCAGTATATTATCATCAGTAATAGCCACTTTACAGTTCCACCCAGAATATGTTCAGGCTTGTTTGCAGAATACACGGAAAGGATGCTCAGATATTTAGCATGTAAAACCAAAGCTAATCCTCATGAAATATGTTGTTTATCCCATTTTCTAATGGCTTTGACTGAGATGGTGCAACTAGTGAATATTCCACTGTAGAATGATGACTGACATCTACTTTGACCAAAACTTCATAATATAAAAGATAAAAAACAGGTGTTATAATGCCTACTACCACCATTATTACCACTGCTGTCCACCATCCAATTCCCCAGTCTGCACCATAATAAGGATCCTTCTGTCTGATAGATTTACCATCTGGTTCAAAGTTTAACTGCTGGGTTGATAAGGCAGAAACAACTTCATTAAGATTCTCTCTTTTGGTAGCATTACACTTCACTATTTGTTCTATATCACGATCCACTTCTTTCAAAAAGTTGCCAGCTGTTTCCGTGGAGGGGAACAACTCAGGTGCTAGTGACGCATCTGAGAATTCTGCAGAATACGAAGAAGAGGCAGATCTTGAATTCTGTCTATTTTTCGGAAAACTGTGCGTCTCTGTCAGAAGGCTGAACTTTTTTACTGGAATTTTAATAGTTCTTAATGCAAAGAAGTCCTGATCTGTGATAAGATTGTTCACCCGTTTGATATCTGCTACCTGAAATGTAAGTTACAATAAAATGAATTAGCTTAATTTAAAAAAAAAAATAAAGTCCCTACTGCTACTTTCAACTCATTTTAAAAAAACCACCTGGCTCTGTCAATATGGATACAAAGGCCTACTTTCAACATCAAACTAAATTATGGTTTATAAACCTTGATTGGGTATATACAACATGCTAAATCAAAACTAAAGAAACCACACCATGGCTTAGACCAATATGCAAACCCTGCCAAATAGTCTAACTGTATATTACCGCTGTTTATATGGCTAGCTCTTATTCCACAAAATAAATCTTTGGGATTCTAGAAGAATGAATTCTCTTGGAGACAGACCAAAAGTGCTGGTTCACTGACTTTGGCTTAACCAGCAAAAAGAATCCATGTAAATCACACAAATGAAGTTAGAATATACCCTCTTATTTGATGAAAGGAGTTGTGTCATAGCTCTAGTGCTAGCTAGGTTATTTGTTTATACCAGTGTTTATCAGAAAAGGAACAAAGATATTTTATTATCTGAAAATTAGCCATCGTGTTATATGAACAATAAGAGCTCAGGTGGCAGAAAGAGTTGAGGTTACCAAGAACAACTAGTACTCATTTTTGTTAGCTAACAGCCATTTTGAAGCTACTTCTTTTCTAAAAAAAAAAAGGCAGGGAAAACAAAAGTGATGAATCCACTCATGATGTGGGAGTTGGATCTTCTAAAATAATCAGAATGTAGTGTTTGTGCAGGACTGGTCCCTAACATGAATAATGTTGTTCATTTGATTTTGGCCTAGCATGCAGCATAAACCCAATCACTATTGGTTGTAAATCAAGGTTTAAGGCTAGGCCATAGTTTGCTCAACCATTAATGACTGAATAAAAAAAAAATTCCCTAGGCATGCCTAGACAATTGTGATTTATTTAATCATTCATGGTTAGGCAAACTATGGCTTGGCACAATGGTAATCCAAGTCATTGTTTTACGGCGCTAAACAGATGTAGTATTCCATATGCATCCAGTCTAAATGCATTTACTAAAGTAATACTACTATCAAACAGAAATAACCAGTGAACATAACAAACCCATTTGAATGTGGCCTTAAATTTCTGCACAAATAAACATTTTATCTATAGCCTACAGTAAAATTATTTGATCCTAGATATCTTCCACTCCATTTTTATAATTTAAAATCACTTTAAAATAACACAATATTTTATGTAAAAGTTCTGGTTAACTCATTTTTGTACAATTTTATATATGTAAACTGGTTACCACTCAGAGGAACATATGATAACTTGCAAGACATCTTTATGAATAATTAAACAAACAAGGTTCCAAGAAATTATTAAGTCTGTATTTGGAATGCTCTGGAGCATGAAGGCATGAATAGAGCTCTTCTTTGTAATTCCTTAATGCAGCCATGCTTTTTCTTGGGAATGCATGGTTGTCTTCCAAAGCTATTGCATGATTCAGGAAAAGATGCACTGAGCTTAAGGACATGAGATAGGTGCTATCTCAACACCTTATGCACTCCAAAGCACGCTTTTTCCTTTGATTCTGAAACTATGCATAGTACTAAAAATTATTCTAGCTGTATTCAACAATCGTTTAAGAGCATATAGCCCCATTCCATTATCATCTGGCCAACTGATTTAAGATAGTTGTACTAATGTTTCCTATTCATTATTAAAGAGAGAGGATGTATGCTATGTATTTTAAAAAGCTAATAAAAGAACCAACTCTATAGTTTTACTTGTATGTTAAAAGATTCTTAACAGCAATTTTCAGTAGTATTTGTGCGTGTGTGTGTGTGGTAGGGGGACAAATTAAGCCTAACTAGGTGCGCTAAGCTTTTGGTAAGTTTAATAAAATTATTTTGAGTAACATCCCCCTTCTTAAATTCTGCCTGTCACCTCAGGTGACATCACCAGATCACTGCCACAGCCCCATTGCAGTCCAACAAATAAAATGTAACCACCACCTGGAGGAAAGTTGGCTTTGTCTGCATTAGAATAAAGAATTCTAATCTTATACAATCCTCTAATTGCTGGAATTTTTAATAACATTTTCATAAAATATTATTTGTTAGAGAGGAAAAATATTGCAATTTTAAAAATGACCAAAGTTAAATATTAACTCTGAAATACCACATACTTCCACTTGACATATACTGCATATTTGTAAGGTCCAGAATCTAACAAATAACCCTTCACATAGTTTTTATTGTACAATTATCTTTAAAAATGTTCTACATTTATATGTACCTACCATATAATGCAATTATATGTAACTGGAAAAAGATAAACTTACTGAACAACAATACTGAAGAGCTAATGCATTCAGTGTATCTCCTTCTTGTATATCTTTAGTTATAAATACAATATCATCCATCCTTTCTCGTGAAGTACTTCTTCGGGTTTTTTCCCTTCCCCGAGGTCGCAGTTCATATACCTCGACTTCATCCTCCAGAACATCACTGTCAGAACTAATAACATTCCCAAACGGATATATGTGGCTATCCACTGTAGGCTGCACAACAGCTGGGAGTTGGAAACTTAAAGTCTGGCTTTTTCCTGTCATTCTCCCAGGAGAAATCTAGCAATGAAAAGAGAATAAAAAGGGGGCAACTAGTGACAAATTTCATACTGATTTATATATATTATTTCATTCAGCTCCCTACTGACACACTTACTCCTCTAAGTAACAATTCAAAAAACACAGGTCCTCCAGGTTAATATTTTTTAAAAAGTCAATAGAAATAAACTGTTAAGAGAGACAGCATTATTTCTATACAGTACAATACTCTAGAGCTACAGTAGAAGGAAGAAAGAGGGCAGCTATTGGGACCAATATGTACAGACCCATCTGGCAATATGATAAAAGCAGAGACCTAGGATATTTTCTATGTTTAATTAGTCAAACTTCAAAATAAAGACAGGATTAGCCAGACATCATTAACACCCTTGTTTGTAACAAGTTCTGATCAAAATAAACTGAATATATACATTCAGACTCCCCTCCCCCCTCCTGTAATTAGACATCAATTATAGATATATATTATCTATAAACAATCCTCCAACGTGCCTTAATATTCCTGATACTAATACAGGAAGCAGAGCATGTGTGCATATCTTCTGGACCAAGGGCCACATCTGGCCTCTGAGGGCTATGCCACCTACGGCTCTCCAAATTGAAGAGCAAAAACTGAAGGTGAATTTCATTTACCCTTACTATTAATGTAACCTTAATTAAAATTAAATATAGTTGATATGATGATTCTCCAGTCTCTGGTCACATTCAGAATTTACATCTGGAGAAGTTTTCGACTTCTCTAGAGCCTCCCACAGGCTTTTGAGGTCTCAAGCGCGTACACGCCGGCAGGAGGGAGGGCTCCGACCAAGGAAATCTTCAGGTCCCACCACTGCCATAGTTATTTGAGAGCCCCACTAAGTAAAAGGGAAAGGAAACTCCAAGCTGATGAACGTCTCATCTTGCAGGACTCCTCTGAGTTTAACAGAAAGTTCAGTCCAGTAACTGAACCATTTCCCATCCTAACAATAGGAGGAAAAGGTACAACGTCCGGATGCCACGCATCAAAAGCCGGGATACTGGAACAGGAAAATATGACTTCACAAAGTGGGGGAGTTTGGTATGGAAAAACGCACCGGGGTCTGTGGCAGCTCAGCAAAGACTGTTTACTGGTCCTCTGCAACGTCTCTCACCCTCGGCACTTGGCCCATCGCCCGACTCCACAAATTATTTTTTTTAAAAAAACTGCCCTCCTCTGTATTCCAGACCGGCAAGCCAGATTACTTACCGATCTACCCGGGAGCAGCCATTTGCGGACGGCGCATTTTTCGGCGCCAGCTCCGCTTCGTCCGCGGATGCCACTCAGAGCAGCCAAAGAGCGAAGCGAAGCATACCTACTTCCCAGAGCAAAAGCTCCCGCGCGTCCACAAGATGGCGGCCACTCAGCTCGCCTTTCTCGTGAGATCTCGAAATCCCGCGATGGCTTTTTCAAAAATGGTGGCGCACTACTCTCGCGCGATTTTGCAGCAGCCGGTCTACTTCTTTGGAGCCATTTTCTTGGCTGGCAATGGTGGATTTTCTCTCTTGAAGTGTGTGGCTCATCCTGGCTTTTCTTTCTTTTTTTCTGCATAACTGATAAATTCAGCAGAGAGGCTCTTGATCGTGCGACGGGTTGTTACTGCTGTCTCCAGACTACCTATTGCTCTCTCCGATAATTGTGTGGTGCTTGTGCTTGGAATAGTCTTCTCCAGCCACAATGCAGGCAGTCGTTAATATTGTAATGCTGCAATATTTTGTATACAGCAGTGTTTTTCAAACTTGACTACTTTAAAATGTGTGGACTTCAACTCCCAGAATTCCATGTTGGCTGGGGAATTCTGGGAGTTGAAGTCCACAAATCTTAAAGTTGCCAAGTTTGAAAATCACTGGTATACAGCAATCTAATGTGTGTATATTTGTTATTACACAGGAAATACTGTGAAGAGTTTTGGGCTTTGCATCAGAAAAATGATACCACAAAGCTGGAGAAAATGTAGAAAAGAGTTACCAAAATGATATAGGAGCTAAAGCATCTCCCCTATCAGAAAAAAGGTTATGTGATACAGTTTTTTAAGCTTAGAAAAAATATAAGAGGATGTGGTGTTTATATAATTGTGCACAGGAAAAAAAATGAACCTTTTTATCTTTTTATAAGGCAGGTCATCTAGTGAAGCTGAACTGTGGAAGATTTAAGAACAAAAAGGAATGTTTTTTGGCACAATGTATAGTAAAACCATGCATTGCTTCTATCTCATGGAATGATAGTCACCAATCAGTGAATTTAATGACAGGTATTATTACTTGTGCCTCAAATTACTGAGAAAAACAGGCAATTAGCTGGAATTGGTTAATACAATGTAATTCCATTTTACAAGGAGAAGCACATGGGGAAAAAAAGTGACTGATTTGTATGTGTGAACAACTAGCAAGCCTACAAAGAAAATGAAATTTTGTTCCAGAAGAATGGGTAGTTTTCCTGGTTGTCTCTGCAAGATTTATCAAGATTCATGAACCCAGCAGCATTTGTGCTACTGAGCATTTGACAAGACGGATCTGAAGCAGCTTTCATAGAGGAAGCTTTCAGACACAATAGTGAAAAGAACAGTTGCTGGTAACAAGGAAATATATGCCTTAGCTGTGTTCATTATTTCAGGAAGGTAATCTTATAACTGTGGTCAAAAAAGCTGATAGAAATTAGAGACTTCGCCATGGTGAACTGACATCCCTAAACAGAGGGACAACATTATGGCTGAAAATGGTGTCTGAAAGCTGCATCCAGAATGCTGAAATCTCTCCAGAGAAAGGAGAGATCTCAAGATTACCCACATGTACTCTGTATAGCTGTTTTTTGTGAGCAGACAGCAGGAATCAATGTTTTTGCAGTCAGCTTGTGATCGGCTAGGAGTAGCTGGATTCCACCGAGCTTATAGCTGTTAATGTAGCCTATATGGACTCTAGGTTTGACTGAGGCTCACCACTTAATCACTTTGGATTTAATTTTTTTTACTGCTTTTAAAAGCTTGAGAACCTTCAGAATGGCAAGTTTTATTGAATGCAATGGGTGAGTTTTCTTCAATCCTTTAAGAAAGAAAGAAGTTCTAATTATGAGTTTAAAGATTTGTAATTTTTTTTTTTAATAATACAGCTAAAGGATAATTAGTGTTGGTTTTAGAAAGTTTTAAATGGATTTATTTATTTATTTATTTATTTATTTATTTAGTATGGCATAGCAGAATGCAGCATTGTTGCATAAAAATCACAAAAACAATATGAAGTGTATAAAATATAGGGCATTGGGACAATAAATTATTTTAAAAACACGCAATAGAAATGATGAATAAAATGATGAATAAATTAAATTATGTATGAGCAGTTACTAAAGTAACTAAGCCTATGGCCGGATATCTAGATTGTTTAGCCGTACCCTTGAGATGATGTAATTGGACAGCAGTACCCTTGAGATGATGTAATTCTTCCAGGGAGCCAGGGAACCTTCTGAGGGGACATTCCATCCTGATGTGATGTAAAGTTTGGGGGACATTCCCACAGTCACAGTTAGGATTATCAACCAGCCCCCATTTATGTTTCCAATATCGGCACCTGCCATGATTAACATTGAAGCCTGTTAAGGGCAGTCCAGTTTTAACTTGGAAGATCAAAGCCATAAGGGCATTGTGCTGGATCAGACACTAAATTAAACAGATCTGGGTTAGAAGTTGTCCACTCCTGGCACCATGCTGTCTCAATGTCAAAGTCTTCTCTGACTAATTGCTGTCCAAGTTTCCATGGCACGTTCCAAGATTTGAGTCTAAATATTTGATCGTGGCAATCCTCGTGTATAGGTAATAATCAATTTGCCTCACATTTCTGCCACTTCCTTTTTAAGGCAAGTTGTCTTCTAAGATGTGGGGGTGGTATGTTGGATAGTACCAGTAGCTATTCAGAAGGTGTCGATTTAATGGTTCCTGATATTAGCCTCATAGTGTGGTTAAGCTGGGTGTCCACTGCTTTTATATGAGCACTGTTTTAACCATAGAGGACTACAATACTCAGCCGCCGAATATACCAAAGCAAGAGTTGATATCCTAAGAACTGTGGCCCTTGCTCCCCAGCTGGGGCCAGAAAGTTTGTGTAGAATATTGTTTCTAGTTTTTATTTTTTTTCCTTGGTTTTTCTTAGGTGTTCCCTATAAGTTAGAGACCGAGGGTCATTCCTAAATACTTTGGATTGCGATTGAACTTCAGTAGCTGTTTCCTAAATTCCACTTTTGGTATATAGTTGGCTTGTCTGTTGTTCAAATGAAAACAAGCGACCTTGGTTTTATTGATGTTGGGTTTTAGCCTCCAAATTTCAAAAAACTTACTCAATTACTTTAAGTCATTTTCAAGGGCTTTTTCAGAGGCGTTGAAATCTTCAGATCATTTAATCAACACAATATCATCAGCGCATATAAACTTTTTTGCAACAGTGCCTGGTAAATCTGATGTATAAACATCAAAGAGTAGTAGGGCCAGCACAGAACCTTGTGGCAAGCCGTCATTTAACCTATACTTCTGGCTGGTTTGGCCATCTAAATATACTTCGATGTATTTGTTTGAGAGCATGTTGTTAAGTAGGGTAGCTGTTTTCTTACAGGGCACAATAGTAAGAATTTTAAATGGCTTAAGAGCTCAGATGGACTTGATTTAAGACTTTGAAGTTAATTAAAAGAATCCTTCCCCTGGGAAATTGTCTATGTTTATATTTGGAAACAACTGATAAGACACTAGAGGGCATTAGAAGGAAATAAATGCATCAACAGCTTCTTTAAAAGAGATTTATGATGCGTGGGCTCAGGAATTAATGATAAAATTATCTGCTATTACCGAAAAATTAGACGTGTTACTGAAGAGGAACAAGTTCCATTGAATAAAACTGAAATTGATTTGAATGTGCATTTAAAAATGACACCCTAAAAGAAAGAGATGGAAATAATGGATTTACAAACGAAACTGGCCAATGATTCAATTATTAAAAAAGACACACAAATATTCCAGAAGAGTGATGTGGATAACTTCTCTACAGTGGATTTACAGAAGGGACTTGTTGGAAGCTGTCAAAGACTTCATGAGAAGGGACAGTGAGAATATGAACAGTGACATGGATAATTTTTTTATACTTGAACTACAAAAGGGGCTTGTTATGATTCTGAGAGAACAAGAGTATGAGAAAGCAGATATTAGGACTTTGGGGGGAACTAAAGATTGCTGGGAGAAGGAAGAAAGAATAAAAATTGGTTTATTCAAGGTGAAAATAAAGGGGTTATTTTTGGTAATGTTTAATGGATTTTTGCTGATCAGGAGTGGATGATGATGTTTTAAAGATTTTGTTTATTTGAAGAGAGGAAATGGGGAGAAATGTTTAAATCGAAAAGGAGATATAAAAGGAAGGATTCAAATTAGGTTTAGTAGATAATAGTTTGTAATAGTTATGTTGTTATTTCTGATTACCCTTAATGGACTTTTGCTGATTAAGATGGAGAGATGAGGTTTTAAAGATTGGTTTACAGAGAATGGGGTGAGGTATGGGATGAATAGATGGTTGGTTTTATTTTAAGAGATAGTGATAAGTTGTTAATGTTGACTATGCTTGCTGGGGAAGAAGGGGGAGGTTTCTTCTTTTTCTGTACTTTTTATTTTTTTTCTTTATGTAGATTGTAGTTTTATCTGTATAATATAAACTTCAATAAAATTATTGCAAAAAAAAAAAAAGGCTGATAGAAATTAATAGAGCAGCAAATAAATTTGAGGAAAGTGAATGTATATAATGCCCTGGCACATATTATTGTAAATGTATCTTTATCAGAGCACTGCTTTAACATTTGCGGTGATAATGCAAAAGGCCAGAGCGAGTTAATTTCAACATTTATTTCCTTTATAATTAGGATTTGCAAACTTTGAATTGAAAATCCATCAGGCTTGGATAGGCAAAATGGGACCGCTGTCAAAACTCACTTTAGGCTTTCTGACTAATTGTGCCCATGCAAGCTCCAGTGGGTGGTTGTGGTGCCACAGAGTTTGAAAGTAAGTAATATAGTTATTTCTTGCCTAATGTCAACTCTAGCATAGTCATTACTTTTGTACATTCATCAATTTTAGAGGATTGTGGTCCCACAATGTTTGAGAAGTTCTGCTTTAGGCGGATGCTACTGAGTCAAATATTGCTACAGCTATGCACTTCCATACTGAAAACAAAGTGAGAGGGGATTTGCTGTGACCTACCTCACTCCTTTCTGTAACTATTTGTACCTAGTGACATTTTCCCATCAATGTACAAAAGAGTATATTTCCAACCTGATGAACAGGACAGTAGCTACACAACCCATGAATATTAATGTGGATGCAGTCTTTCTCATTCCTGATGTAAATTACTTCATTTATCCAAATGCATGTTAAGTGAGTTAGCAAGGACCAGTATTAATCACAGCATGACACCTATGCATGCAAGTACTGTATAGGAACTTAGCTCATTTGCCTTTCATCATTCTGTTTGCCTGGGATTGAAAACAGAATTTAGAAAGAAAAGCAGGCTTCAGAGTGCTAGTTCTAGGGAATAAACAAATGGAAACAGATGGAAGTTTTGTCTTATGAGAACATTTTAAAGGGAAAAATACAGTTTAATCATATAAGAAAAACATCTAGAAGTAAAGCTCATTCAAACCATACAGGAAAAGAAAATCCTCATGTAGCTAGTTTTCTTCATCATACTGCTAAGTGTTAAAGAGAATTCTATCAGTCATTATTTGCTAGCTTGTGAGCAGGGATGGCTACGCATTAAGTTATAAAAAGGAATCTGAAGATAATCCAGAATGGTATGGATTTAATACCTATGACTGAACTTTAGCTAAAATTAAACTTCTGAAATACTTTGAAATTAATCAAAATTGCATTTTTATTCAAATGTCACACAAGACAAAAATGGTTTGTATATGTTTGAACAATTTTCAATCCATGAATGCACTGGATAAAGGTTGCAGGTGGTAGCACCTGGATGAACTTATCTGGGCTCAAAGTTAAGCATGGTCTAACTTGGGTAGTTAATTGGATGGGAAATTACCAGGGAATGCTTGGGCTGTAGGCTCGACTGGGAAGTTGAAAGGACAACCTAGAAGAAAACAGTAACAAACCAATTCTATACTTTTGTCAAGTAAACTGGATGGGCGTGTCCATGAAAACACCAAGAATCAGGCTTGATTCAAAGGAGACTTCACCTGCAAAGTTTATACAGTATGATACTGTGCTGTTACATCTCTTAAGGCTGTTTACTCTTATATAGCTGGGTATTATATGTCAAAGACAGAATATTTATTTATTCAAAACATTTATATGGCCACCCAATTCAAACAATGTAGCTGTGAGCAGCATATAATAATCATCAACAAATGCAAAATGTAAAGGAAAATAATGCATACTGTTAAAGAAGAGCTAAATAAAATGGCAACCAGAACAAGAAATTGCCAATTCATTTTATTTATCAACTCAGACTCTTGTTCCTTTTTTGCCTGCCAAAAACTTTTTGCCTGCCAAGTTTGGTGAGTTTTGTGCACCAAATAAATTACGTTCACTTACTTCAGCTATCTTGCACTTTTTCCCCTGCCAAATTAGTTAGGGTTATTGATCGATGGTTCACAGTTACCTCTGCAAAAGTATACCATAATCATAAGATAGCACACCAATCAATTATGTCCACAGTGGGCAAAAACTTTTTGGACGTACGTTTTTAACGCTAATGGCAGGCAAAAAAGGGACAAGAGCCCTATATTAATATAATTGAATATTGGTGTTTGTGTTTGTGTATGTGCGTGTGTATTAACTCTGATTCCTATACTTTTTTGATCCTGTGTACTTTTTCCCTTGGCCATTGGAAGCAATGCAGAATCAAAAGCAATCCTTAGCCCACCAAAAGGTTGCCTGCCCTTGCATGTGGTAACTTAGTCGTTTCTACAGTATGTGTTCAAAGACGATATAAATGATCAGTTGGTTTCATATCTGCATATAGGTAAAGCTCTGTTGACATATTTAACCCTAAACTACTGTATACAGTTTTATACCTCTGTACTAAGAAGTAAGTTTATTTCCAATTAAGTGTATGGAATTGCAACCTTGTGAGCTGCCCAGAGTCATGTATATGAGATGGGTGGCTTATAAATTTACACATAAATAAATACACCTATACACTGAAAAACCTTCATTAAAAATATTGAGACGCGAGCTTTTCTGAAGCACTTTAAAGCAAATTGCTCCACTCCCATATTCTATTTTTCTGTTCTCTTTGTCTTTTTATTGGATTCACCCTTTATGGCAATATGCTTTAGAAGTTCTTAAGTTCTTTTCACACAGTGTCAGGAATGTTAATGCCAGGATCTTATGATTAGACTTTCCATAAGGAAAAAGCAGTAACATTACCTATTGCACAAGGGTTTACAAGGTCTTAATATATGCTTAACATGTTGGAATAGACTGATGGAAAGAAACAAGGAATTTCTTTCATTAGTTTTGTCTGAGCTCCTGAATAATAAATCTTAAAAGCTTCAATATTGATTCAAAGAAATGAATGGCTGAATCACTTTGGAAGGGTCTTAATTGGACAAATGCTTCCATGGTTACCCTGTGCTATGCAATGTGGTTGCCAAGCATTGTTGGTTTCCTCCCTCCACTATTGAAGAAAAATAACAAACTGCAGGGAAGTGCCACACAGGGGGCACATAAACAAGGAATATCATAAAACATCAAGATCTGGACAATCTGACACAGATATCAGAGAGGCTGGTTTTATCTGGTATATTTGAGAAAAAACATTGAACTGTAAGCGGCACTTGCATAAATGGAACCTTTTAATAATTTGCTTCGCTATTGTTTAGGCCAATGTATCATTAAATCTAAGTATTATTAATTACCACTTAAGATTTGACAAATTTGACAAAATAAAATACTGAATTTTTTCACTTAAAATATTTCCAGTGATTGAAGAGTTTAGCCTGTTAATATTTTTACATTATTTATGGTTAAAATTAAATTTATTTACAATGACAATATGAATTAGTTAGAAAAAATAAAATCAACATTGGTTTGAGTTTCATTCCATGCTTTAAAGTCTTCACTGGTCTCAAAAACAATCCATGGGCTTCAGTTGCATTGGTTAGCGAATAAAGTGGATTGTCTAGTGGTGCTAAATACAGTATGTGAAGAAAACATATGGGACGGTCTAACTCAGAATATCAGTTTTGGGGAGCAAATAGGGGAATGTCCTGTGAACTTCCAAGAATATGTGGCTGCACATTGCACAGAATGTGAACTAGATGGCTTTTTGGTCTGATCCATTATATGGTCAGAGGGAAAAAATATCCAATCCAATACAATTCCATTCAGAAGTAAGTCTCATTGTAATTTATGGGGTATGTACCTTGTGAAGTGAATATATGCTGCCTAATATTATTTGGGCATAACTTAAAATTGATACAGAAGATGCAAATAATTTAACAGAAAAAAGAAAGGATATTAATACTGTAGTGTTCAAAAAAGCCAAAAATCTATTATGCCACAATTTATAAATTTGGAAAATTAAAAACAAAATGTTTTAATGATAATATTTGCAAGATTATGATCAGCCAAATATTTGTTGTATTTTCAAATTAGAAATTATTTCAAGAAGATACCCACTTTGTCAAGAAATAAATTGACCAACTTAGAGAAAGGGATTTTGAATTCAGTTTATAATACTATTTAGCATAATCTCAGGAGTTGGTGGATGGATGATATTCTAGAGGTGACAGACCCATCCCTGGGGGAGCTGGGGGTGTTGACGACCGACAGGAAGCTCTGGCGTGTGCTGGTCCATGAAGTCACAAAGAGTTGGAAGCAACTAAACGAATAAACAACAGGAGTTGGTACCTAACTGAAACATTCTGGCTAAACATTTACTTACAAACTGGGATTTTAATATAACCTTGGAAATTAAAACAGATGTTAGGATTCAGACACTGTTGGAGACCTGATTATGTATAAGACCGCATACGCTAAACCATAGTTCGTTAAATTAGCACAATAGATTAGATCTATATACCACAATGCAAAACTATTAATCATGCTTTACAAATGCAAGTGACTGGGTATAGACAACACATTAAACCAAAATCAAGCAAATCACATTGGGCTTTGTGCTACATGTTAACACATTTACATCATTCTGCGTTGGAGCAAATACATCCAGGAGGACACTCCTAAGGATACAGCCCCTCTTGTGGGTCAACGCTCTTATGCTTCATAGGTCCTTTAACCACTTCTTTGGTCTGCCAGGCCTTGTGAAGTACTGGAAGGGATTTGTTGCATGCATCCGGGTGGACTTTTATTGCTAGCACAAAACGGCTTAGAATTAAGCGGCTAGTCAATCTTTCTTCTCCAAGTTTCTTCCCTCCACCCACATTATTATTTCAAGTCCCTCTTCTCCTGTCTTCATTCATGCCATGCCAATAAAAGGAAAATGGGAAAGGCTTGAAAACAAACAAACTGGAGGCTGTTGCTTTCAGTGGTGTTTTGTCTTCCTCTGAGGCATTTTACATAGAAATGAAAGCAGTAGTCCAACTACCCCATTTGAACTTAGTCTTACTGTGTTTTCTGCACATGCAATTTAAAGAGGGGGGGGGGGAGAACTCTCGGGGAGGAATTTTAGGTCTTTTTTTTTTTAGCAAAATCAGACATTTTAATTTTAATCCTTAAATTTTAGAGGCTTAAAGTGTCATGGACATCACATCTACAGGAATGACTTTAAAGTGATGTGTGTGTATTTGAGACAAAAAGAGAGAGTACCTTTTCCACTGCTGATTTTTAGTGTTGTTCTCCATCCCTGAGCTGATGTGAAAAAATTATAGCATAAAATTTGCAGTGTGTAATGGTTGCCTATTCTAAAACACTATCAGACTCATGAGCAGGAATTCAAAGATATCTGATTTATTAAAGAATAGTATGCAGGATCACAGAGAAAGCTGAGAATGATAAAAGCGCGCCAAATGCAAACTAAAAACCCTCGGTGTAAATGAGATCCCTCCCCCTGTAGAATCTTCCCAAGTTCACAATCCCAGGTGCTCCTAACGGTTTCTGATGGTCTGCGGGAAAAGTCCTTGAACAGAGCACATAACCCAAACACATTCCATTGTAATGAACACAGATACAGAGCTTGGTACAAGGTTTCACAGCAGCTCCCTCCCAAACAGAAACGCACATCAGCACCATGGCATGTGAAACATTACGATGTATACTATACATTGAAACAGTGAACATGACACAGTGCCTGTTTCCAACCCCTAAATCCTTCCTATTTTGTACCTGTCCTGAGACCCTGCTAGATGGTGTTGTCCAAAATTGTGAGTGTGCTACTTCTTATAGGCAAGGTGATTGGATTTTTTTTTTCTGGATTTGTTGCCATCCCATTTTAGCACATCACTAGCCCTGGGGAAAGCATCTACCTGTCGGGCTCTGCCATGGGTATGGATCTGAATTCATGGACTGTGCCTTGGCTGGTTGTTCATTCCTCCCACACTAGGATAGAAGCAGCCCAGAGAAAAGGGCAGCATTGATTGATTGATTGGACTTTCTATTAAAACACCTCTCAGACTCTTAAAACATCTCTCAGACTCACTCAGTGCCCTGATCCAGTTCTTGCAGGAGCAGCCAAGTCTTCACTGCCATTTGAAAAGCCAACCGGGTTGGGTCTGTCTTGATTAGGGGAGTGGGAGGTATGTTATTCCATAGGGCAGGCACCATGACAGGGAAGGCATGCTTCCTGGATCCATCAGATGGCTTTGCTTGATGAAAGTGACCCAGAGTGGGCCAAGTCTGTCAGATTGGGTGGGACAAGCAGAATTAATAGGAAACAGGTAGTCCTGCCAACTACCTGGATTTATGCCAGAAATTGCCACCTTTGTGCTGCTATTTAGGTTCTGTAGTTTGGAGAACTGAAATTGACAAGGTGCTGAGCAACCTCTTACCTCAAGGGCAGGGAGGGTGCTACAATTGGAGTGACAGAAACTGATAAATGGACTGGCAAATTAGCAACAAAAGTCCAGTCCAACATCCTCATTATTTTTTAGACATTGTAATGAGGAAAAGTGGGGCTGCTGTATCTTCAAGTAAGGATACATTTCAGAATGCTGTTAAAGTGGTATTGCACTATATACTGTACTCTTCTTTCCAAATAAAATAGTGGAGGTCTGGTCATTTCAGGAAACTATTAAAGTACAATTGTGCATATATGCCCATTCTTCTTCCACACATAAAACAGGGGAGGTCTTCTTTCCTTTCCTTAGTGGAAGCCTGGAAAGAGGTTGGTGTCAAAAACTAGGAATGGGAGAGGTGGTAGGTGGTAAGTATGGAAAGATGTCAGGAAAGGAAGTGCTAATGGATGCATAAATGCTGGAGGAAACATCTGTAGTGGAGGCTGGCTAGGGATCAGAGGAGTTGGGCGTGCCTGTAGTATCCAACACTCCCCAAACGCCACTCACAGGTCAGTTGATCTTGCCTCCAACATAATGGTAATGACATGTTACGGATGTCTCGTACTTTGAAGATATCACGGGGCAGGGCTTGGCTGACCTTATGTACTGTTTTGAATGGAACAGTCCCGTTTTTTTAACATTTCCCAACTGTCCCATCGTTTTAATGTAAATGTCAATTTTGTCCCTTTTTAAAAAAAAAATGCCTATCAGTGCACGTGTTAGGAAAGCTGAGAGGCAGGCCAAACAACGGGAGGTGCGATTGGCTCCCATGCGAAAATGGCGGGAGAATCGCACCAATAAAAGGAAGCCGACATGAACAGGTTGCCAGAAACAACCATTCCAGCGAGCCCACACCAATGACCCAAGACTCCGCGCCGGAGCCTCTCTCAGAGCCCTGCTCTGCTGCCACGACGGAGCCCGCTCCAGAGCCCTGCCTGACTGCTGCGCTGGAGTCTGATCATGGACCATGGAACCTCGTGCCAGATGCCAGATGCTTACCCAGCCTTGATGCCGCGCCCAAACTCACCACTGAACCTTGTCTCACCGCCGTGCCCAATCTCGCCTCCTGGCCTTGCCCTGCTGCCATGTGGGACGCCGCTGCTGAGCCGGAGTTTGCTGCCAGGTCTTGTCTCGCCACCACACCCGATCTTGCTTCCTGGCCTTGCTGCCACGTGAGACTCTGAGTTTGAGCCTTGTCTGGCTGTCATGCCTCGTCCTGTCTTGCAATCACATGCCTGCCTTCTGCGCCTGACTGCCTCTCGCATTGGGAAACAACACTACAGGGACTGATACGGAATATTACATAAGTTTAACCCTGTCCCATTTTTGCATCCCAATGTCCCGTTTTTGTCTCAAGGAAATATGGTCAACCTAGGCAGGGCTGACCTGAGATATTTTAACAGTTGTACACCTGATCATGGCTCAAAGCCTTTTCACTCCTGGACGAGGATGAGAGGAAGGCAACTTGTGAGAGTGGGAATATTGGTGCTTTCAAGACATCATTTTGGCATGGTGGTGTGCAAGTGGAACCTGGGAGAGTGAGGAAAAGGAAAAGAGTAGGAAGGGAATGTGAGATGAGACTGACATAGCTTGTCCAAAGAAAGTTGTCCAAGATAAAAGTTATTACTGTATAACATAGACCTGAGAAAAGTTAACAGCAACAACCAGGATAATGTATACCAGTATTATTACTACAGTATTGCACTTATTATTGTTATCCACTGAATATTGTAGGATAAGAAGGGGAGAGCCAACATGAGCAAACAAGAAGCTTGTTAATTCTATTTCCTCTTCACTGAATTAGATTCAGCCTTAAATAATATGCTTGCTTGGAAGGATGGTCTGTCATGAATATTAAGGCCTTTTTCTTAGTCAAGATCCTCTGGAAAGTTGAAAGGCAAAATCTGGAGAAGTCTGTGCAGTTTTTTCCATCACACATTTTAAAAATACATTAAGGAAAGTCTTACATAAATGAACCAAATATGGTCGGCTGAGCTGTGTTCATATTCTTTGATTTATAGGCTGTTCTTGAACAAGCCATACAGCAGGACCAAAATAAAATTACAGTACAAAGATTAGTCATCATACGCTAGATGGGTGGCAGAGAAATTTAATAAACAAACAAACAAACAAACAAATAAATAAATATTTGTGTCAGATGCATCCTCCAGTCACGTGCATGACTATTGCCCAGTTGTATTCTGCATGACATTTGAATTCTGGAAACCACATTTTAAGAATCTGGATAAACTGGAATGCCTTTGGAGAAAAGCAGCAAGGCTGATCAGTGGACTGGAAACTAATCCCTACAGCAAATTTGATGGAACTGGGTGTGTTTATGCTTGAGAAAAGATAACCAAGGGGGTCTATGTTCCATGTCTGCAAGTTCTTGAAAGACTGTCACTTAAAGATGGGAGGGAAAGGGAGGGAGAGAGAGAGAGAAAAGGAGGAGAACCTTAAAGATCCTTCACATAGCCCAGACTCTTCTTTCTTTCACATGTTGATGTGTATTCCCAAGACCACTGCTTTAATTTTACTTCTCAAATGCCCCGAACCTCCCCAACACTAGCAAAAGGAGTTTAAGTGGGAGGGTGAGAAGGCCTGCCCTGCCCAGGGAGACCTCCAACTTTGCTTTGGAATTAAATTCATTGGAAAACCAGGCTCTTTGAAGAGAGCGGCTGATTGGGTGGCCAAGCTCTCCCCTCTCCCACCAAGCCCGCCAGGAGCGGGAGCTCAGGCTGTAGCGCGGTCGGGCGCCCAATGAGGGCTCGCCCCGCGGGGACGCATAATATAGGCGTGCGTGCCAGGGAGCGGGCGGACGGCGGCTGTCTGGCAGGCAGGCGGGCCCACGGACGCTGATGTCCACATCTCGGAGTCTAGGTAGGTGCTTCGCGAGCGCCCGTGGAAGGGAGTCCTGGCTTTGCTGCTGGAGGAGCGGCGAAGTTTTTCCCCCTGGCCTGCCTTGAGAGAGCTGCTTTCTCTCCCAGGAGCAGCACCTGTTGCTGTCGGGCGAGCAGGCTCTGCTATCAGCTCAGATAGCGGAATAAAAAGGGAAGACTCCCTCCTAGCTCAGCTAGAAGCATCTCGGAGTAGTAACTGCCTAGCTGCCCCTTCTAGAGGGAAGGGAGAACTGCGCCCGGGGCGTCTCGCGAAGCCCACTGCTGCGGAATGGCGGGTGCGCGCGTGGCACGAAGCCACCGGAGCCGACCTCTCGCCGCTGTTTTCAGGGGCAGCTCGTTCATCAAGAATAGCAAGACCAGAAGAGCTGCCCGCTGCCCCCAATAGTTTTTCCATCCTACCTCTGAAATTTAAACGGAATCTCTTAGCATCACATCTAAAACAAGGACAAGATGATGTCCGCTTTTGCATCAATAGTAAAATCTATCCGTAATTTTTCTAGGGAGCAATGAGATCATGAACAGGCTTGTTCCTAACAGTGCTCCCAGGTGAGGTGCTTGGGGTGAAGCTCTCTGCATCAAACATAGGATTTTTATGGGGTGAGGATGTCTTCCAATTTTGCCGTTTCCCACTTGTGGGAAAACACGATGGCATTATCTAATTCTTAGCATACCATAATATCCATTCAGTAGCTGCACAGCATCCGCTAAAGCGGTTTAGAAGTGTTGTGGCCGTTTATCAAAATTTGGGTTGGAGTGATCATATTGCTAATTATCTTCCATTGCATCATCCTACAATGCTGATAAGTGGTACTTCAACTGCATTCCTCTTGCAATTTGCTACATGTTTCTTGTGGCATATCCATCCCCATCCCATCCCAAATAGGAAAAGAAGGAAAACAAGTTCTATATACAAATAGTGAAGTTGTATAAAATAGGAATGTTTCCCTATTCCAGATAAGGCTTCAAGTCTTTACCTCAGATGCAATATTACATATTGAAAGGCTGAGAAGTAAATAACTTAAAAGATGTGAAGCCTCTGATCCTTCTCTGTGGTATGTCCCACTGAGTTGAGCTTGTCTCTTTGAATGAACAACATTCAACAAGGGTAGGATTGTTAGGTTTTGTTGGATTTTGCTGATTCCAGTAGAAAACTAAATTTGAATTCAGCTCTTGTCCTAAACGAAAGTCCTGAGATCTGTAGCCCAATCTTTTTATGTTTACTCTGAAATGAATTCGACTTAGTTCAATGACACTATCTAATGTATGCTTAATTTTGTTTTGGTCACATTGTGCTACCGTTCTGTGCATGCTTTCCCACAGGGAAGTTCTGAGTATGATATTGATAATGATTATTATTATGCATTACTAAAATTGCTTATAAATGTTATTCAGGTGGTTATTGCCAGGCCATGAGCAAGACAAGTTCTAAATATGTTGTCCAATATTTGTACAATTAAAATAATTGTTCTTTCATATTTTAATACCTTGAGATGAGAGATTATTTTATCTGACTGTAAATTTGAACCAGGGTATCATTAGAGTATTTTAACAATCTGATAAATATCTTAAATAATACTCAGATGAAGCAGAATATTAATATGTCTTTATTGAAACAAAATGGAGAAAACAAAGTATGGAAAATACTTTAATGAAAGCAAAAATTCTTATGCAAAGGAGTATAGTTTTAATAAGCAATTGTAAATGCAATCAAAAAGGCTGGTAAAATACTAGACTTGATTAAGTCTTTGTGTGCATTTTTTAATTTAAAAATGCAGGCAACATGAAGCATTTTGTCTTATTGTTTAATAACAAAAGTACACAGGTACATTTTTAACTTGGAGATTAAAAAATAAGACAGGGACTGAAATCCAGGACAACTGTTCCATCCCTGGAAGTATGTCTAATTAGACTTTAATGGATCTAACTTTTGAATAGACATATAGCCTTGTTGCAGTTATTTAATATAAACTTCATTACCCCTGTGTTTATGAATAGAACATATTTCCCTCCATCTAAATTGTTTAAGATTAATCATTTGGAAATTGGGAGCCTATATCATTCAGTTAACTTGTAGATTGTCATCAAGTTCTTTCTTTTAGGGAGAAATATTAATATGTTATTTTTTCAAAGCACAAATCAGATGCATGTTAATTACATGAATATCCTGCTACATAAAAGTGACTACCTTGATGAATAGTTGAATATTTCTGGCTTTGAGAAAGTATATGTAAATGATGTTAATGGAATTCTTTATTTCTTAAGATGTTGACATAGATAGGATTTTGACATATTTTGAAAAAATTAATATGAGTTTGGATGGTATATTTGAGATTTCTCATCAGTATTGCATCCATTATACAAATTTCATTTTAAATCAAGAGAAGACATATCTATGCATATATATCTTTTAGGAAGAAGCAATAATGTTTTTCTACAAAGAAACAGTTTGTTAACCTTATCTTCAGAATTATACATTTTGGATTGTCTATTTATGTAGAACTATGTTCTATATAAATCGAAAGTGAGTACAATCACATAAATTGTTCTGTGTGCATGTATATTAGATGTTATAAAATCGAGTTAGGATATATATATATATATATATATATTTAATTCTGGCTTAGGCTAAAAAGAAAATTTCCTCTCTCTCAGTACATTGAGTACATTACGCAATAGTAATGAATACATTTCATTGTTAAATTTAACTTGACTGCTAGAAAATTATTTTACGTTTACAGTATGTATTTATGTGTGCCCAACTTTGCTATGGCAATAGGTTGAAATCAATGTCTTCGTTGAATGACAGCTGTCAGTTCTATAACGAAGGTCTGTCAGATCAAAATAACTGTAATAAGTCATTTTTACTATAATTATCCAAAGGTTTGTATATAATACAGTTATATTACGTATAAGTAGCCTTATTCCTGGAATCTTTGAAACAAGAAATTCAGAATAATGGAAATTCTCATAATTTAAATTGCACTCACTGAAAAGAGGTTGCAGAATATGAGGGCTTAAAAAAATCGGGGCTCACTTTTTTAAAAAAATGATTGGAATAATGCTAAAAATGCCAAAGCTGCTTCTAAACAAGGAAGAGGAGGAGAAGCACATTTTGGAATATTGGTATTTCATCTAAGTATTGAACATTGCTCTGCATTTCAGAGCATCTGTCAGTTTATGCCTGAAAATATTTCTTAAAAAAATAATTCCCAGTACATATTAAGTAGAACAGTTGTATTACCTCAGTAACACAGAGCAGGATGATGTCCTGCAGTATGCTTAACATCAAGTTCCTAATGTATTGTTGGACAATGCTAATACATTCATTTTAATTTGCTAATTTATGACTGATGTCTCATTTGACCCATGAAATGCTCTTCTTTCTCCTTGCTACCAATGCAAAGTTACTCTGGGCTGCTCCAAGCTTTGGTGGGGATTTAACATGGCCTTAATTCAGCCATCTGTTACAGATTTGGCAGACCAAAGTGATCTGAAGCAATGGTCAGAACTTTAGAGATTTCTCACATGTTTAGCAGTTAGGGAAGGCTTTTGAATCATTCTTTGCCAGACAATGATTTAGAACAGGAAGGAAAAAAGGAAAAGAATAATTCCCATGTAGTCCAGGCCTCACTGTCTGCCTTCAGCAGTTCTGAAGGGTAATTAGCATTTCAACCAGCCAGTTTAGCTACATGCAATGAAGGGGCCTGTAATTTGCTTTCCTCAGCTTGGTACTGTTGAGAGCTAGCCCTTGTGTAATCCTCTCAAAGTACCTTTATTTCCTGCATGGTTATTGTTGCTAGCCTTAAATAATTAATCAACAAAGAGACTTTCTTGTCTTGAACTCCAGGGGTGCCATGAGGCAGGAGAAGTAAAGTACTTGGCTAGTAAGAGAATGATTATAATGATTAAATAGTTGTTATTAAATTATGGACTAGATTACAAGGTTTAGTAAATGGCTAAAAAAAATAGTGCTCAGTTAAAGATAAGAAGATGGATGTCTTCCAGACTAAATTTCAAGGCTATATTTTCTTCAACATGCTGCAATACACAATGTGACAGCATTGCAATTAAAAATCAAACTGGACAAATAAGGCAATGTAATTAGTACTGCAAATTTAAAAAAGGATTGTGTCCTAAGAAAATCAGCAAGATGAAAAATCTTCACTTTTTAAATATAACAAAACGTAACTGAATGAGCAAATAAAATTGGAATATATTTCTGTGATGTAGATTAAGTTTAGAACTCCTGAGTACAACTGCTAGCATTTAATTATACTTACATAATTGCACTGTGCTCAAATTGAGCTGAATAGTGTACTATGGCACTTAGCAAACACATTTAATATGAATTGTGATTCATATTATGCTTATTCCTTTGGCAAGAGTTAATTAACAGAAGGTCTGTCTGTTAATGTCAGGTCTTGCATACATGGAATAAAGTACAGAATCATTGCACATAGAGTTTTAGGGCAGTGCACTGCTACTTACTTGTGGTCTTTCCTATAATGTGGCCTTTCAACAGCTGAAAATTTAGCATCTGCCAGGGTTTTCCCCAGTTTAGTAACAAGCTGCAGAAAACCAGAAATTTGCTTCATTTATTTCATGTAGCATACGACAGCAGTCCTTGCTTCTTTACAAAAAGCCTTAAGGATGCTGAAATGTATACATATTTTAAATCAGTAAATGTGTTTAGATAATTATGAATGGGTTTTGCTTGAAATAATATTTGTTTCATCTTTACCACAAATATCTAGTGTGCCCTACTCCTCTCAACATAGTTTTTCTTAGTATTTCATTTTAGAAGCTAGAGTCAAACATGCCTCCACCATGAGATACAATCATTGTGTTCTGTTGTAAGCAAATAAATTAAAATTATGACAGAATAGCAGCAGTGATCAACTATGATTATAATAAAACTGCATCATGGACACTATAAGTTGTCTTTCTAAAGTTAACAAGAGAAAATAATTTTATATAATTTGCCAGCTTTTATGTATTTTCATATGATATAAATCCTAACATTCTGGTGATGTTATTTCAGCTATCTTCAACAATTAAGTGATGTCATGAGTAGTGATGGTGAGCAGGAGGGGGCCCCTATCCAGGGGGGAAAACGCATGCGTAGTACTGAGGAGTTAAGCAGCCATTCAGAGAGACACAGATCAGACCCGCCTTAACTTTTGGGGTTTATCTGTCTGGGTTTTTCCCACGCTTCTTCAGTTTGTTAGGATTTTCTGTCTAATGTAGCAGTAATAAAACACTAGAGACCTATTCCTTGTCTCAGCGTGGTTCCTGGCTGTTAGGACAAGTAATGAAACAATTGTTTGAAATTGCTTAATACAATGCATCCTATTGAAAATGGAGAGTTTATGCTCTATAACCAAATATGCGTTGATTAAAACTGTGAGCTACAAGTGTTCATTTATGTATGTTTTAATGTATGAAAATAACAGAGAATCACATGTGAACCTAAAGACTAGAAAACTTATTAGCACATAAACTTTCATGGAAAACTAGAATGGATTATGATCCGCAAGAGCTGATGTAATAACAATTGTACTAAGTATACAGTAGTAAAAAACAAAAATAATCACAGGTAGATATATAAGTCCTATCCTGCCCAAGTAAATGATGGAAATAATCAAAAATTGGAATTATTGATTTCAACAACTGATTTCTTGGAAATCTTGGAAAGATTTGGTGTAGTAGTTGATTTGGTTTGGTTTGATCCATAACATGGAAGGCTAAAGGTGCCAAACATCCTGTCCCAGAAGCCCTGTAGATTTTTACAGGAGGGCTTGTCTCCTGCTTAGGGGTAGCAGCTTGGTAGTTTCTGCTGCCACTATTTATCATCCAGAAGTACCTTGTCTAATGTCCGCCTAACCCCAGTGTGTGAGAAAGTTAGGAGTCTTACACCTTAAGCCGACTTTCTAGTGATAAGATGCAAGCTCCTAGCCTTGCTGATTAAAGTCATGTTTTCAGCCTGGGGAGGTAGACTAATCTCACAAAAGATAAAAGAAAATCACATTTCATTACAAAAAAGAAGGGAGAAAATATAATACACCTTGCCCTTGTCTTGTTCCTTTTTTGCCTGTCAAAACATTTGAGCCCACCAATAAGTTTCGGCTTCTTCTTTCTTCTGTCTCACAATTTTTTTTCTTGACCAATTATTTCAGCAGTCTGAATCACAAGAAGGATATTTTCAAATCATTCCACATGGTATAGCAATGCAATATTCATGTAACATTCATCACGCTCCTGGCTCATGTTTAGCTTGTAGTTCTTAAGGTCACCCAGATCCCTTTCACATCTGCTGCTGCCAAGCCTGGTCTTCCCACTTGTACCTTTCATTTTTCCTGTCTAGATGCAGAAATTTACATTTCTTACTGTTAAATTCCATCTGATTAATTTCATCCCAGGGCTCAAACCCGTCTAGATATTTTGCAGTTCTCTCTTTCATCTAAAGCAATTGTCAGCCCTTAAGCTCTTATTTGCAGATTTTGTAAGGGTCTTCTCAACTCTCTTATCCCTGTCCAAAAAAAGAACAGTACAGGGCCCAAGATAGAGCCCTATGGCACTGTTTTCAATATTTCTTGTCCAGCCAAAGTGGAGTCATTAATGGCTGTTCTTTGAGTGCAGCCTCATCCTGGAGATAATCTGTGTGGTCCTAAGAGTTAATATTAACTTGATGGCACATAATCAACAATCTCATCACTGAATGTGGTCATTCAGCCAACTCTGAGTCCACCCAACAGTAGTATCAATTAGCTTATATTTTACCATTTTATGAAAGAGAATATAATGCAGCATTCTGTCCAAAGCTTTACAATCTGCCCAAAGCTATACACTGTGATTCCCTTGATCATCTATGGCATTCCCTTGATCATCTAAAGAAAATATGGTTAATATGACACAGTTTCTTTGCCACAAACCCATGTTAATCCAATTCAATTGCTCACAAGCATGCTGCTTGATTATTTGTTTGTAGACCTTGCCCAGCATAGATCTGCAGCTGAGAGGTCCATAGTTTCCCGGGTTTCCCTTCTTCCCTATTTTAAGTGGGATATAATATTTGCTGTCTCTCAGCCTTTTTGGATCTCACCAGCCTTCCAGGAATTCTCAAAGATTCCTGAGAGTGGTTCTGCAATCACCTCTGCTAGTTTCTTTAGTACCCTGTGATGTAATCCATCTGGCCCTGGAGGCTTGAATTAATTGAAATTAGCTAAATTCTGTCTTTCCTCCTCCTTTTCTGCTGTAAGCTACAGTTCCCTTATTCCCACAAGGGCATAATGATGACCAGCTAGAGCTCCATAGCCTTTGTTTAGCCCAGATCTTAGCTTGAGCTCCTTGCAACCCAGCCCAGCCCAGGCAATACTGTGTACTTTGTGATGGAGGAATTCCCCTGGGGAGCTAAAGGACTTGGGCCCTATTAGTGAATCTACAGAATAGTAGCTCTGAGCAGCTTTTAGAGAATGGAGGTATGTTGTAGGGAGGTGGGGTGGTGTTTTTTGGCCTCTTCTCCTTTCCAGTGGAAGAAGAAAAAATAGATTAGATGTAGCAATAAACTACAGTGACTGTTCTGCTCCTTTTATTTTTAAATAGCATAGTAATTTTCTTGATGAGAGCCATTTTGGTATAGGGGTTAGAGGGACGAGACTAGCAGCTGGAAGACAGTGAGTTCTAGTCCTGTCTTAGGCAAGAATGCTAACTGGGGGACTTTAGGCCAATAACTCCACTTCTGAAAACGTTGCCAAGAAAATTACCTGGAGTTGTCCATGTAGTTCTGAGAGTCAAGACTGACTTGAAGGCAATTATTCACATTAGTGAGGTGTAGAACAACTGTGTGCCCAAAAAGTGAAATGAACTGACCAGAATGCTCAGGGTAGACAGCCAAGATGGAAGAAGGAAGGGCAACCTAGCTTGGGAATCACCCACCTCCCCCTGCTTCCCCAGGCCAATGTCTTTATATTAATAGTGGACGGACTGAGGGAAAGGACTTCATAAGTTGATTTATGAACAGTGGCCAGGGTGGGAACCTAAAAACATTCTGTGTTTTCTCTCTTGCTCTTTTACAATAACTGTTTTCCTCCCAGCTCTTCTCTATGTGGTTGCAAGCTTCTCTCCTACTGATTTGCTGCTGCTCCTTGGGTGAATATGGATAATCCAAGCAAAGCTGGGTCACTGTCAGAATTCATTCTCACTCTGCCTGGGCAAGTTGGCAGCAAAGTTAGATAGAAGGCACTTTGTCCAGGGAGTCCTTTAATTTGGTGGAAACCTGCCTTAAGGAGATAAAGAATAGGAGAAAAAATTTTTCTTCTTACATTGTCCATCCCAAAAGCTGACTAATATCCCTGAGCAATGGACTGACTTTGTATTCTAGTACCAGGTTATTATTTTCTTTGTCTATAATCATATATTTATGTAAAAGAAAGTTAATGGATATAGTCAGAAATTCCATTGAATCCATTGCTAAATCAATTTCCTGCTCTGTTTTTCCCAGCTATAAGGAATCAGAGCTAATATTTATTTTCTACCTTGCCCTGAGTTAGTTGATTTCCTAGTACTTTAGTGGAGCTTTCCTAACCTCCAGATGTCTTCAAATGGAGCTTCCATTTTTCCCATCAACACAGCAACACTAACATGTACCAGCTCAACTCAACAACTAATAATATGGCTTTAGTCATTCATCATAGTGATCCTTTTCTATCATCAGTCATGTTATTATAGAGTACAAAGGTTCTGAATCTTATGAATCCAGCATTTTTTCCTCTTAACAACTCTTATTCAAAACATTATTATTTCAGAACAGTCTGGAAAAAACAAAGCAGATAAAAATTATTCTAAGAAACACATTTTATGCCGCGGAATTAAATTAAGTGTCACTGTAGGACTCAACTACAAACATAGAAGTATCATTTTATATTCTTCTAAATAATAATTATTGTAAGCAAATATTTTACATCTTAGTGACTATTCTCAATTCATGTAAAGGCAAAAAATCCATTAAAAATAATTTTCAAAATGACAGTTGTATATATGAAGTAACAAAAGTAATTGATGTTTGAAACTCTTTTTGAGGCATTTTGCTAGTTGTCGAGATCTCATTTTTAAGACACCATTCGTAACTGGAATAGTTTTGTGAAAGACTGGTTTAATATATTTTTGCCATTTTTCATACACACACACACACACACACACGTACTTACCATGTTATCTGGGAACAGTTTGATCTTGTTGAACCTGAGGAAGTGGACAGGATCCTTCGGTCTGTAAATGCCATCACTTGCCAATTAGATCCATGTCCCTCCTGGCTGGTGAAAGCAGCCTGGGAGGTGACATGTGGCTGGGTCCAGGCGATGGTGAATTCATCCTTGAGAGAGGGGGTGTTCCCAGCAGCCTTCAAGGAAGCGCTCGTGTGCTCCCTCCTCAAGAAACCATCGCTGGACCCTACTGTACTGGACAATTTCCCTCCAGTCTCCCACCTCCCCTTTTTGGGGAAGGTGGTTGAGAAGTGGTGGCATTGCAGCTCCAGAGGATCCTGGACGAAACGGATTATCTAGACTCCTTTCAGTCAGGTTTCAGACCCAGTTAAGGGACAAAAACGGCATTAGCCTCCTTCCTCCAGGATCGGTCTCAGTCGGTGTTAATAGGGAGCGAGAGATTCACCCCGTGGCCCCTACTCTGTGGGGTGCCACATGGTTCGGTTCTCTCTCTGCTCCTCTTTAACATTTACATGAAACCACTGGGCGAGATCATCCATCACCAAGGGATGAGGTATCATCAATATACGGATAATACTCAATTATACATCTCCATCCCACATGACGCAAGTGATGCCGTGACCACCCTCTCTGAGTGTCTGGGGGCTGTGGGGGCCTAGATGGGGAACAACAAGCTTCAGCTGACCCTGGTAAGACAGAGTGGCTGTGGATTAATGGCCCCTTGGCTTCTGGACATTTGTCATCTTTAGATCTGGATGGGGTTGCACTGCCCCAGACAGATCCAGTGCATGACTTGGGGATCTTCGTGGACTCACAACTCCTACTTCAAGAGCAGGTGGCAGTCGTGGCCAGGAGGGCCTTTGCGCAAGTTTGTGTTGTGCCTCAGTTACGCCCCTTCCTGGAATGAGAGGCCCTTCGAACAGTCACTCATGCCCTGGTTATCTCCCATATAGACTACTGTAATGCGCTCTACATGGGGCTACGCTTGAAGAGTATCTGGAAGCTACACCTGGTCCCAGCTGCACGGGTAATTTTAGGTGCCCCTAGAGTGGCGCACGTAACACCTTTACTGCGCAAGCTGCACTGGATTCCAGTTTGCTTCTGGGTCCAGTTCAAGGTGTTGGTTATGACCTTTAAAGCCCTACATGGCATGGGGCCCAGGCTACCTGAGGGGCCGTCTTGTCCCCATTACATCGACCCATCCCACCCAGACATGCAGAGAGGGCATGCTACGGATCCCATCTGTTAAAGAGTTTCATCTCGCAGTATCAAGGAAGCATGCCTTATCTGCAATACTGCCTGCCCTTTGGAACGTTCTCCCCCTGGAGTTGAGGCAGGTCTTCTTGCTCCCGGACTTCCGAAAAAAATTAAAAACCTGGCTTTGTCAACATGCCTGGGGTGGGAAAGAGAATAGTTTCTCTTGGGGATGGTTAGCTCCATAGAATTGCCCTGTTTTGCTTGTGGACAGAGAGAATAACTTAGCCATCTGGATTTTATTACATTTTAACATATTTATATTTTTATGTTATTGACATTATTGTATATTATTGTATATTATATTATGGTTAAGTGTTTTTATTGTGAACTGCCCAGAGTCCCTTCTTGTGGGGGAGATGGGTGGTGATAAATTTGATAATTTGATAAGTCAATTTGATAAATAAAATAACACACACACACACAGTGTGTATATGTGTGTGTGTATCCACACTGTGTGTATATATACTGTGTCTGTGTATGTATGTATGTGTGTATATATATATATACACATACATACAGTATATATACACACACACACACACACTTCACTTGTGTGTGTGTGTATGTATACACAGTATATATATACACACACACACACTTCACTTGTTATACATATGTGTATGTATATATCACAAGTAAAATGTAAGAAGGAAGAATTCTTATTAAGTGAATAATTGATGTCATGGTTATTAGTCTTCTCTTGTTGCACAGCAGTAACTTTATAGTTTTAGAATGACCCTGAGTAAGGCAGTAGAATTCAAGTAATTCTAAACGTGGTTACCTTGCTCTACAAGGATCATGTTTTCAGGTTTATTTTAGCAAGGTATTCAGTATGGGAAGATACTTGCTTCATCTAAGACAAGGTAACTACTGAAGTTAAAAGGTCAGTCACCTTAGTCTTTAAGAATAATTACTACATTGCAAATCAGTTTGGTTTTGTCTTATACTTCACAAAGAAAGCATAGTTAATGTTCAAAAGGCAAGATTTTAACTCCAGAAAAAAACCCCCCAATAAATAATTTGGGAAATTACAAATAAGATGCATTTGATTTCAACAAGAAAGGATCATTTTAATTCTTTTTTATCTTTTATTCTACCGGTCTTGGCTCATTCCTTCCTCAAATTACTGCAATTTCAAATTGTCAAGGTAGTAATTAATATTAGTATTAATTTAGGCTATCTTCCTGGGAAGTCATAGAAACGAGAACTTTTTATGTTGATGTGCTGTTAATTAAGCGTTGTGTTTCTGATTGCTACAAAGCTACGAACTGTAAACTCACATAAATGAATATTATTATTATTATCATTATTATTCAAACGTGTGATTTCCAGGACTATGCCAATCCTTCAAAAAAGGCATATGTATAAAACACTTCTCTTTGAATATTGAAAGGAGTCCCAAGTTTTCCCAGGTTAAAACTGCTGCTTCATAAGCTGCTCTTGGTTGTTTCTGCATGGGTGTGCATGCAAAGCCAATTCACATTGCTTCCCCCCCCCCCACTGCTGTTACTGTATATAATGTAAGAGCAATCATGCTTGTCTCTTCAAATATTTCAAATACAAAAAACAAGCCCATCATCCATGTTATACTTCTAACATAATGAACTTGATACTCAGTCAAACCAATTTCTGGGTAGTCAAGTAAATTCCAAAAATAATTTTTTGTTGAATTAATTTCCTGCCCTTGGCAGGGGTTTGGTCTAGAAAACCTCCAAGACCCCTTCCAACCTATAATGCTATGATTCTAATTTCATCTTACGGTATAAGAAAATATAGTTAATATTTTTAAGATTCTGCTCTTATGTGCTAATATATGATACTCCAATCAATATTTCAGAATTGTTGCAACAAATTAATATCTGTTTAGAGATAATCTTTAATTAATTATTTTTTTGTAGTAGTGTATGTTTAGGATTATTTAAAGCATGTTTCAGAATAGATGATAATTCAGGCATTTTAGATATTGCCAATTCGTTAAGCCAGATTGCAAAATCAAGAGTTATTTTTGGCAATACAAATTCCTCCTGAAATAATTCAGATGGCTTGAAAACTTGATTGGAAATAAAATTGATTTAAAGTATTAAACCTCTGATTCCCCATGACTCCCACCTCCCTCCCAGAGGGTTAATTGCAATTTAAAAACTAATAGTATCCCAAAGTATATGTTTGTTATGGTCAGAAGGGTCAACATTTTACTTCCACCTTCCAAATCTCTCTTAGATTATTAGTGCAGAAAATAGGTAGAGGTACAGTATGGCTGCAAATGACAGCTGGTTTGGTCTGGTTAAGATAATGAACTAGAAGTGGGGAAACCAAACTTCTAATCCTGCTTTAGGAACAAAGCCAGCTGGGTGGCTTTGGTCCCGTCATCGTTTCTCAGCCCTAGGAAGAAGGCAATGGCAAGCCACTTCTGAAAATACTGCCTAGAAAACTTCGTGGGCCAGGAGTCAAGTCTGACTTGAAGGCAAACAAATTCATAATGGCTAAAAGAACAGTTAATCTCCTGCCATGACTGCAAGGGGTTCACACAGTAAGGTTCCAAATGTGCCTATGATGGTTTTGGACTTGATTAACTGTATTCTCTGAAAAAAGACATTTTTAAAAAACTGAATTTCAGCCCAGTGAATTAAAATTTAGCCCAATGATATACCTCAAAATCAGGAAAGTTAAAGTCCCCATCAACGTACACTTACCCTAGTTTAGAAGAATAAATTCTAGTGTGTTTTCCTTTCCATAAAACGGTTTTAATTTCTTTTCATTCTCTTCAAATTAGGTAAAGTTATTAATATAACATTATCTCTAGTGAAACATATCAGTTTTGAGGTAATATTCATTTTACTACATTTATAGGCTGAATGGGATTTTTTACCATTTCTAATTATTTTCATCTGAGATAAAACTCAATATATTTGCAGCCATAAGTGAGGAAAGTGTCTTTGGGACAACTATTTTTTAGTATTTAAAAGACATAAAGCCTCCCCCCCCGAACAAATTTCCATAAAAATATTAGATCCTGTGGGAAGTATTTGGGACTTGCTCCAGTTAATCAAATGATCCAAAAGTTACTGAACTACTGCACAGTTGGTTTTGCTACACAAATGCATAATCAATGAATCATAATATGTCATCAGCAGATAAAAACAGTTTATGCTCAATCCTACTCAGTGTTACACCCACAGTAGCCTGTTTGTCTAATAAGGTAAGGCAATGGTTACAATTCCAAATTAAAAATAAGGGAGAGAGGATAAGGGGCATGCATGATGCATGAGTTCCACAAGACAATTTAATGGATAAAAAAATAATTCCATTTTTGATAATTCCAATAGATGGAATATATACATGTTGGTCCAACTAGTAAATATTAGAGGAAATCCATATTCAGCAAAACTTGTTTCACAAATTTCTGCTAAACATATCAAAAGCCTTTTCCATGTCTGGCAAAACTATATAATAATATTAATTAATTTGGGGTGAGGTAATATTCTAAAGGGATCTAAAATTTAAGTAAAATCCTTAGCATAATAGATGTCCAAAGCATCTACGTAATATATCTGGATTGTCTTTAGAATGACTATGGTAATTAATGAGAGCCAGTTTGTTCTAGTGGTTAAGGCTCCAGGAGAGAAACCAGGAGGCTGTGAGTTCTAGTCCTGTCTTAGGCATGAAAACTGGCTGGGTGACTTTGGGCCAATCACTCTCTCAGCCCACAACATCAGGCTTGGGCAACAAGCCAGTTGGTCAGTTCCCATCGCAACCAATGGATCAACTTTTATCCAAAAAGCGAGCCCTGTACCCTCAGGAAAATGCTAGGAAGAAACAAACAAACAAACAAAAAAGGACTATGGTAATTAATATGTGCAGTAAATTTATTTAAACATTTTCTCTCTCTGTCTCTCTCACTCACGCACACAAACATCTCCTTCTGAATCAATTATTTCAGATAATTGAAAATACTGTTAGAAGTTGTGAGCACTTAAGCAAAATTACTACCCCTTTTGCAGGTTTGATTTTCCACTTTTTCCAGTATGTATTTGATGAGCCCGTCCTCTATAAAAAGATATAACTCTCATGGGAGAATATATGTTTCAAGTTTAAAATTTGCTTTTCATGCCCCCATTTCAATTTTGCTTTCTCTCTTTTCAGGGATGCCCTCTGTCTATTTACTAGTTATACTTCTTTTATCACTAATTATCAGTTTGATTTCTGGAGAAACAGAAGTAAAGTTTACAGGACAAACAGCATTTGTAGTGAATGAAACAACTACAACAGTTATACGTCTCATTATTGAAAGAATAGGAGACCCCGTGAATGTCACAGCAATTGTATCGGTAAGAATCATTTCTAATCTAATTGCTCTTTATAGCAAACATTTAGATAGTTTGCTTTTTGAAGTGGGATTTTTGTATTGGGGACAAGCAGATCCATTTTTTCTTGATAATATGAGAAGACCAGCATACCTTACCAGAATGATTTCGCACAAATATATATAATCCAAAGGAAATGTGTCTTTTCAACCATAAAGATGTTTGTTTTAATACTGTCATAAGGTGCATATGAGCAGAAAAACAATGTATATTCTTTTATTTTCTGGATTGCATATGTATGTATGTATTGCAGATTCATGGTGAAAATACAGGTGACTTTTTTGACACATACGCAGCAGCTTACATATCCCAGGAAGAAACAAATCGAACTGTTTTCATTTCTGTGTGTGATGATGATCTTCCAGAGGCTGATGAAACATTTATATTTTATTTGACATTACAGGTGGGCATTATTTTTTCTGTACCAGCTGTTATACAAATATAGCTTGAATTAAGAGATATTTGTTATTTCTAGTGCTGCTTTTCCTTGCTGCTATAGTATACTAACTGAATATTACTTCTTTATTATTTCAACCATTCTCATTCAATCTGAGGTAACAAAACCCTTGTTCTTGAGAAGTAATTTTAGTGAAATTCACACTGGGATAAGGACCTTGTATCTTCCTTAGTTACAAAGAAAGTCCATCTATCCTTCATTGTTACAGTGGGTTCTCCAGCAATCTGCAGCCATACTGGCTTCTTATCTTCAATTTAATAATTAAGGAGCTTCTGAGAAGCCTTTTTGAAGAAAAGGAAGCATGGGCAGCCAGGGAGTTTGCAAAGTGATGGAGAAAAGTGTAACACAAAACAAGAACATTAAGAACATCACCTGCCACCTCAGAATAGTAAAGCCCCAAAACACTGGGAAAAGATATGACTTCTTTGAAGAGATGCAGTTGAGTGCTAGATTCACACCCCCACACACTATGAATTTTAGAATAGAATCCAAAGCATTGTACAGCCTTACTTAATATTACCATCTTCCAATCAAATTCCTCTATAACTTGTCATTGAAACAACAACTCATTTTAAGTTTTTTTTAAAATAAAAAATTGATTAAAAAAATTGTTATCAATTTCATACTGACCTATAAAATTTTATACCAATGGTCTTATTCAGTATCTAAATTAGGTTGGAAAATAAAATTGAACCCTGATCACTTAGCAAGCATCTCTTACTTTTCTTGCATGACTATGAAAACCTAATAAAGATTTATTTGCCTGAAATGACAAATAACTTATGTCTATAAGAACTTAAATCATAGGCAAGTTTATAGTTTTGATATTATCTAAAGTATTATATAAGGTTAGTTATGCACTGGTGGTTTTAAACATGGAAATAGGAGCATTTGGTTTTCAATTCAACAATTTGTTCCTTATTGATTGTCACATTCTATTCTTTTTGTTATTCTGACCTCCAGTATAAGGGGATTCAGGTCACTGCATGTAGGTAGCTAATTAGTATGAAGTAATTACCGAATGAAGTCATCTTCATTATTACCTAATATTCCTTCACTTTTTTCCCTTAACTAAAGTAAAAGACATCTATGAAATACATAATTGTTTTTAATGTAATCAGTATGGTTGCTCTATTTTTTTTTATCGTAACTGCAAAATGATTTATTTCAGTAGTAATTTCACACAAAAGATCCTCAAATTCTTCAGGGAGGAGAGGGATGGATATTTCTCCTCTAGGGCCTTATTGCTATGGTATCATTAGCATCATTAATCATTAGCTATGATTAATGATCATCACAGTTTGTGTCAAATACTTCGTTGTTTAACCAGACTGAGTCTATAGAATTTGAGTTCCATGCAAAGTGCTTTTTGCAGCATTCAGTTCATTTGAGCACCTTTCCTTGGAATTTGTCACAAACATTTGTTCGCCCTATAAATCAGATATTAGTGATCAGGAGAATGATTGCTCCTATTGTGTAGATGGTTTCACTTACTATGTACCCATCATATTTTCTGTATTGTCTGCCATGTTTGTTTTAGAAGCCGCTTCAAGGAGTAAAGCTTGGATTGCCCAGAGCTGTAACTGTAACAATTTTATCAAATGACAATGCCTTTGGAATTATTTCTTTTGATATGGTATGTTTTCATTTTCTGTATCTATTTATTTAAATTAGAATGATGGGAAAATCTCTCACACAGAAAATATCTTTGCTTATTTCATTGTATACCCTTTTCAAATCAAAGATAACACTTAAGGTAGCTATAAATAGAATGTGAGAAATATTGCAAACTCATCAAGTAAAATCATATCAGTAAGAAATAAATAGCAGTGTCCACAGATTTAAACCTAATTCAGCAACAAAATAGTATAAAAGACAAACATCCATTTGAATTTAAATTAACTGTAAACAGCTCCATCAACACAGCATTCCAGAGCTGGTAGCTGTCACCAAAAAGATCCATTCCTATTTCCCCTATCAAAAATTCCTGCTAGCTTCCTGTCAGAAAGAGGGAACTCTCTTAAAAATTATTATGAAAATGGACATCATAATGGGCATTCAGAGTATTGTGGCTGATAGTTTGTGCTCAGAGCTTAACTCCCAGCTTAGCCATAAATACAAGACTAGTCAGTCAGCAGCAGAATGTTGCTATTTGAAAGGCCTTTGTATAAATGTGTTATTTCACTGTTTAATTTAGCAGTTGTTGCTTTTGGAATTTAGGATTTAATGTTTACGATTTGTTCCAAAGCAACCATAAGTCTTTGTGGGTTCTTTATGTTCACATGTGTATATTGCTACCTATATTGTTACATCAGAAATGAAACAGTGGCAGTCTATGAATGTGATGATTGGCAGGATGCCACAAGGCCTAAGTTAAATAAATAGAAAATAGCTGTTCATTGGATTTAAGCAAAACAGAAAGAAACAGAAGATACTGGAAGAAATAAAACATTTTTCCATAAGTGATTTATATCTTAATGAGTTCATTTGACAAACAAATGACATAGTATATATTCATATAACCATGAATAATTATTTCTTACCTTATTTCTTATTATTTCTTTGTAATCTCAAAAGTTCTTTTTTTGGAAGTTTTCAACAGTTATAAAAATGAGTAAAACAATCTGAAAAATAGCAGCGGGGGGGGATAATTAGAAGGTCTTGCATAAAAAATTAATGATGGTCCATTGTTTGGAGATGGATAATATTGCGGGTGGAAAGATTTAAAACTGACAGTTCATACAAATATGTTTCTGATAAATTTAGACAGCAGATCTTGGAAAACTTGACAACTTGTCTATTCTTACTGCCACTGCATATCTTAATTTTTTTAAATGAGTGTTTTCAATAAATCTTTAATAAAACTCCTGGTAAAGCTTTCTACTCTTAGGAGTTTAAGAGGATGATTTAGCATAAAAATATATTTAATGAAGCAATAACCTGTACAAATAATGCAGTACTAATTGTTTGTAGAGAACATGTTTTAGTGGGCGAAAAAGCCAACTCAATCGTTAACAATATTTAGATCTGATATCTTTGATATATTTGATTATCAGAATTAATTGGTTGCTGAAAAATGGTATCTCATTAGTGGACCAGTTGACAAATTGGATTAATTTATCATTGGGAAGATGTACTTCTGTAAAATAGCCTTTTGCATAATCGGTTCTCTAAATATTTCATCGATGCCTAATGGTTTATTATCCCCCCCCCCCATCTTCAATCCCATCTCTGAATTTTAGCCTGCCTTAATCACACTGACTGAGCCCAGAGGTGAGAATGAATCTGTACCTTTTACTTTAGTTAGAGAGAAGGGAACATACGGGTCTGTGACAGTGATCTATGAGGTAAGCATGCTGAAATAAGTTTACCTTAAAAACGTTATTTTAAATAAAGCCAAAAGTTAGAATCATTGTAGTAAATAAATTTGACATTTCTTAAGTAAAGTAGAATTTGCCATTTCCACCTATTCCTACTTAATAGGATTAATTTCATTTTCAGGATAGTGGCTTAATCAGATTGTGGTAATTAGATCATTCTGCATAATAGCTATCTGTCCTGCTGAAGTTAGGGTGTGAGCTGTTGGAGCGTTCACCATAACCTGGAGAATATTGGTCCTTAACTATGTTATGGGAACAGGATCAAGTCTTCATGGCAAGAATCAGATTTTGCAGAACCAGGGAAGATTGAGAAAGACATATGTTGATGTAATACTGTAGTTTTAACTGTGATCTAACAGTCTGAGATGGACTTGATAAACTTGGTCCTTCATCCAAAGCTACAGAGCTTATACAAGGACAGTCCTCTTTTTTGGAGCTATAAAGTCTGACACCCTAAGTGGCTTTAAATTCTGATCTCTTTTTTGCCCAATAGGGATCCTGGGAGGTGAATAGCTTTGGTAGATCAGTTCAAAGTCAGATTTTGCCATTTCCAGATGTAGAATCTAATAACTTCTTTTCTGCAAGTAGATTTTTGGAGAAGTCCTTCCTAGCTGTAGGCATGTTGCATTTCAGAATCATAAGAACTTTTAGGCAAATGTTGTAAAACCATGTCACAAATTAGCTTTCATTTCTTAATCCTACAAAAGCATAAATAACTACAGTTTTTGATAGATCCTCATCAAATTTATTAGTCTTTTGAAAAAGCCATTTCTGCATCATAAAACCCTAAAAAATGACACACATTAATTAAAACTCTTCTTCCCTTTGTATTTTGAATTTATTTGGGGTTTGGTATAAGTTCCTGCAGTGTATAGTATCTAATTCAAACTGCCTCCATGTACCAAATCCGTTTCCTGATTCTTATATGAATATATCAGTTGCCATTTTTATTTTTGTTCTATACATATGTTCTATGGCAATAGTTGAAAGCATACAAAACTACCTTGTAGATAAATATAGATATTTTAACTACAGTACTTCCACTTTAGTCCAATAATTAGGAAATAATCTCCTTTCAAGTCAATTCCTTTCTTCTGTTTGTGCATAAATTTGGGAACGGAGGAACCCTTGCATAATTTTTTGAATAACTGTTATTGATGCAATCTTCAGGTTTCCTTCAGAGATGATTGTCCAGACATTTTGGAGGAGATCTTGCTTTTTGGACTTGTTAAATCATGAAATTAACAATCTGTATTGTTAATTGATGTAACCACCCACTACTTTTATTAAACAGCTTCAGCTTTCTTCATAGGTAGAAGGTGGCCCAAATTCTCCTGAAGAAGACTTGAGTCCAGTAAAGGGAAATATAACATTTACTCCTGGCACAGCAGTCTTGATTTATAACTTATTTGTTCTTGATGACCAGGTAATCATATTATCAATTATATTTACCCACTTGAGCAATTAGTAAATTAACAAAAAAGACAAAAGAAAAAGGTTAGTAGTGGAGTTAGAGATTTCTTTGGAAGGCAGTTAGTTTGCTTGCAAAGAAGTTATAATCTTTCAATTTTTTTACAATCAAGCAGTCCTTGTAATTAATGTTTCACAAAGTTTTATCATAATAACAACTCCTGTTTTTGATTCTCCAAAGGAAATAGATACCTGAATTTTGTGGAAGGAACAAAATACAAAGAAACCATTTAAGAAAATTTCATCTATAAAGTTCTAATTATATGAATCTGAATGAGGAGTATAAATGGTTCTTTAGTACATTTAATGTACATCTTGCTAGATATTATTTCATAATCTTTTTTTAAGAAAAAAATAAGCATTGGCGGTTTTCACTGAAGTTCTGATGAAAATGGATGAGGCTGATAAATTAACATTACTTGCAAACAATTATTATGTTATAATATATTCTATATATTATAAAAACTATTAGTCGTTTAGGACTAAAGTAAAGGCACCTAAATGTCTAGTTTTGACCTTCCTCAAAGCAAACAATTTGTATTGTTTTCCTTGTTTATAGTTTGGTATTCTCTGTCACAAATAGCTTGGACTCTGGAACAGTACGTGTAAGTCATTGGTCAAGGTGGGCAAAGGTAGATACCTTCAAGGATACAATAAAGATATTTGGACATGATGGCTGTCTGTTCACATGTATTTTGGTCTGTCATATTTCCTTGAAATACCAGAACTCTTGGTTCAGAATTCCATTTTGTTTGCAATTTGTTCTGTATGTGATAGTCCACCAGGAACAAATGTTTGGATTGTTAGTTTTATATATTTCCACAAAGTTTTCCCTGACTTGAGCTTCCTTTACCCCTACTGATTTCATAGATACATCTGTGTAGATCTGTCCAAATATTTGTTTACTGCTTACCATTAAAAATCTTGAAGCAATTTACAATAAATTCAAGCAATTAAACAGATTAAACAATTGGTAAAAATTTACATTAAAATGTTCTATAAATCCAAGATTAAAGTAATGGAAGTTATATTAATACAGCAATGAAATACTAAAACAATAATGAAGAGGGTAAATCAGCAGTAAGAAAGTTAAAAAATTCACAGCAGCATAACACTTTGTTAAAAAGACTGGGAGAATAAAAATCTCTTACCCCATGCCATAAAGACAAAGCTGGCACCAGACATACCTCACTTGGGAGGACAGCTGGACATTGGGATGCTATTGGTTTGCTGCTTACTGTACCTCAGCATGGAAAGACATCCACAGAAGATTCCCTGAAGATGATCTTGGAATACAGACAGGAACATATAGGAAGATACATTTTCCTGGTACTAATAAGGAAGTGGTTTGGCACTGCTTTTTGTCAGTTTCACAGTCTAAGGTCTACAGCCCTAAGATTCCCTAGTGGTCTTCCATTCTAGTACTAAGTCCAATTTTGTTTAGCTTTATTGAGATCAGTTAGGATTGGCCAAGTGCTACTATATGATTCCAGGACTTCCATATATTGTAATATGAACATACAGACACACACACACACACACAAATAATTTGATAAATTATTTATTGATTTGTGCATGTTTACATTTGATTTGAATAATTACTGAATAATATTGCTATTCTAGATATCAGAAAATGATATCTAGAATAGATATGTGTGTGTGTGTGTAAATTACCTTACCATTTTGGTAATAATTAGACATTAAAAAACTATGGGATTGTTTAATTCAGAATCTTAGAGGGAAGACGAACAGAATTGTAAAAAATTATCATCTTCTTGTAAGTCACAAAGTTTATGATGGCAACAGAATTCCAGAAATACTTCCAATGATCCTTGTTCATTTCCAACAGATTCTTTTCTTCAAATCTAATTCTTAGATTTTGTCAGGACATGCATATTGGTTTCTTTGTCCTAAGTCATAGTGTGCATACATCAAAATCCTTAAATACTTTAAAGTCTTTGCTCACAATAGGTAATATATAGACAGTCTTACTAGCTGCCAGCCCCCTTTGTACTTTTTGGTATCTATAGGAAACATCCTCCATGTGAGTATCTGTTGCTGAGGCTAATCAGTTTAGGAACTCATCAGTAGCAAGAGATATATAATTTTAGGTTAATTCTGATTATTCACTATTTTCAAGTCTATTTTTAACCAAATTGTTTGTGGATTGAAAGTTCCTCATGGCTGATTTATTCTATGGTCAGTATTTCTATCATCATCTCAAGACCACTTTTTGGTAACTTTTTTTTTCTGTTGAAACTGCACTGAGGTATTTGGATTACATAAAAGATGGCTCTGAACTTGAATTTATAAATTCTGTAATATAGAAGGATCTGGCTAATCTGGATCCAAATAAATCTTCTATTTTAAAACAATAAAATATTTTCAAAATCTACAACTTCAATCTGCAACATGTTCAGCTTCATTTTCTAGCAGTTGGATCTGGGTCAAATTTCTTAATTTTTCAGCATCTCTGTGTTCTGTGCTAATTTCTGTTATGAATCATGTGGGAATACTTTGTGGATTAGATAAATACAGTGAGATGGGAGAGATTTTTTTTCTAATTTGATAAATTATTTATTGATTTGTGCATGTTTACATTTGATTTGAATAATTACTGGATAATATTGCTATTCTAGATATCAGAAAATGATGAAATATATATTATACATTTAAGAAGCGTGGAAGGGGGAGCTGAAATTAATACGTCAAGAAATTCTGTTGAGATTATTATTAAAGCGAATGACAGTCCAGTGCGATTCACTCAGAGTGTTTATATGGTACATGAAGAAGATGATATAATAGCAATTACGGTAGTTCGAGGTAAAGATGATGGTGGAAACAGAATTGGACCAGATGAATATCAAGTTTCCATATGCTACATCATTGTAACTGGGAACTCTACACTACATGCACAGCTTAACTTAGACTTTCTAGATCTACAGCCAAATGCAACTATTGTTTTCCCACCACTAGTGCATGAGTCTTATATTAAATTCAAAATCCTTGATGATGCTGTACCAGAAATTGCTGAGACGTTTCATATCATGCTACTTAAAGACACCTTGCAAGGAGATGCCATTTTGAAAAATCCATCAATTGTGCAAGTTACCATTAAGCCCAATGATAAACCATATGGAGTACTATCTGTCAATAGCATCTTGTTTACTCAGACAGTTATTATCAATGAAGATCAAATGTTGAGGTACTGTACTACTTTTTCATTGTACTGATAATGTCAGAATGTATAATTTTGGTTATAATTTAGCTACAGCTTCCAAATTTAGGAAGTTCCTATTTCTTTATAGCTGTGCAGGTAACTTTTTCGTGTCTAGGTACCATGCTTCTTTTGGCAAGGCTAGGAGATATAGCTGCTTTTTTCCCAACAGATGATATGTGAACACCTCCAAATCATATTTTTCTCCTTGAATCCAGATCTCTGCACAGCCCTTGAAAACTGCTGTCATATTCTATACCTGTCTACCAGATTGCGATAGGAATGAGAAAAATTCTGTATTGCTTCCATGATTTATTCTTTGTTTTGAGTCAAAGTTATGCACAGTTTTATACACACACACACACACACAGAGTATATATGCACTCTTCCATGTCCTTAAGAGGTTTTATGAATAGACTTTTCTATTACATTAGTCTTTTTTGTTCCCTTACTACAGGAGTGTATTTTTAAACTAAACCAACTCTTTAATACCCCTCTGTGTGCTGTGCTTTTGACACAATTTATTTGTTTTGATGTTGTATTTTGAACTGAAAGTTGCTCTTAACAGCTTTTAGAGATCAAAAATATGATAGAAATTTTCTTAAGTAAATACTTCAATCAAACCATTGAAATGATTCTTAATCTAAGTGGCTTATTCAGGATTTTCTAGTTCCCCTTTCACAGATTTTTAAAATGCTATTCTTACTTTACTAAGACTATTTTTAGATTGACTTTCATGGAAAGGTATGACCATGTTCAAAGAGACACAAAGATGTTACATAAAAAGGCAGGAAAAATGGGTAAATTGCCCATTTTTTGAATCCAGTTTTTAATATTCTGAAAGGATACTGAAGTCAGTGCCAGCCATTTTTATAGCAGGTATTCCATACTCAGGCAGTATAGTAAAGAAAACGTTCTCTACAAATAATAATATATAGAAGATTTTATAAAGAGAACCTTTCCAGTACATCTTAAAACACAGTCAAAATTGGATAGTTGATATTCTCCTTCATTGTGTGGGTTTAAAGCTATTTAAGACTTTAAAGATAAAAAATGATACTCAAAAACAGATATTGAATTGGGCCCAGAAGCAAAGCAATTGGGGGAGTGGGAAATCAAGATAACTACTGCAGCCATTTGATCAAGTTGGTAGCTGAACCATGTGACCTGCTCCTTTTTAACATTTTGACACTCCCCACTGAATGTCCATCAAAGCGGTACCGCTTTATCAAGGTAAGTTTAATGAGATTCCATCTGGCTGCATCAGCTTCAGTTCAAGAGGAAGTACACTTTTAGTGCAATATACAGTACTAAATCAGAAGTTTACCAAAGCGTATCTAAATAGGCATTTCCGGGTTAAGGGGTGGCATCAACAGGGAGATAACAAAATATGCATCACAATGTTGCAATGCAAACCACATGACTTACATACAATACTTGTGTCCAATGTTAGGATGCAAGCACAAGAGAGATTTCTGTCATGTCACAATGCATGGTTCATTTTTGAATCACTATGTTTTTATTTAATAACCATGCCTATCAGAAGTAGTCATTAGTGAAAAGCTAGAAAATTTTGGGCTCATACAGTGTTTGAGAGGATTTTAAGGATAAATATTCAACTGAAACCAGAACTCTTCCTCCTGGGACTGATGGATAAACTGTTAGAAAAGAGCCATGGAACACTTTTTATGTATGATAACTGCAGTGAGATTTTTGTACATCCAAAGATGGAAATGTTTGGCAATACCTACAATGGAGGAATGGTTGGTGAAGATGTCAGAACTTGCTGAATGGCTAAACTGACTTGTTTGATTAGAGAAAAGACAATATCTACATTTATTGGTGGCTGGAAACCCCTTATGGACTTTTTGCATAAAAAAGAAAAAAAATGAACTTGCGATTTATGGTTTTGATGATTAGACAGGATAGATTATAGAAAGAAGAAAGTCATGATGTAACCTTAGAGAGGTTAAAATATAGTTGTACTTATAACTGCTGTGAAGAAAATCGGAAGCCACTATATCTTTTTTATATCCTCTTTTTTCCACTTTTTTTCTTCTTTTCATTCTTTACTTTTCTTCTTTTTTCTTTTTTGCACTTTTAGCTTTTTCTTTTATTTCTCCCTTTTTTTTCTTCCTCGTTCTACTTTAGTTTGTATTAGTTATTACTATTGTTAAAACTCTCAATAAAAATTGTTTATGTGCATGTCTGTGTGTGTGTGTGTGTGTACTGTATATTGAAATAATAATAAGTGGAAAAGCAACTTAGACCTTCAGTGACACAGATGGGAAGTATTAAAGCTGTGCAGTGCTTTGTGAGGGGGGCTTTGGAACATACGGGAGTGTGAAAACAACACCTACCTGAGACTCTACCTTCATGTTCCGAAGCACCTCTTCCAAATCAAACCTGAAGCATTTTAGAGTCCTAGAATGTAGTCAGTACTGCAGCTTGGTACTAATCAGTGTTGAACATACTACTTTGTTAACTTTTTGTGCATCCTGTAGGTATGAAGGCATCACTGTTGTGAGGAATGGTGGAACACATGGAAATATTTCAGTTTCCTGGATTATAACTCGCAATAGCACTGATCCTTCGCCTGTGACAGCAGATATCACTCCAGACTCCGGGGTGTTATATTTTGCTCAAGGGCAGTTATTGGCATCCCTCCCTCTGAATATTATTGATGATGATGTCCCTGAAGAAGCAGAACCATATCTGCTTCAAATTCTAGATCATACAATACAAGGAGGGGCAGAAGTGAGTGACCCAGCTGAGGTAAGTCTGAATTTATTCTTCTAAAGAACTGCAAGCATTCAGACATGACATTCAGTGTGTTTGGGCTAAAATAATGCTTAGAACATGATTTAAGATCTACCCAAAAGTAGCAATGTTAGTTTTATCTTTAAAATGATATTTACTGGGATAGATTGCAAGGGTTATAAGTTACGGTGTGTTTTGCTCTATTAGAGCAGTTAAGAATTTTGATCTTGAAGGAATGCTTTCTACCATTAGGGAATCCTAAGTTTAGAAGCCTATCAAAAAATGATAGGGGCAGCAGGGAAGGATGGGATAGATGGAATATTAGATTCTGATGTAAATAGCATAAGAAAGCTTAACGCTAAAGTATATAATAACTATTTTGCCATATCTGCAAAAATTTGCCTGTTTGATAAAAAGATCTGCCTTTTAATTTCACAGTGTTAAGTGGCCTCTTATTCTTTTAGAGAATATCCAAATACCACTGGCTTGTGAGCAGAACATTTAAGAGCACAGTGATAAAATTATATCCTTAAGGTTTACATTTAACACCCTTCTTGGTGGTATGGCCATTAACATTGAATTACTATTAGTAGCTCAGTTATAGCCAGCTGTTGGAGTATGGGAAAACTCTGGATTTATGTCTTCTGGTAAGGATTCATGGCGAACTAGATATCCCTGAAGGAGCAGGGCTGGCATTGTGGTGGAGATCAGCAGCCAGATGGTGAATTCTGGCCACCAAAGTCTCTCCAGAGATTGTGAGATCACCTGCTTGTACTCAGGACAGCTGTTTGTCATGAGTAGGCTGCAGGAACTGAGGTTTTTGTGGTTGGCTTGTGAATTGAGCTGGGAGTGGAGGGATTTCAATCAAGCTTACAGCTGTAATGCGGCCTATATGGACATAAGGTTTGCTGATCCTCATTTCTTAATCACTTTTGGAAATTGCTTCTTAACTGCTTTTCACCTATTAGGAACCTTTGGACTGACAAGTTTTAGAGCACTGGGTTAATTTCCTTCAATCCTTACTGAAAGAAGTTTTAAATAGAAGTTTAAGGACTTAAAAAAAATCATTTTTTGGAATAAGCAGCAAAAGGGTGATTAGAACATTGATTTTGGAAAGTTACGAATGGACTAAGGGTCCAGATAGACTTGAAATAAGCTTTTGAAATTGATCATAAGAATCCTTCCCATGGGAAAATGCTGTTATTTTGAATTCTTTAAAAAAAACCATGATAAGGTGGGACTTTTTCTTTTGTTTCTATTTTTCTTTCTATTTTTTCTCCTTTTCCGCACTTTCTATTTTTTCGTCTTACTCTTTTATTTTTTAGTTTGTATTAGTTTTTATCTTTTTAATTGCAATGTTTAATTATTATAAAAAAAGAGGAAAACTCTGGGTGTATGTTAATGTCTCGCATATACCTTCATATTAAACTGTGAGCTAATGACCGCCATAATTAGAATGGCAGAAATGTTGAGTTCTTATACTTTATCATGAGATAGATTAAAATCTCAATTCAATTAGAATCACAGTCAGTGATGAGATAATATAGTTGGAATTGTATTAGAAATTTGCTCTTAACAACAATTCTGTTTGCTCCTTGTAGCTTTTGTTCTACATTCAGGACAGTGATGATGTATATGGCATCATACAATTCTGTCATTTGGAGGATCAGAGGATAGAAAGCAGCCCAGATGGTCGCTTTTTGTCACTTAGTTTTGCAAGGCAAAGGGGAACTGTGGGAGATGTGTGGCTCCTTTATATCATCATGTATATTCCCTCTGGACCTGTGGATCCTGAACGAGCTAAAGAAGGTGTTTTAAACACTTCCAGAAGAAGTATCCTCTACTTTCCAGAAGGAAAACCTAATGACACCATTAAAGTACCAATAAGAAATGATGCATTTCTTCAAAATGGAGCCCATTTCTTAATACAGGTATATAAATGATATGCATAAAAATCATAAATAATTTGTGATGCATAATCTTTTGGCATAACTGTTCAGTGAAATGTATCTCTATGTTCCTAATATCCAATCAATTGCTGTTTTTTTCTAATTTATCATACAAAAAAGAAACAATGAACTGTACTTCCCAATATTCTACTTTCCTGAAAATCAACTTTCACAGCACTTATGTTTAGATAAAACCCTTCAGCTGATGAAACTGAGCCTTTTCCCCCCTACCCTAATTGGATATGTTGGATTTTTCTGTAGAAGGAAAAGATTATGTGTGAGAGGCAGAGCAAGTAAATTTGAAGAGAAAGGGAAGGAAGTGGGGGAAAGGAATGAAAAAGTGCGGAATTTTTTTATTTTTAAATCATTATAATTTCCCCTACAAATTTTAATCACCAAGAGATTTTGAATGGATTATTTCCTTGATATATCTCAAGAGCTGCGATAGCATGTGGTCTTGTAAGTATGTTAGGTTTTCTTGATTGGCATGTGTTGTAGCCAGACTGTGGTGCACAGAGGGGAAGTAGAAAAGAAGTCCCAAATTTTCCATATCAGTGAAAGAAGGGATTTCCACACAGCACCATTTCTACTTTTTGGTCTCCTCAAAGTGTGTGGAAGCCAGCCATGGAATTGTCTTCTCTCCTGCAAACCTTTGGAAGGCTGAGAACAGACAGGCAACACCATAACTAATCAATACTTCCTCTAACTGAGCAATAGTGTAGAAATTACCCTCCAGTCAGTATTCTGCCTCCTAGGCTAAAGCGGAAAAGAGAAGGAAATAAATAAATTGCAAGGTGTTCGTCCCCCCGCTCCATTTTAAGTACATGTTTTCTGCAATTGTCTGGCTGTTCTGCAAAATCTCTGAGCTATTGGTATGAGTTGAAATTGCCTAGCAGCCAAGAGACTTGCAATGGAAGTGTTTTAGATAAGGAAGGGAGTTAAAAGCAGCAAGTCCCTCTGCCTACTGTTCCTACATGTATTGTTTCTCCTGGTCAGTAAGTTTATAAGTGCAGAAAGCCAGTGCATGCACACTTTTAAGGCTTCTCCCAGCCTGCCCCTCTCAGTTTAGGGCTAGCCAGTAGTAGTATCACCTCCATAAAAATCACTCATAACAGTGGCTGGGACAGTTAGACCAATTAGAGTCCAGGTAGAAGATGGGCCAGTGTAGTGAGTCTAGAGGATAACCTTGAAGGACAGGAAAGATCTGTTATCAAGACAACAATCAGATAAATGAGGCTTGAGCCGAGCTCAATAAAGTTGTTTATGAAAACACCTCAGAGAGCTCCCCCTCTTATTTTACCTGAAGATAAAAGAGGGAGGAAGGGAAGCACATTCAGACTTGCAAGATTCTGTTATTATATCTATCTGTTCTAATAAAAGTTTAGGTCTACACAGTAACTGTTTCCTAGTCTGGTCTACCTGATAGGGCTGACAGCCAGGGGCAAGGAGTAATGGTTAAGGGAAGGGGAGTATAATGTAATAGGTAGTTCTCACACAGTCAGTGAAAAATAATAGGATGGCAAATCATTACAAAAATAAGGGACTGATGGAAATCAGCCCTTCCATGTAAAAAGGCACTAGGCAGCCCATTATATAACGTGGGAAAGAGGTGAAAAAGAGCTTCAATATTATTTCTATATGTAAGGCATCTTTCCAGCAGAGTAAGATATCCGTGCACCGGTTTAAGTACTTGTTGAGCAGCAAGTGGGAGGTGCCCAAAGGCATCAGATGTGATGCAGATGTTATGCAGGTGGATTTGGATGACCAACCATTCTGCATGGTGGAGGAGGCTGGATGCCAACACCTCCATCATCTGGTTACCCTTAATTACCAAATCTCCTCCCACGCTACCTTTAATAGGTGAGTGATACCCACCTATTGTTTTCGATATTCTTTGGCTTTCTCAGTTATCCAGGGTACATCAACTCCTCTGCCTTATCCTAATTTCCAGACTTATTTCTATTTCATATTCACTTATTTATACCAGTCACTACATGGACCCATCCAGGTTTTTTGCTTGGCAAAAATTGGGAAGATTGGATATTTACTTCTTTTGAGATCCCCACCCCCACCCCCAATTTTCCATTTTTTCTGCAGTTACAAGATTTCCTGCTGGTCCTCCATCCCAATGCTACCCAACTCTGACTTTATATTTTTGAGATCAAACAATGTTCTCTGCTATCTTTAGGTATTTTTTCAGATGACTTCCTATTTCTCTGCATCTTTGTCAGTGTAACAGATTCAATATTAATTTGTGCTGCTTGTGCAAATATATGTAGTGATCATGCTATTAAAAAGCTTTAATTCTGACAAGGATATTAAAGTGTCTGTTATAATTAAAGTAAAGGCTTGACTTTTGTTTTGTTTTGGGATCACAAATCCTTTTTTCATGTATGCAAGATTCATATAGCAAAAAGTGAAGTTTCAGTCCAATGACTCATACTAATAATATAAGTAACAGCTAAAAATAAGTTGTGTTGCATATCTATTAATAACAGGAGATTTTAAAATCTCTATCTTATTTCAGCTAGAAAAAGTTGAATTACTGAATATTATTCCTCGAGTTCCATCTGTAAGTCCTCGATTAGGTGAAATTCAAAATATATCCTTAAGAATTACACCTGATATAGCAAATGGAGAAATTGGCTTTATCAGCAACCTTCCAATAATTTTACCTGAGCCAGAAGATTCTCTTTTTGCAGTAGTAAGTCAATCTTTCTATACATTGTTTTTGCAAGTTAAACACTTATTTAGAGAAAATAGCATATACCTTAAGTTAAGAATGTTTTGTAACACATACCTGAAATAATTCTAATGTAATCATAGTCCTGAAATGATTATTTTAGCAAGTCTGAATCATAGTCTTAAACTGAAGCTGCATCATTTGTTCTTGACTATGAAAAGCCTTCTCAGAGTTTAAAATTGGACAATTTCATAGATACAATAAACATTGTACTTCCTTACTCTAGATAAATTCAAGCACTACTTAAGTTTTTCTTGTCCTATGATTTCATGGTTGGTGATTTGTGATGATCAAGCTAACAATGCTTTTAAAGAGCTACTATAAAATTATCAGTAACTTTTATTTTTGAATATGCACAAAATGTTGCAGAATATATTTTTTTCCTGTCTTCAGTTTCACAAACATGTTGGTAAAATTATAGCTTGGAAACTCAAGTTTTATATATGTACATCCAAGAAGTACAAAATTTAGAAGGTTTGGTATCTGTTCTAGAGCTCCATTCCTTTGCATCGAGATGGGACAGATGGACAAGCCACTGTATTCTGGAGCCTAACACCTACAGGCATCAATCCAAAAGCTGTGACTATTGATGATATATGGCCTTTTTCTGGCTCGGTTCTGTTTTTATCTGGACAAAGTGACACAGCAATCAATATAACTATTCATGCTGATGACATCCCTGAAATGAATGAGACACTGACGTTATCGTTAGACAGGTACTCTTTGATAATTTCTTAAAAACAAATTAATGTAGTGCTTCCTTCTGATGTAATAATATTAAAGGACTAGTTAACACCTATTTAAATTGTAATTCTGGGCATACTAACCTGGCAATCAGTCCAGAAAGCACAGTGGGATGTATTTCTCAGAAAATCTGAGGACTGAAGACTAGCAAGGTTAGAAATAAAGAGTTAGAGACCAGACAGGCTATTGTCAAAACACTGATATGCCCTCAACATCAAAGGCTGAGAAACATGGCAAAATTCTGTTACCAATTAAGGGCTGGTGAAGACATCTAGGTTTAAATGATGATGCTGATATAGAAATATGACTTGATTCCTGGATATTACAATAGCTGATCTTTCTCACTTAAGAGTTTTGCTCACATTTGTAGCAAAAGCACCTCATTTGTTTGAGACATATCCTTGAATCTTGTTGCTAAGATCGTGAATGCATGTTTGTGTTTCTAGAACAGGGTTTTTCAACCTTGGTAACTTTAAGAATTCTGGGAGTTGAAGTCCACACATCTTAAAGTTGCCAGGGTTGAAAACCACTGTTCTAAAGATAGATTTATTGCTGTGCTCTGTGTAAAGCTCGAAGCCAAATAAAAAAACAAAACTTTTATCTATAACACCTCACACTGGGGTGTAGTCCAACCATAATTAAAAATAACAACATATAACAACTAAACGGCAGTTAAAATTACACAAAAACAATGAAATGAAAATACACCTTGATATGTTTACAATTGGAATAAAAATAACAGACAATTATAAAATTCTAAATCTACCTATCATCAAACTTTACTAATAAGATTATACAGCAAAACAGCCTTTCTGCTCACAACCACTTCAAAGAGTCAGTCTGCTTTATAAAATAAGTTAAGTTTTCAGATCTAGCGAAATTCACAGAGAAAGCAACTTAGAGATTTACATGCCCCTGAGAAGAACCTGCCAGGTGTTTTTCCATCCTTCTGTTCTCAAACCCAGGAGAACATTTACTAAAATAAGGCTTGACATGCTTCCTTCCACTGGCAGATTCTAAAGTATCACCTATAAAGAATGCCTCTGCCTTGTGGGTTGGGGAAAATAGAAAACTCTACCAATGTACAGCAGGGTATATTCTACAGAGAGTATGCATTAAGTACATTGCATTTTTTTTTTTTTTGCACAATCCAGGCCAATCAGGACAGCAATGCCTCTCAGGCAAAAATGATTTCATGACATGGTGTTGCAAAATTAACATCTAGGTCACCCTTCTTAACTAGCTACTTGACTGTTAGCTGATCACAACTGCATCCTTTAATAAGTGATTTGCTGTTTTTACATTATGACTGAGTAAATTTATGATTGGCCTTTGATTGCAGCAAAATTTATTCTTTTACTTTAGAATTAAACTGATCCTATATAGTTTAATAATTTATAGATATATAAATTATTAACTTGTTACCACTTACATTATTATACTTTATGAACTATATTTTATTCAGTTAGCCTAGTAATAACTCTACAATTTTACTTGTATCCCAGTAGTTTTACATCATTTTATGCTGGTCTTTGACTGAAATAAAGATTGTTGCTGTCTTCTATTACTTTATGTCTAATTTGTTTATAAGGTAGCCATCACAAAACATCTGATTTGACTTGTTTAATTGAAATGGCAACAAAGCAGAGTCTCAGTCAGATGTCCTTCTCAGTCATGCTTGATTATGGAATAATTTTGAGGCTCCAGGCATTTAGTTATATGCTGTAATACTGAAAAAGGAACTGTGCTGCAGTCTAATATCAGCAGAATAAAGATAAATATCAGGTTACTAAAGGTATAGCAGAAATGAAATTGATAGGTGCTGTTAACTAAAGCTATGTATCATTGAGCTTTTAGCTCAGGTAAATATCAGCTTGGTATAGTATAGCATAAGTTAAATTTCATGAGAGATAAGTAGGACATAAAGGTACATATTACTTTGCTTTTAGCTAGAGTCTAGATCTTCAAGACCTTCTTTGTTGTATGCAACTGTCCCATTTATCTTTGTTTTCCTCTTTCTATACTGTAAGTTTGTAATGATTATGTTATCGTTATGGATGGTACATACCATATTTTTATGATTAAATGATCAGATATTAATAGTAATTCTAAAATGCTTGCTCATCTTTTTTTCTCCCTCACTCTCAGGATGTGTCCTTAAGTGGTAGATTTTCTGTGCTTTCTCAACTGCTATAGTTGTAAAGGTTCTCCTAATGTAGTGGGAGCTCATGTTTCCAGGAAAGAATGCTAATCTTTTTACATACACAACAAAATACATAAATGCAGACAGCAATTTATAATATCAAAGGAACTGTTGTCTTAAAACATTAGGTGTAGGATTAGAGGTTCTACTTCATTTCAGATTTTATTTTCTGAACAAATTATTTGTTTAGTTCCAACTCTGTGTTTTTAGATGAAGCTCTTTCAAGCTTGGAAAATTTCCACATTTATCATTAGTTTATTAAAACACACACACATGCACCCATCAGTATGAACTTTAGACAAAGGCAACCCCTGCCCATCATTAACTTACACAATCACTTGGACTGTTTAGTAGATTGACAAGTGCTGTAGGCAATACAATTGCACAGAAAATGGACTTTTTTAGTCTGATGCAAAGCACTGAGTACGTACAAATAACCCTGAATAAAAATGTACTCAACTGCTGGGCTTCTATGCCTGGACACTGTACTATGGCGGCCAGCAACTAACTCTTCGAGCAATGCTGTAATGAAGGGCTTAAAGGATCCTTGACATCGCAGTTGGTCATGGGGTCATCTGAATTACAAGTGCGAATTCCTGAACCTCTTGCTAGCAGCGCTCAAACAAGGATTTCCATAAAGTAAGCAGTAGGTCCCTGAAAAGTGCTGCATTATGATCTTTCATTTGATTTCCACCATCTAAAGAACTCGCATACAAAGAATTTGGCCAACCGTGGTTTTATTTCTGTCCCCTGTTTCTTTCTCTCTGTATTGACAGGGTAGAGACAGAAAGGTTTGTCGTGTACTTTGGGTAAGTGCCGCAAGCTGCGTCTTTGTTTTCAGTGAAGTAGCACTGTTGTTTTGGAAGTGGTTGGTCTGGATAGGAGCCTCCTCTGGTTTTTCTTTCTGCCTTGCAGACTTTCTCAGGGAAAGCATGCTGTTTATTGCCACTTGGGAACATGTCCTGGTGGACTGAAAACATTTTGCGGGGGAGGGGGTCTAACAACAACAACAACAACAATGGTTATGAATGCATGGCTTGGTGTTTGATGTGTTAGGACAGTCCAGAATAGTAGATGGCTTCATAAACCTGCATCCCAAATCTCTTTTCACTGAGCTGTAACAGAGTTAGTAAAAAAGGTTATTTACAGAAACCTTTAATCGAATTATACATCTTCACTGCAGCATTTAAATAATGCGCAGCACAATTCAATGAATGCTGTTTATTTAGAAGTAAAACAGCTGCATTCAGCATGACTCGTCCTTAGGCAAAGGGGTATAGGTTGCTGACTTACAAAAGGAACCTGCACACATTAGTACAACAGGCTTTTAAAATATACTACTGTTACATGTAGGTTGTAGTTTTTATACATTCTGGCATATAATTAGGAGCCTGAAGCAATAATTAACCAGATTTAAATTGAAGACTTATACACAAAAGTCCTGGCAATGAAACAATTAAACTCAGTTCTGTTTGCCAGGCAGATTTACTGAACTAGAAGCAATCAGTGATTAAATAAATTCTTCTTTTTTTTCAGGGGTGTCCACAGATTAAGAAAAAGTCGTGATGGCAGCTGTAATGATGTGACTGAAGCACTGCCTGTTTTTTGTGTGTGTTGCACACGTGGACACCCCTGATTTGCTGTATAATGTGCACATGTTCCGTTTTCTAAAATCCAAACAATCTGTTACTGGAGGGTTGGATAAGCTATAGAATACTGAGAACTATTTTATTTGATTCCTTTCAGTATTAGCAGGCTGTTTTCTGACAAATTACTTTGTCAGTGTAAAAGAGATTTATTTATGTATTTATTTGCTTAGACAGTGTTTGCATAGCTTTGGTGGAACAACAGTTTTGTCTACTTCCTGAATGAAGCCAGTACAGGGCAAAACTTTTTGGGGGGGGGTGCGGATGGAAGAGGGCAGAAGATCACAGTTGGAAATGGTGGGGTATAGAACCCCCAGTGCTTTACATTTACAGTGACCGTATGTTCTTTCTTATAAAGGACAGTCCTTCATTTTAGAAAGCTGTCCTTTAGATTTATTTATTTTTCAAAAACTCACTTTTGTCCTCTATTTTGGTCATTTAATTTTTGCTGTATAAAAGGTACCATTTAATGCACAGTCTTTCACATTCATGTGAAAAATGTGGAAATTGAATTGTCTTTTTAAAATAAATTTACATATACTGTTTGTTTTTAGATATTTTTATTAGAATACACGTTTTTGTAAAGTTTTTCTTGATTTTGTTCTTGAAATTTCCTTTGTAAAGCAAAGTTATAAACATAAGCAATTAATTTTTTTTTTATTGTCATGAACTTCTTTCAGCTTTGCCATTTTTTCAGATCTGTCATTTATTTTTTCCCAGAAAATATGATCACCACATTTATAATTTGCTATAGGCTTTAGTCCATTTAATTGCAAACAATCTGCACATTTAAAATGTTTTCAATTCTTTTATTCAGTGTGAATGTGGAAAATCAAATCCTGAAATCTGGATATACTAGTCGCAACTTGATCATTCCAGAAAATGATGATCCTGGAGGAGTGTTCGAGTTTGCTTCATCTTCCAGAGGCCCCTATAGGATAAACGTAAGTGTTCAGATACAGATTTCTTCTATAATAGAACCACATGAGCTTTTGTATTTCAATTTAAAAAAAAACAACTTTTATTTTCCAGGAAGGAGAATCTGTTGAACTCCAGATTGTCCGGTCCAGAGGAGCACTTATGAAGCAATTTCTACGTTATGCTATATTGCCAAGAGACAGCAATGAGTTCTATGGGAATACAGGAATCCTGGAGTTTAAACCTGGGGAAAGAGAAATTAAAATTACTTTGCTAACAAGGATGGATGAGATTCCAGAGGTAAAAAGAGAAGGGGAAAATTACTCATGTCTCTTTTAGACTAATAGACATAGTGCTTGATGGACCCTGTTGGGTTTCAGAGGGGACTTGGGGTTGTTCCTGAGGCTCTGATCCATGGTTTGGTTGAGGCCCTCACTGCTGCCTGAATTAAGGGGTGGCCATGGTCTTGGATTGTGCCTTTGTGGCCTCTCTGTGTCAATAAATCCCAGAAAATTTCGTGGTCCTCTGAGGAGGTCCAGAAGATAAAACGGCAGAAGAGAGACCTGGAATGCCATTGGAGGAAAAAGAACACGGGTAAGAACCTTTCTTACCTCATGGCAATAAAAGCAGAAAAATGTAAGTATTTTACTGCTCTTACTATATTCTCAGTCAGCCATGTAGCCGCCTTATTCAGAGTTACCCAACCTCTTCTGAGAAAGGAGGGACTACAGGAACATCTGCAGGACCATTGTGAAAATTATTCTAGGACCTGTTGGATAAACTCACAGTTAGATTCCAGCTATGCAGGTCCCTTGGAGATGACTATGACATGGTATAGCAGAGTTACCTGGGAAGAGTTTAAACCTGTTGGACTTGAGGAATTGGAAATGTTATACAGGTAGTCCTCACTTAAGAATCTACCAGTAAGAGTTCATTATAGGTTTGTAAAAGTATCTTCTATGAAAGTATAAGTACTGAATAGAATTTTTTTTTGTCATCATTCTGTGAGGAATTGAAATCAGCATTCTCAATTGAATGAAGTGTCCACTGAAACAGAATGTCCATTAAATCCAAATGAAATTTTACACAGGCATAAAATGGCAAATAGGATTTTATGCATGTAAATTTTATACATATTATAAAATAGTCTAGTTTGAGTAAAATGGTGAACAGGATTTTATACATGTGTAGAAGCATGCAGAATATGGACAGATTTTGTCCATTATATTGAAAATCCAAGCTTCTTTAAATCAAAGTTGTACTAGTTGTATTACCTAGATTAGATAGTGTTCAGAAATAGGATATATCTCACTAATTGATCCATCACAGTATTTTTCTGATGTTCAGCATTATTATGAAGGATTCCTTATATCTTCCAAAATATATCTTGGTACAACTGAAATTGCATTAGGATTGTATTGTGGCAGGAAAGAAATGTGAATAAATCATTAGCCACTTTGATTGGGATTGAAAAATATGTGAATACTGTTGTTTTAAAAAATCAGTAGTAAAGGTACATGTTAGTCAATTTGATACTGTTCATTCACATATCTATTCACTACTATGTTGCTAGTCCTGTCCCTATTGTTCTGATTTAGTTTCCCTATTCTAGTTAGATGAATTTTACTCAGTGCTCCTCAGTAGCCATGGTGACCTGCCAAGTAAGCTGGGAAATGCCACAAGGGTCAACATCACAATTCTGAAGAATGATAATCCACATGGAATTATTCAGTTTGTTGACAATATACTGACAGTAACAATAAATGAAAGTAAAGGGGAAGACTCCTATGCTGGTAATTGATTATTGTTTTCTTGGTATAAAAACCTCAAGATTTTCATAAATGAGAAAGTGTGTATGTATAAATAAATAAATAAATCTGTTAACCATTCTACTATTTATTTACCAAAGTTCATTCTTCATTGTTTCTCTCTTCTACCTGATACAGTAATAGTACAAGAGTAATTGTAGCACAACTTTAATTATCATAATTAAACTACACATTATGGCTTTACTGTTTGCTACTGTATCAGGAGTGGTTCAGATGTCTAGAATCAGTCATGGGAAATATTGATTTGCATTGCCATTTCTCCAGTCATTTGGTACTAGACATGTGGCATCCATAATAAGTACATACTGTTTTCACAACAGTTAGATTTACATATTTTTTCCTTTGTATACTGTGTACTATGTGAATCCAACCACTGCTTTGTTAAACAAGATTTATGCTTAGCACTATATGTGAACCTAATCAATTTGGCTAACAAAACATGGTCAAACTTTAGATTAGCATATGTGAATCCAACCATTAATTCAACTGAAAATTACTGTATTGTACAACACTGACATCCAAAGTACTTTTCAATGCTTGCATTTTGTAAACATTAAAATGTTTACAAAATAATATGGTCATTTGTTTATTTACTTGTTTCCAATGTCAGTTTGCCTATATGATGTTGTTATAGCTAAAAATCAAATCTCATTTAAATTAATTTTATATTGAGATTTTCTTACCTGTCTTGGATGTTATCTGATGAAGATATCCATATACTTGTGTTTCAAAGCTGTTTTTAAAATAACAAGAAACCAAGGAACCTTTGGCAGTGTGAATGTATCTTGGGCAACAGACTCAGTTTCTACGAAAGATATTTTTCCAGACCAAGGAACAGTCTTCTTTGGAAATGAGGAATTTTCAAAAGATATCACCATTTATTCAGTGCCTGATGAGGTAGTCATTTTCACACAAGTAATTGTTATTTGTGGGAGAGGGGCAAATACATTTATAACACAGGAAGATGATGATGATGATGATTACAAGAGGAGTAACAATGTAAATATAGGATGTTCTCTAATCTTAAGTGTGAAAGGTCAAAAATGGTATACGTACATTCTTGAATGAGGACTCTGCTGAAACATTTCCTTTCAGCTGATTAGCCAAAAACATTGAAATGAAATAATAAAAACAATCAATGTCTGCCTTAGAATTGTTTTAGGTTATAAATGTCTAACGGCTATAATAAATTGTTTATCAATCAGAAGATTTAGATTTCATTACTATTACTATGCAAGTATTTATGATTTATTTTAAATTTCTTGTTATTTTGGAAAAATACATAGTGCTTTGTAAGAATTTGTGGTTGGCATCTGGGGTTAATTTGACAATATTAATACCTAAACATTGTGATTTTTTTCCCCAGCTACCTGAAGAAATGGAGATATTCATTATTAGTCTCTTCAATACTACAGGCGGTGCTAGCCTGGGAAATATAACCACAGCAACCTTGCAGATCACCAAAAATGACTATCCAATTTACTTTGTGGGTAAGTATCATTCTTCTAGCTTATGTTTAAATACAGGAATAATTCTGTTATAGGAAGCTCTGGGGACAAGAGTGAACATTTGAAATTGTATGAGCTGTGTTGTACATTATGTTACACAAATCTGTGGTTATGACCATTAATCATGGTTTACAAGTCCTTGAGTAAAATAATTATAGCTTATTTGACTAATGCCTGGTTTCTCTCTTACCTGTCCTGTCTTTTTTTTAATTTTTTAAAAAACTGTTCTTGCCTATGGATTGATTAAAGTAGGGGTGAATTTCCTCTGACTTTTAGGTACTATGATTCACAATTCTTTTTTAGGGTGTGTGTACCATTGAGTGTGTCTTGGGTTCCTGGTGACTGCCTGGATGAGTCCTTGCAGTTTTCTGGGCAAGATTTTTGGAAGTGGTTTGCCATTGCCTTCTTCCTAGGACTGAGAGAGTGTGACTGGCCCAAAGTAACTCAGCTGGCTTCATGCCAATTTCTAGCCCAGTGCCTTTAACCAATACGTCAGACTGGCCCATTTACAATTCTTACACACCTCAATTAACATGGCCAATAATAAGAATGATTAGGAGTGTGGTTCAGCAACATTGTCAAGACCAACAGTTTTCATCCTGGGGTTAGATCTTAGATGGGGTACAAAATCAAACGAGAGCTAGCTAGAAAATCACAGTCAAGCAATGTTGATTCTTAACTATAATTGACATAAATCTATGTTTTGATGTGATAGCACAACCTAGGCACTGAAATTCATATAGCAACTATTTAATGTCAGTTCTTGAAAAGCAGTTTATGAATGCTGATGTTTATGACATGCTTTTATACTTAATGACTTAAATGTTTATATTTCAGGTCCTTTTGTTCTGAAGGTTCATGAAGGTGGCATTGCGGAATTTGTAGTTGTAAGAAATGATTCTGGTGCTGATGTTGTTTCTGTTTTGTATGCCACTGTTAATGGAAGCGCCAGTGCTGAAGATTTCATGTCTTGTGAAAAAAATGGAGTGCTTTGGTTTGATGTTGGAATAAAAGAGCAGAATATAACGATGTTTATCCTTGATGATGATACTCCTGAATCAGATGAGACTTTTTATATAATTCTCTTCAACTCTACAGGTTCAAATTATTATCTGACCTATATAAACTGATCAGCTATTGCTTCTTTATGTTGCTTGATTGATATTATGGGTAATTAAGGATGCTTAGCCAATACCTTTTGATATATTTCGCATCAAAGTGTAACTTCTTTAAAGCCAACATTATATCTGAACTATATGTTTAGGGCTATCTATAATAGAGATTACTTAGAAACAACCAACCACCTCCCAAACAAGATTTATTTTTTACTCACTTTTATTGAACTAATGTATATATTATAACAATGACATTTAATATATGTTAATTTTTCCTCAATTATATAAGACAAAATCAGCTATTACAGGGTATTCAAAGTAATGTTTGGTGTGCAAATATAATTCTGTAATTTGGAATACATCACTTGGTATCTTTGATATTCTATAATGGTCTCTCTCTCTTACCTTGCATTTATGAATTTGAAATGTAAGTTAGAAGACCACAATCATACCAAGTTCATTTTCCTGGATGTGACTTTTTCCATAGCTAGTAGTGGGAGTCCGTCTGTTCACTACAGTGACAAAAGAATAAAATACATTGTATAGTATTGTTTTGTTCCCTATTTTCAAGCCTTTTGCTTTTAGAGCCTGTCTGGATAAACTCTCTATGAGTTTTGGAGAGAGAGGAAAGATTATACATATAGGTTTTTCTTTGCTATCTTGGATGCCGTAAAAAATCTGTGTCTGGGCCCAGTGCTTACCTAAAGTCTATATAGATTAAATCTCATATATGTAGACCTGGATTAGGTATGTCTCACATAAAAATCTGGCAAGCAATCTCGCAATCTAGGCCTACATAGGTTGAATTTTAGACGCAATGGAAATGAAATAGCCACACAGAAAACTTGCAGACCCAAAGGTGGGGCAGATGTATCAAGCAAGTGCTAGGGAAGTCATAATCACTTTTCCCCATATGCAAAGGGAGAAGATTGACTATTTGAACCTGCTCTTAGGTATTTGGAATATGTGTGGAGATACGTGTTCTCCAGATACAATTCTGTCTGTCTGTCTGTCTGTATGCTTATCTGTCAACAAAATCATTGTTTCTTAGGAGACACGGTCGTTTACAAACCTAGAACAGCAACAGTAATAATTGAAGCAAATGACGATCCAAATGGCATTTTTTTACTTGAGTCTACAGGCAAAGCAGTGGAAGAAGGCAGGACCAATGATTTTTTGTAAGTAACTTTCAAATAAATTTTTGTTGTTCATTCATTAAGTTGTGTCCGACTCTTCGTGACCCCATGGACCATAGCACACCAGGCCTTCCTGTCCTCCACTGTCTCCCAGAGTTTACTCAAATTCATGATCATTGCATCGGTGATGCTATCTAACCATTTCATCCTCTGCTGTCCCCTTCTCCTTTTGCCTTCCGTCTTTCCTAGCATCAGGGTCTTTTCCAGTGAGTCCTCTCTTCGCATTAGGTGGCCAAAGTATTTGAGCTTCAGCTTCTGTATCTGTCCTTCCAATGAACAGTCAGGGTTGATTTCCTGTAGGATTGACTGATTTGACCTCCTTGCAGTCCAAGGGACTCTTAAGATTCTTCCCCAGCACCACAGTTCGAAAGCATCAATTCTTCGGCGCTCAGGTTTTCCTTATGGTCCAACTCTCACAGCCAAACATCACTACTGGGAAAACCATAGCTTTGATTATACAGACCTTTGCTGGCAAGGTGATGTCTCTGCTTTTTAATATGCTGTCTAGGTTTTCCATAGCTTTCCTCCCAAGGAGCAAGCGTCTTTTAATTTCATGGCTGCAATCACCGTTGGTGGTGACCTTGGAGCCCAAGAAAATAAAATCTGTCACTGCTTCCATTTCTTCCCCTTCTATTTGCCAGGAAGTGATGGGACCTGATGCCATGATCTTAGTTTTTTTAATGTTGAGTTTCAAGCCAGCTTTTGCACTCTTCTCTTTCACCCCATCAAGAGGCTCTTTAGTTCCTCTTCACTTTCTGCCATTAGGGTGGTATCGTCCGCATATCTGAGGTTGTTGATATTTCTCCCAGAAATCTTAATTCTGGCTTGTGATTCATCCAGCCCGGCATTTCTCATGATGTACTCTGCATATAAGTTAAATAAGCAGGGTGACAAAATACAGCCTTGTTGTACTCCTTTCCCAATTTTGAACCAATTGGTTGTTCCTTGTCCGGTTCTAACTGTTGCTTCCTGACCCACATACAGGTTTCTCAGGAGACAGGTAAGGTGGTCTGGTACTCCCATCTCTTTAAGAATTTGCCACAGTTTGTTGTGATCCACACAATCAAAGGCTTTAGCTTAGTCAATGAAACAGAAATAGATGTTTTTCTGGAACTCTCTTGCTTTCTCCATGATCCAGCAAATGTTGGCAATTTGATCTCTAGTTCCTCTGCCTCTTTGAAACCCAGCTTGTACTTCTGCTAGTTCTCAGTTCATATATTGCTGAAGCCTAGCTTGTAGGATTTTGAGTATAACCTTGCTAGCATGTGAAATGAGCGCAATTGTGCGGTAGTTTGAACATTCTTTGGCATTGCCCTTCTTTGGAATTGGAACGTAAACTGACCTTTTCCAATCCTGCGGCCACTGTTGAGTTTTCCAAATTCATTGGCATATTGAGTGCAGCACTTTAACAGCATCATCTTTTAGGATTTTAAATAGCTCAGCTGGAATACTATCCTTTGCCAATTCCAGTATCTTGAATCATACTTTGACGTATTTTTCAGTCTAACTTGCTTTTTATGCTAGTTTTTAAAGCAACAAGATGGTGTTGTAAGCAATTTCCATGTCCACAGTTAAACAAAGGAACAGTATGCACGATATAAGGCAAAATTAAAAATGCAACTGTAGCTGGAATCTTTGCGACCATTCTTTTTTGGAAGTAGATATGGATATAATTTTTTGCTATTTTTCTTTCAGTGACAAGATTGCATAGTCTGCAGCTTCTGAACCACACAAAACTCTTGGGTGCAGGTTCCAGAGCTCCTCCAAATGTTGCCTCCAATTTGTAATTTTTTTACAATAGCACAATGGGAAGTTATTAAATATATGAGGAATCTATTTCATTATTAAAACTATAATTAATTGTATTAAATTTAATTATATTATTGGCTCCTTCCAATTTTTGGAGTGCAGGATGGAGATTACTCAAAGACCAAGTATGTTGTGTGTGTAGTTGATTTACAAGGTAAACTTTCAGGACTATACTCTTGAATGATTTGAGATAGTATTTTGTGCACACAAGACCACGTGGAAGGAAGTAGAGGAGTATGGAGATGGCCTTGAGTTCCAGTAGTCCTTGTGGACTCTGTTTTCTGACCTGGTCTACCTCACAAGGCTGACAAAGGGACACTATCTGATAAAACATAGAAAAGAATGATAAATTAGGGTGCAAGAGATTATGAAAGAAAATGTGATGAACAAAATGGGCATAGGAATCATTTGCGATGTCACGCTGAATTACTACATGATAAATCTGTGTCAAAATCTAGCAATTTATCAACATTTTTCCCCCTGATAAAATAACATTGGTTTCTCTATTCTTTTAAGAATAAGGTACCTTCAGATATTATTATTATTACTGTCATTGTCATTATCATTATTGTGTTTTGAGCTTCCTTTATTCTGAAACTTCCCTGAATGTTCACATTTCCAAATCTGAAAAATCCCATTGGGAGAATTCCTTCATGTCATCCTTTGGGATTTAATTAAAATCCAGAAAACAAAGAGCAATGGAAAATAACAGTCAGAGACATCCCCATGTCACCTAGTAAGTAGACAAGTGCAAGAGTATTACATTCTTCCATTTGAATTTTATTGAAGTTCTCTTCATCCTTGCAAGAAATTTCATAAGCAAAGTCCCTTTTGTCCAATGAAATAAGAACTGATTAAAAAAACCTTTTCTGCCTGGCACAATAATATAAACTGAATGTGAATTTGTTGCTAAAAACACAAAACTGCATTATAAAATCAATATATAGAAATAAGGTTCAAGATAAATCTGAAGAGAAAATAATATTATCATCTAGATAGTCTATCTAAATGTATTGAATGGAAATACCGGCCAACCTACAGTACATAGTGCCTTGTAAGTTTGCTTCAAAAAGTTTTTATATTAAGAATATTTTAATCTTTATTTTCATTTATGAACATTTGTGTTAATATTAGATGAATGTGAAATCAGTCTGGCTTGTAAGAAAGTTTCTACAGTTTCAAATGCAAAATATATTATTAGTGCTTATTCATGGATGCACCCTACACCAGCAGGGTTTGAACATTTATTCTTGCTTGGCTGATCACTTTCGTTACTGTCCAATTAACTCAGCAGGAGATGTATACTTTCTAACAAGTAGATTAGTAGATCAAAGAGGTAAGTTAGTGAAACTCACTGAAAGAGAATTTCCTTGTGCTACTTAAAATTGTGGTTGCTGCTATTGCTTTCTCCCATTTATTTTAATGTGATTTATAGTAAACAGAATAAATTATGCTGATGGTAAGAAAGAATCTAAAATATATTTTAGGGCAATGTCTTTATTAGGCTACCAGATATTCACCTCCTGAGATATTGAGGTCTTTTTATCAGGCAAGCCAATGAGCGTTATGGGATGGAAAAATGCTACTTTTATTCATGATCAGAGTTTAGATGGAATACAGGAGGAATTGAATATTTAAAATGAATTCCACCCACTTTTTATGGTTAGATCACTGTTTCTCAAACTTGGCAACTTTAAGATGCGTGGACTTCAACCACCAGAATTCCCCAGCCAGCTTGAGTTGAAGTCCACGCATCTTAAAGTTGCCAAGACTGAGAAACATTGGGTTAGATTATGTCCAAGAGTATCTGTAGGATTGCTGGGAAAAGAAGCAACCAACCAGTGTTCTATAACTGAACTGAGATATCTTTTTTAATTTTGTGTATATTCTATTTTTTAGGATTCACAACACATAATTTTACCAGATGACTTTTTAAAAAGTGGAATCTTTACAGTTAGGAAGGTCACATTAGGTGAAGTACAAATTCCTGTTGTAAGACATAACCCCTTATAGTCCTCTTAGATATTCCAAGCCCAAGCTGCTCAAGGCTTTGAAAACAATTGGCTTCTAGTATAAATATTTCAAAATGATATATTTCACTATATCCAAAAAAGATTTCAAAATAATTATTTCAAAATAGTCTACATATCTCTTAAATGTTATATCATAATCCTATGTAGCATCATCTGGGAATGGATACCAGGGCCCATTCAGCTATTTCCATGCCCCCAAGTGGTGTGTGTTTAAGGCAACATTGATAATATGGCATGTTGGTGATGGTAAGGAGTCTTTTGCTCAAGGAAACAAATGAGAAAATTCTCCATGAGCACAGGCTGCCTCTAGGGCACATCTAAAGTAGCTCTTTGTATCACAGCCAGTGTTTTTAATGCTGCTTTTTTATTTCATTAAGTATTTACATTGAGCTCTTTTCCTTGTGAAAACTCAAAGGAGATAAAAGTATATTCCCAATTTGCATTCCATTGAATAGTCCTTTAGGACTGGGAACATTGCAGATGTTCAAGGTATTCTTTATTACTCTCTAAAAGTATTTTAGATGGATCATGGGGAGAATTTGGAAAATAAAAGTCTGAAAGTAGTTTTCTTTATTCTACCATACAGGATCCTGAGGCACAGAGGCTACTTTGGCAATGTTTCTTTGGCCTGGCAGCTGTTTGGCAATAATTCTGCTTTAGATCCAGGAGAAGAATTCTATGAAGTATCTGGAGTTGTATGGTTCATGGATGGTGAACAGTCACAGCCTATAACTCTTCATGCTATTCCTGATAAAATTCCTGAATTCAATGAATTTTATATGCTAAAACTTGTAAATGCTTCAGGTACATTTATCTATTTAGTGATACATTTAATATGCCATGGCCTGCTATGATTCTAGGTGGTTTAAAAAACATAAAAGCTTATGTAGAATAACACATTAAACACATATCCACATAAGGGAAGATATATCATGAGCCCCTGAATGTACTTCCTGGTGTGGTTGCTTCAGTTTTATTTGCATCCTGAAGATCCATTGGACTGGCTTTTTGATACGTTGCAGAAAAGGAGCCATCCTAACCTCAGGGGACAGGCTATTCATAAGTGAGGGGGCAAATTGAGAAAGCCTTTTTCTGGACTCCATCCCTCTTGACTTGCCACAGGGTAGCATTCTCAATCTTCCTTTTGGGCCAGCATGGAGTGGTTGGGCAGAATGTATCTGGGTCACACAGTCCCAATGTTAACAAGGACTGGAGCCAGAAAAAGTTTTGTATGTGGTAACTCCCTGCTCAATCATATTGTTCACTGGGTAGTCTTGGACCACACATCTGTTGCACTGAGCATCTTTGTAGATAGGTAGATAACTAAATGCACTGATAAGAGAGTGTGTATGAATCAGTTACAAAAATAATTTCTTGGCCTTCTTTCAATGTACTTAGGTGGGATTCCTGGTCCTGGTGGCCAGTTATCTGAAACCAACTTTTCTGTGAGTGTGATGATCCCAATTAATGATGACCCCTACGGAGTGTTTATCTTAGATCCTCAAAGCCAAGACAGGGAGGTAGCAGAAGACATTCGATCGGAAGATGATACATCCTGCATTACCAGTTTTACAGTATGGAGGCAGCAGGGAACTTTTGGAACTGTTAGGATTGGCTGGGAAATATTATCTAGCACTTTCAGAGAAGGATTACCTCTAATGATAGACTGCTTACTGCTTGGAAAGTTTCCAGATTCAGTCAAGTCAAAGCCTCATATGCGACGGCGTCACACTGGAACAAATGCTTTATATTTTAGTGGTGAAGAAAATGCATATGGGATTTTTGAGCCTGAGCTCTACGTTAGTAAAAACAGAATACTTAGCATCTTCACATTTTCAGCATGGGTAATTCCTAATGCCAACAGCGATGGATTTATAATAGCAAAGGACAATAGTAATGGACTAATATATTATGGAGTGAAAATAGGCACAAACGAATCCCATCTTTCTGTAGAGCTGTATTACACACCATTGCAGTCTAATGTGACATATATAGCTAAGATCACAGTTATGAAATACTTGGAGGAAAATATTTGGCTTCACCTTCTGATTATGCTCAATAATGGCACTCTTGAGTTTTTCATTGATGGGCATCCTGTGCCTGGGGGCATTAAGAGTCTCAAAGGAAAAGCAATTGCTGATGGTAAGCAACATATTTTTTTATTATTATTATTATTATTTTATCCCAACTTTTTTATATATAACTCAAAGTGGCAAATGCACCTAATATTCCTGCCTCCTGTTTCCCCACAACAACCACCCTGTAAAGTGGGTTGGGGTCTTGTAACTAAAATTTGGGATGACCAAATTCCATTCAGTAGTGAAATTGCTGAAGGTATTAAATATTTAGATAAAAATTCAACATTCGTTTAAGCCTTTTAAGATTTAACAGAAACCAGAGTTTTACATTACATTAAACTTTACAAGTCACAAAAATGTACACTACTCCTCTTTGTTCAAGCTACAGGCTTCCACTTTTGCTTTTGAATAAATCAGGTTTCATTATGCCCTGATGTGTTCAAACAATGGCTAGATAAAACAAATGAAATTAAAACATATTGTTTCATGAAGCCAGAAGAATCTCTTTTAACTACACTGGACTGAAGTAATGCATGCATTTAAAACGTTAATTTTAATTATATTGAAGTCAGCCTTCCTGTTTTAGGTAGTGAAATTCAAAATGAGTGATTATGCACTAATCAGAATTTAATTTTTTAAAAATAAAATGTTTGAGCATTAAAAACAATTTATATATTTGTATGCCTGTTTTCTCTAGGACCAGGAATAATGAGAGTTGGTGCTGGCATGAATGGTGGCAGCAGGTACAAAGGACTGATGCAAGATGTGAGATTTTATGAATGCAAATTAACGAAGGATGAGATCAGTGAACTTCATGCCATGCCAGCAAGGTCTGATTTGTACCCCATCTCTGGATACTTAGAATATCGAGAAGGAGAAAGCAATAAATCATTCATTGTTTCTGTCAGAGATGACAAAGAAGAGGAAGGAGAGGAGGTGTTCATTCTAAAGCTTATTTCAGTTTATGGAGGAGCACGAATTTCACAAGAAAACACAACTGCAACATTAAGAATCCAGAAGAGTGATAATGCCAATGGACTATTTGGTTTCACAGGAGCGTGTATTCCAGAGGTAGAAAAAAACTATTAACTTGATCCATGAAAATCCTTAATTCAAACCTAACCAGCATACTTATTGGATACAGGTAGTCCTGGTGTAGCAATTGCCTCGTTTAGTGACTGTTTACAGTTACGACAGTGATGAAAAGTAACTTTGCAACAAATCCTCATTTATGACCTTCGCAGGTCTGTAAAGCAAAGGAAAGCTGAAGTAAGATCATAAGCACAATTGTGGTTTCACTTAACGACCACTTCGCTTAATGACTGAGTTGCTGGTCCCAATTGTGGTCAGTAAACGAGTACTACCTGTATCCTCATTTTCTTTTCAGTTTCAGCCCACCATATGCAATATGGGGATACTGATACTGACCTTGTAATCTTACAATAATTTCAACTCTTCTGCATAGATTCAGTTGTTCAGAGGGGACCTGCAGATTGCTATCAAAATGCAGTCCTCATGTTGCATAATCTTGTTAGTTGAAAAGTCTTCATACTAGCAACACATAATCCAGGGGAATTATTTGAATTAGTTTAGCAGTAACCTGGGGAATTGTTAACTGGTGGTAGGCTTATAAGCAGGTAAAGTATACAGGCAAATAACACCATGGGAAGTGGAAAAAGAATGGTAGCAAATTAAGAGAGAGGCTTTCTTTTAGACTATTAACTTGGGGAGACAATGGATAGAAGACTTTTGTCTACTGAGTAGAATTTTTATCTCTTACCATGCTTTGCAGATGATTATCATACAAACTCTGACTTTAAGAACAGATGCCTCCTTGTTTTCTTATTTTATTCCTACCTTTTTCTTTTGTTTCATGCATTTTATATGGTAACCTTGCCAATGAGAAGTGTCTCCTTGTTCATCATTGGTAAACTGCTCTGGGAGCCCAAAAGAAGGATGAATGAATGCATTTAAAAGCTGAATATTGCTTTTACTGTAACGTATGAATGTGACATCATACTACATTTCCATCCAGACCTCAAAACAAATCTTCTGTTTATCATACTGTTTACTGCAATTTTTATTTGTTTATAGGTTTCTAATGAAGGTTCTACTGTATCTTGTGTAGTGGAACGCACCAGAGGAGCCCTGGATTCTGTTTCTGTCTCTTACAGTATCTCTCAGATTGATTCTTATGGCTTTAATTACACTGTTACTGACTTTGCTAGCAGTCACGGAATGATAACATTCCTTCCTTTCCAGAGATCAGAGGTAAATCATACATTCTTCTTCAAGTTAATCATATGGTTGTTATTCATTGCCACTTCGAAAATTTGGATAATATATTTTGCTAATCTTATGCTCAATGTTGTTGCTTATGGAAATAATTCTTTTTGATTACTATCAATGTATTTTCAGGAATGCAAACTAATTTCAGTATTTATAACACGATTTCTGCTTTTAACTGAAGGTTCATTGCCCTAGTTACAGATTGTAGCTAATTTGTATTTATTTGCACTGTATTTATTTACACTAAGTGTTGTCATGAGTAAGTATGGCGAGCAGGGGGCTCCCATCCAGACTGTCAAGCACATGCGTAGCACTGAGGAATTGTTCAGCCATTCAAAGAGACACAGACCGGGACCGCCTTAACCCTTGGGGGTTATATGTCTGGGTTTTTCCCACGCTTCTTCAGTTTGTTAGGATTCCTGTTAAGTACTAGCAATAAATATTAGAGACCAGTTCCTCGTCTCAGTGTGTTTCCTGGTTGTTAGGACAAGTGTAGACTGATGAATAACAATTAGAGTGGAAATGCCATAATATCTTTTCAAACAACAGGCAGTATCAGATAGTCTGGGTAAATCTTTCATTGTAATAGCACTAACCTTTGTACAAGAATTTTTTAAAATTAAATAATTGTGATACTTAGGGGACCATCCCTTGACACTTGTGTCTTCCATGATTCTAAACTTCCATCTGAAAATAGCTTGCCCTGGCACCTATTTTAATGTTCTTTTATCAATATACAACTATCCCTTAATTTTTCCCAAGCCTTTTAAAATCACAGTGGAGTTTTTAACTATATTTTAGCTTTCTTTATTTTTTCCTATTTATATTTCTTTTAAGTATTTCTATATTTGTATGATGTTTTAATGCTGCCTTTAGTATTTTAGCATTATGTTGTTCATTTTTAAATTCCTGCTTTATTTTATCAGTGTCTAAATAATGCTTTATTTGCAGTAGTTTTTAAATAATAGGATTAGGATAAAATAACGGTTGATTAACCAAAAGTGCTTACATGAGATTTTGAATCCATTAGAAAACCTCTTCAGGTTAATATATCCCTAAAATTGAGTACAGGTATATTCTCAGACTGAAATTAGGGTTTCACATATTCAACAATGTTTATGTAAGTTTCTCACATTTTTGGATTTGCCTTTTTAGTGCAATGACAGTATTTTTATTTAATTGTGTTTTCTTTCTGCCTCTTCTTCTCTATCCCTTTTCTTCCTATCCCCAGGTTTTGAATTTGCTTGTGCTTGATGATGATATACCTGAACTGCAAGAATATTTTCAGGTGACATTAGTATCTGCTGTTACTGGAGATGGAAAAACAGGCTCGACCCCTACCAGTGGAGCTAGCATAGATCCAGAGAAGGAAACTACTTACATCACCATCAAAGCTAGTGATCACCCTTATGGTAATAATTATAGGGATTCTGTTCACACATTACATTTATTATTGATATGTATAGATTACTGTATAGTTATTCACATATAGCATCAAGATGTAGGCAGTTGGTGTATGCTATGGACAGTTTGCTGATCTTCAATGTAATGCAACATGCATATGTTCAGGTAAGAGTTCTGGATTATTTAGCATTCTTCATCCATTGCTATATGTTACTAAGTGTAAAACACCTGCCTAACTCTCACAGCATTTCACATATATGACTAAAATAGTTAATGTGGAAACCTTGTAAAATTACAGCCACTGTTCTACTAGTTATGCATCCTGTTATGTTTAATAGGACTTGCATAGGATTGTACTCTCTAGCAAAATCACTAATTCTTCCTAAACCATGATAATATTAAGTAATCCTATTATAAGAAGTTTTACATGTGGCTGTGTCCCATCAAAAACAATTACAGGATGCAATATTTTTATGATATTGAATAAATATATCAAGAAACATTCTTTGCTGATCAAAATGCATTGTCTCCCTACCCCATCCCCAAAATGAGAATGTGTGAGATTTAAGAGTTAAAAGGACAGAGTAGAGAAAAATGCTGCAGCTTTATTAATGGAACCAATAGGGAAGGAGATGTTCCTGAGGCTGAAATGTCTGATTATTCAGATAATGTAATGTTGATCTGCAAAGGAGGCCATCAGAGATTGCCCTAAAAGATTGCCCTATCAGTGCAGTGTTACAGATTTTTGAGTAACCCAGGCCCCTGCCTCTGTATGCTTGTAATCCAGGCCACATGGGCATTACCTCCTGGCTATTGGGTTCAGAGCAGGTGTTCAGATTATGGAGTGAAGCACCACTGGAAGAGGCAGTGATGAAATTTCTATCAGTGTTAGAAGCATCAGCTACATCCAAGAGCAATCTACAGCTGACAAACATCAATTGGATATAACTTCCTGTGGGTTGTCTGCTATGGCATATATATTATTTATTATTGTTTTTTCTTTAGAATAATTGCCTTTTATTATCTATAGATATTCAAGGATTTAATTAATTGCTATAAACAGTTATTTAAATAATTTAGGCAGTTCATCATCTAAGAATCAGCATGGCACTCTACATGGCTCCTGCCTTTCCATGTTTTCTCTTTTCAAGTCACTATCAATTTATGCCAACTGGGGAAAGACAGGGACTGTTTTTTACTAGAGTTAATTATCCAATTGCAAAATTGCATACCTAAACTTATTTTTCCATATTTGTATGCAAATTCACTTGAAAAGGTAGCCCTGTCCACATGGACATGGATCTTTATATATTCAATTTATGTATCAGAGACAAACTGATTTTTATTAATAAATGTTTTGCCGGCACTTAAGGCTAAATAATGCAAGATGTATTTTTTTCACCTGTCAGGTTTGTTACAGTTCTCTGTTGGGCAGCCTCCTTCAGACAATGATGAAATCATTCTTTCAGCCATGACAGCACCCCACATTACTGTCAAGGAAGAAGTAGGACATGTCAGCTTGCTTGTTGTTCGAGCCCAAGGCCTACTTGGGACAATTGTGGCACAATACAGAACAGTTGCACTAACAGCATTCAGCCCTCAAGATTATCAGGTATATGAAAAGCTCTCTAAAAGAGTTCATAAAGGCCAATTAACTTTACCTTTATGAGTTTATCATTGGAATAGTACACTCAATGTGTACTTTTCAGTGTTTCAGAGTGAAGAGAATAGTTGGGATTGCTTATAGTGTGGTGTTTTCCCTGCTACCTGTGGAATTCTTGCCTGAGCTGGGTTCTGTTGTTGGATTGGCAATAGAGTTCCCTAGGCCTGGGGATTTCAATTTGCCACTCCATGATGTTGAGTCCAAGGTAGCTTAGGAGTTCGTGGCCTCCACCGCAACCATGGACTAATCCCAAGTCATTGATAGCCTGACACATACCAGGAGCCTCATGTGGATCTTGTTTTTAATTTGGGGTGGTTGAGACATGATTGGGCAGTGGAGCACACTAACATCAGTCCGTCGCCGTGGTCAGATCACTCTCTGGTTGCTTTTTGATTCGCTGGTGTCAATCCTCCCTCCTCAGAGACAGGGCCTGTTGGATTGGCCTGCCCCAAGTGACTGTTGTCATCCTTGCCATCTTTACTCTTCATTTTTGTCCCTTGTTGTTTTTCTTGTTTTTAATATTTTAAACAATTTGTAAACCACCCAGAGTCGCTGGGAGTTGGGCAGCATATAAATAATAATAGTAATAGTAATAATATGTTTGATCAGAAGGCCAGAAGGCAGCTTTAGATTTGCTCAAACTAGAGAGCAGGGGGTTCTAATGAGCCATCAGTTTTGCCACCTTCAGTGGTCCATAGGAGCACAATTCATCCAAGATACTTTGGATCATCTGTCCTAGAAATTCCAGTGCCATTTGAACATTAATATTAACACTAGTTGTCTGTATATGTTTGTATGTTTGTGTTTTTTGTATATATACATATGTGTAATTTGCACTTATGTGTGTGTTTCTGTTTATATAATTTGTACCTTCCTAAAAGGGAGGCAACTCTCTTATACTGTGAGGTCATCAAATTGTGTGGGATGATTCAATCACCAGTGTGTTCAGCTGTAGAGAGAGTGGAAGGTACCAGAACTCACCAGTATTCCTGTAATTTTCAGTACGGCTCCTAATAATCTTCTCTCAATTGTGACACAGTGAGACTGTCATGTGTGTCCTGGGAAAAGCAAAGCAGACATATATAGTATTAATTGGCATACAAACAAGTTATATTTCAGATTGTTTTTCCCCTCTTATGTCCATAAACAGATATTAATACAAATGACAACTGTTAGCTTTTTTTTCCCTGCAGGGAATTACAGGAACCTTGGAATTTCTGCCAGGAGAAAGATACAAGCACATTCTTGTTAACATTACAGATAATTCTATCCCTGAACTGGAAAAGGCTTTCAAAGTAGAATTGCTGAATCCAGATGGGGCAGGTAAAGGTTCATAGAATAATTTCAACACATACTGTCTCTTTGGAAACTGAAATTTAGTTACGTTTAATTCATTCTGGCAAAATTCTTTCAAAAGTGAATTGAATTTTCTTCAAAAAAAAGCATAAAATCTTTAATTTTCTTTTGAAGATGTTAGCTTCATATCTTCGCTGTGGTTAAACTAAACAATACTCCACATAAAGTAGGCACTATGTAGGCTTTGAGGTACCATGATACTAGGGTATATGTCAAAACTTCCCCTTTATCTGATACACAGTTATCTGAAGCTTCCCCAAAACCTCATATACCACGTCTAGGAGTATTCTTTAGCTTTATGATAACCCCAGAACTGAAGCCAATTCCAACTGTTGACTGCCTCTGATACCATGAAAGCATTATTGCACAGACACTTTTGCTGTATGACAAATATCTATAATTTAGCCCCATGTGCTCAGGATCTCTAACATCAGTTGCGGAAAATGAAAGCACACTGTTTCCAGCTATTCATGTTACTTTTTTGCAAGCCATAGAATTAAAAATTGGTATTAACCGTTATCTTAATGGTTCATCTTTGATATATTTAAAGGATGAAAAATTAAATCAAATCAGAGTCAAACTGCAATCTTCATTTTATTGTCATCATAGGATGTAAAGTTGCTCTTGATAAGTTGTAGTAAGATTATCTCTCCACCTTCCATTGCCTAAAAGTAAACAGTACATCTGCATATTGCTTTCCTAATCCAAGCATCAGAGCAAACTTTTGAATAGAAATTACTTCCTAGCTGATCTTGGCTGATCTTTAAAAATCTAATCTGGTTAAAAGTTGGATGAGACACCACCAGGAAATCCCTGGACTACAGGCTAGACTGTGAAGTAAAAAAAAAAAACACAGATGAACGCAATGTGAAATAGCTTCTTCTTTGTTGGGAAGAAAACTACATGGACTTCTGTAGTTACCGCCCGAAGTCACTTGTTCGGATGGGTGGCTATAGAAATTAAATAAATAAATAATTAAATTTGAGGAAGTCTATTCTGTAATTAATTAAATCCCCCCTTATTTGTTTTAGCATTGTTTCCAGCACATATTAATTCAGAGAATTTCAGTTTATAGATTCTGCCTTTTCCAATTTCTTTGCTCTTTCACTTATGAAGTGTCTGTCGCTGTCATTTAAGGATAGTTGATATAGGTAGCTAACAAAAAAGTCTCAGCTTTGCTTTTTATTAACAATTCTTAAGGTTTCAGAATCCTTTTAAAGTTTTCAGGTCCATCTTCTTTGTTTGCCTTTGTCCCAAATGTTTTGAAATGCTACCTATCACCCATTTTATATATATATGTGTGTGTATTGTGTATCTTTGTCTTCTTAAAGTTGCTGAACTCTTTAATGGTGGCAGTGGTAGTGGTGATGGTGATTTGGACTTCTTTCCTGCTGTCCATCAATACAGTAAGCAGTTAATTCTGGATTTTTTTCCCTTTCTCAGAAGTATGGTTCATTGTTTTAAGAACAGATTTGGCAACTTTAAGATGTGTGGACTTCAAATTTGGCAACTTTAAGATGCATGGACTTCAACTCCCAGAATTCTGGTTGTGGAATGCTGGGAGTTGAAGTCCACACATGTTAAAGTTGCCAAGTTTGAAAAACACTGCTTTAAAAGAAGCTGTACAATATTGTACAATCACATCTTAATGAGAACTTAGCTAATTTATTTTGCAGAGTCCTTGGTGCTCTCTGAGCCTTGTTGTTTTCTTGCAGACGTTTCATTGCCAGACTAGGCAACATCTTCAGTGAGAAGAGGGAGTGGGCCTTGCTCTCAGTTTATATACAGTGGCTTGCCCTGCTTGTGTTGGTGGGGGTGTTGTTCTCTCCTTAGGAGTTCTTTGACTTGGTTGTTGTTTGCTGCTTGGTTGATTGCCTGAGTTAATAGTTCCTTGATTAAGGTGTATAAGCCCAAGAAGAAAAAACAGGAGTTATTTACAACATACAGTGCAAAGACTGTAACAGCCACTATGTAGGACAGACAGGCAGAAGACTAGCAGAGTGCATCCACAAACACCAACTAGCAGTCAGAAGACATAATGAGAACTCCTTAATCTCACAGCACATGGACAGACTGAACTATAGTTTCAGTTGGGAAACCATGAGCATCCTAAACCAAGCCAAATCCAAAAATGCCAGAGAATTCCTGGAAGCCTGGCACTCAGACAAAGCAGCCATCAACAGACACGTAGAGGTAAACAACATTAACATACCATTCAAAAGAGACAATGAAAAGCCAAAAAATCAGAACACCTCCCCACTAGCAATCAACACCCAGATATGCAAAAATCAGCACTAGGATTAACACCAGATGAACAATCAAACAGCACAATACACCCTAATCAAGGAACTATTAACTCAGTCAATCAACCAAGTGGCAAACAACAGCCCAATCAAGAAACTTCCAAGGAGAGAACCACACCCCCACCAACACAAGCAGGGTAAGCCACGGTATATAAAATGAGAGCAAGGCCCACTCCCTCTCCGCACTGAAGATGATGCCTAGTCTGGCAATGAAACGTCTGCAAGAAAACAACAAGGTTCAGAGAGCACCAAGGACTCCACAGTTCAACCCTGAGCTACAAATATTTGCTTCACTTTATTTTGCTTTGCCTTTTTCCCCCTTCCTATTCAAAGCCTGCAGACTGGTTTGTTTTCAAAGTATATTACCAGATTTCCTTCCTGGGGACATAAGCAGAGCTCTCTGTGTCCCAAGGCACAATTTTCAGATCCCTCCCACCCCTGGCATGGTAAGAAAGCTCTCATGCCAACCTCCTACATTTCTGTCATGATGATTTACATATAAGATGTTTTTTAAAGACTCTTCTGTGCCCTAGCTCTTTCCCAGACCCAGAAAGTTCAGGGAAGCTTGCTGAATGAGATAAGCTATAACACTAAGTTGGGAAAAGGGGAATCCTCTGAAAATCATGTGGAGGTATATTCCAAGAATAGAATTTATTCAATTTAATGAGATCTTCCAACCTTTGGAAGAAGATTTTCAATACGTTAGATGACTGCTGTGAGGAGGAAGTGGCAGAAAAGCTGCCTCCTTCTAAAAGATTTTTCTCTGGATCTACTTGTGTGTTTAGGATTGCAGTTCAAACCTTTTGGGATATATCAAATAACATTTATTTCAGTTCAGTTGTTTTTATTTGATATAGGCTACTAAACTTTGGGTATTATAAGCAAAGGTGTGATCCAATTGATTAGTTAGAATTAATGCATCATATATATCTTTATCCTTGATATCAGCAGGCAATCTGGGAATAGCATCTCATATCATAGTGACTATTGAAGCCTCTGATGATGCTCATGGGGTTTTTGAGTTCAGTGCTGAATCCCTCTCTCTCAATGGAACAGAACCTGAGGATGGAAGAGGAACCGTTACATTTGAGGTCAACAGATATGGTCCCATATACTATTCTTGAGTTTGCATACTTTACTTGTTATGGAAATGCTCCATGCCTATATACTTTTTCAAAAATAGGACTTCTTTTGGTGATAACTGTAGTAGTCATGATCTCTCTCCCAACTCTCTCTAATAGGCAGAGATACCTGAGTTTCGTGAGATAGGAAATTAGAAATACTTTAGTTTTTACTCACTTACAGTACCCATATTAGTGATGCTCCAATTCAGTGACAAGAAGCATAGGACACAGAATAATAATTTTATAAAGAAGAGGTCCATGCTCATGAGATCGGGGATTGTGACTATATGACAGAAAGGATTACAAAAAATGCTGAGTGCCTAGAAATCTTTTCTCAAATTCATTTTGCTGACTAAAATTGCAAACATGCATTTGTGTAGTATGTAAGGTGGCAGGGGAGCCTCTATCTAGCTAAGTGATTTGGTTATTTGTCCTCCATGATGCAATAATAATGACGTATTGCTTTGCTTTTCAGGTTATTAGACATCATGGTGCATTGTCCCAGGTGATGTTATATTGGTTTATAGTGCCAAATGATACTGAAGATGTAGTTGCAACAAGTGGCGACATAACTTTCCACATAGAGCAAAGAAAAGCAAACTTAACTGTGCAGATATTGCCTGATGAAATTCCAGAACTAGACAAGACATTTTCAGTTTGTATCATTAATATTACTTGTGGACGACTTGGAGTTCACACAAATGCTACATTGACTATTCTTGCAAATGATGACCCATATGGACTTTTGATTTTCTCTGAAAAAAATAGGCCAATTAAAGTTGAGGAAGAAACCAAGAATGTCACCCTTACGATAGTAAGGTTGAAAGGTCACTTGGGCACAGTCAAGGTTACATATAGAACCATGCGTGACGAAGATGAGTCACCCTATCTGCCATCAAATATTGCAAGGGCAACATTGAAGGAAGATTATCTGCCCATTTCAGGATTTGTAATTCTTTTAGCCAATGAAAGTGAAGCTACGCTAGACTTCCCTATTCTGGATGACAGTGAACCAGAGAAATCAGAATCTGTATTTGTTGAGCTTCTTGGTGCTACTTTGATAGGAGAAGTCCATCATCAGCCATGTAAGGCGAACTCTGTATTACTTTTGTTCAGTAATATGTAAAGCCTAATCTAAATTATATTTTCTTTACAAAATTATATTTAGCAATACTATACATGACTAAGAGCCACTTTGGTTTGGCGGTTAAGGTACTGAGCTAGGAGTGGGAAAATCTGACTTCTAGTCTTGTCTTAGGAACAGAAGCCAGCTGGTTGACTTTGGGCCACTCTATTTCAGCCCCAGGAAGAAGGCAATAGTTCTGAAAACTATATAACATTCTCCAAATATATATCAGTGCATAGTGAAGAGCATAGTCAAATATTAGCAAATTGGTAGCAACGTTTGTGAGTGGCAAAGGATTCAGTAGCAATGTTAATTATCCCACTTGAATGAAAATCAGAATATAATTGTTCAGTAAAGTCCTGCAGGCTGTCATAGTGACTTTCCTTTAGTTCCTAATCATCTGAATGTTTTCAGCTTTGAAGCTCTGTGAGAAAAAAGAAACATCTTGGACCTTTCATCACAAGAATCTTAGATCTAATTATTTACTTCATGCTAAATCTGTGGAAAAATAAGAATCTAAAAGTATAGGAAATATAGAAAATGCCCTGATGGATTGTGTCAAAAGTTCACTGTAGTTGCAGATGTAAAGTGGGATGGGGTGGATTAAGCTGCAGATAGAAAACTGTAGTGAATACTGACCTTTTTGAAGATCTTCCTTGATTTCTTCCATGTTTTGCCTTGCTCCCTGTTGCTACCATTGAAAGAAATTAGGTATATTAAGTAGGTGTTAAGAGCCCCCTTAAATGATGAAGGAACTTTGGATCCTCCAGATTTCAAGTCATTTCCCCACCACCACCTTTTTCTGTTCCTGGGTAGCTTTTTTGGATCTTTCTAATTACTTCAATAGAATATTATCAATATTATCAGCAATATCTGTCTGTCTGTCTGACTCCATTTGACAGGGCATTCCCTCTAAAATAGGTATCCAAAGAGAGGGACCAGATTGCTTCCCCCCTCAGTGCTTTTTTCTTCTACACCAAGGTGTTCTTATAAAGTTGTAAAGTCAAGATATGAATGCAATAGCTTTCCCTAGCTTTATGTCCCCAGTAGCTGTCATTTAGTGATAGGTCTCCCCAATATCTGTCTCCAAACATAGATATATTTCATTTTGATCTCATGGTTTATACAGCTCATGCCTGGCTACTGCTCTCATTTATATATTAGAGATTTAAATGAGAGCTGATAGTAGATGGAAGATTATTGTTTTATTGTGAAATTCCAATGTACAGTTATTGTAGAGAAATAAATTGGAAATTCTTCAAAGTTCTTCTGTATTTCAGTTTCAGATTCTCCTCGCCTTGGATCTAGTGCTGATACAATTGCTCATATAATTATCAATGCCAATGATGATGCTTTTGGAACATTACAGCTCTCTGCACCAGCTGTCCAAGTACCTGAAAATTACATTGGACCAATAATCAATGTCACAAGAACTGGAGGAATGTTTGCAGATGTTTCTGTGAAATTTAGAGCAGTGCCAATAACAGCGACTGCCGGTAAGAGAGTGAAGAGATTACAATGAAATGGCAAAAAGGTACAACAATGTACACTGACTTTAGCTATAAGCAAATGGTAAGAATAATGTCACAAAGCTTTATATGGGACATGACTGCATGTCATACAATCTTTTAGCACATCCAGGAATTCAAATATTTTGTTGTTATTTGAGCATTTGTTACTCATGCAATTGAAACTATGTGATGGCTAGAATGGGGTTGTGTTCATTGGTCCCACCCCAGTCACTCATTTTTGCTAATTACATCCATACATTGAGGCAAAAGATCTGAACTGGGGAGCCCACTTTAAATACATGGTCAGGCTTCCTACTTGACACCATCCATCTCAATGTATAGGTGAGCCCAGGGAGGATATTATAATACAGTGTAGCCCCCTGCATGAGTAATAAGAAACATTTTCTGTTGAATTCAAGATCTTCTGGATGACAATACTCATCTCTCTTTTTTATACAGTGCATTAGTTTGATAGCAATGCTTCCTAAAATCCCAGAAGTAACTGTAACTTAAGGTAGTTTTCCAGAAATCAGGACTCTTCTCTGCATTACTTCTTCACCATTCCTATAAACAACATAAAATAGTGTTGAGGCTAAAACTCTTAAAAGAGCACTTGCCTTGACTGTCTGACCATTAGTTTTTCCTCCAGAAACTTGTATCATCTCCTTGGATTGCTTTTTGGATTTCTATGGAGAGGAAAAGGATAATGATGTGGTACTATGCAAGCTTTCAGGGTAACCATTTATTATCCTCCTATGCCAAGTGACTGAAATGCTTTTTTACCTTCTTCCTTCATTCTGATATCTGCTAACATGGCTTTATAATGGGGTAAGATGTAGAAATGTTTCAGCTTGGAATAAGCAAAAGAAAAACATACGTTAGAGCACGTGTTCCTTTGCTGAATTCAGGTTTATATGGGCATTATATGATATGTTTCAATTTAAATTTGCATGTAACTATTATTGCATTAATTAACCTGAGATAATCTTCCAGGTTTTCCAGATATATTGTTCTCATAGTAAAAAAGATTCATTTGATGATACGGCAAGTCATCTTAGCTTTCGAATAATCAATTCAGAGCAAATGGTACCAATCATCTGTATACGTACTTTTCTTGGTGCCTGTTTTCAGTAGACCATGGGCCCTAACATTCTCTCTCCAAAGAATCTCTAACCCACCATTTAGGGAGATCTGGGCTACAGCAGTATGAAAGATGGAATGGTTAAGAAACATGAATGCCAAGTATTTTTATAGGATAAAATAGCTGGTATTGTTTCAAGCATATTCCTATTACCTTCCCCAATCTTTCTCATAGACTCTGCTCATCAGACCTGAATTACTAATACTGTAAAGAAATAGCATCACCATGTTTTTGAATAGGCATCTTTGTCATACACAGGTGAAGACTACAGTGTAGCCTCCTCAGATGTTGTCTTACTAGAAGGAGAGACCAGTAAAGCCGTGCCAATTTATGTAATTAATGATATTAATCCTGAAATGGAAGAGTCCTTCTTTGTACAGCTGCTCAATCAGACAACAGGGGGAGCACTACTTGGGAGTCTAACTCAGGCTGTTATAACTATTGAGGCTTCAGACAATCCATTTGGATCTTTTGGTAAGGTTGCATTTGAATGTTAATAATCCCATCCATGGCATGAGAAATATCACAGTAGATTTAATTAACAAGTTTAAAATTACCTTTCATCTCAGCAACATTTCTTTTCAAAATACTTTATCTTAGTACTGAACATTTCTTCCTTTTTTGGAGACACTTCCTCAGAAACCATGATAAAGTGCTTTAGATTAGTGTCAGTGCTCTCACACTGGGCTCTCAAGGACTTTGCAATTTAAAATTTAAGACCCAAACAAGACATTACAGCCCATGTAATCCTTTTTTGTCTCTTGATAAGTACTGTGAAAGGAAAGAAGACTTTAGTCTTTCCCATCTTTGCTCCCCTCTCTGCCCACCCCCTGGTCTGCTATTCATAGTAGAATGAAAGCTACTTCGGTCCTAAATTTCAAACTGGCCTCTTGGGCACTCTGTGAAATCAGGGTATTCTTTTGTGATATTAGAGAAGACTTTTCAAAAGCAAGATGAATACACATCAAAAGAGAGAGGGGAGGAGCAAAACCTATTTTAAACCTACTTTTTAGTCTACTTCACGTGGTTCTGGTGAAGTTAAAAGATATATATTGTTCATATTCACCTCAAGCAATTGGTAATAAAATTAGAATATAAATATAGTCAATACAGTGATATTAAAGGCATGGACCATTGTTTACTTTTGTTAACCAACAACTGGAGAAAGATTAAGCCAGCCAGCATTCTGGACTAGCAGGGAAACTTTTCAGTACAATTTGGAGTTGGAGTGGTAAAATTTTATGAACTTCCTCATGTTCCTATTCCTCAAGTTCCTATTCCTCAAGTTCATATTAAACAGAGATTAAAGACATTTGTAGAAGGTTTAGCAATACTCTCTCTACCCGAGTGTCATCAGATTCTGTTCTATGGACTCTGCTGCCTCTTTTTTGAATGAGGATGAGGTCATTCAGGCAGCAGAAATGCAAGCACTGCATCTCTGGTGCTGGATTTCCATGTGATCCTACTGTCACTTTTGCTCTTGTTGGAGTGGACAGTGCAAGCTTTGTTTACTCTTTTAGGAAAATCTATTCAAAATTACACTATGCAGTAGCTTATAAAATCCACTGACATTAGCATTTGATTACCAACATTCAATTTCTAATTAACTTATGTATTAAAAGGTATGTAATGAATGGAAAAATAAATTAAAGTGAAAATATAAAATTTCATGTTACTAGTTTTCCAGATCACTGATATAGTTGTCAAAGAGCCTGAGGCCAATACAGTGATGATAGACCTGCCAATTATTCGCAATGCTGGAACGCTTGGCAATGTGACCATTGAATGGATTGCCACCATTGATGGGCAATTTGCTGTCAGTGATTTAAATGCCTTCTTAGGCAACGTTCAATTTTTCCCTGGGGAAGCCATGAAGAACTTGACATTAGAGATTCTGGATGATGATATTCCAGAAATTGAAGAGGTAAGCTCAGAAACAAGACAAAATGTGAAAAGAAAAATTATTATTTGTGATTTTTTTAAAAAATAAGTGCTTGTCTATAAAAATCATAGGTAATAAAATGTGGGACTTGTGAAAATGCAGTACTATGGAATGAGGATGATGATGATGAAAATGGAAGTATTCATTGATTTGTGGCGATAACAGGAATCCAGGGAAAACTTTCTGCTGCAGGGTTTTTTGCTGAGTTCCCAGTTCTCCAGTGTTGATCCATAGTTATCTTATCTTCTAGAGCAACTTTTCAAGAATTATACTGAGCTATTGCAGGAATGAAAATTGTTCCCTTGAGTACCACTAGAACTCTCTTGAGCGTTGGCTTGAGAGAATTATACATTTTAAATTGCTAATACCTTGAAGTTCAGGAATAATTTATTTTTTGTTTGGGAATTTTGTGGCCATGTTTAATTTCAGAATTGTATTACATTCACAACAAAACTGAAAACATATGACTAATGGTATTTTACTCTATCATACTAAGTGCTTTGTCCAAAATATTTTGCAGATTATCAGAGTGGAATTAACTCAGGCTTCCAATGGAGGTACTATTGGACTAGATAGAGTGGCAAATGTTGTAATTCCTGCCAATGATAAGCCATATGGTACAGTTTCCTTTCAACAAAACTTGTATCGCATTCAAGAGCCATTGGAGAGAAGTTCAGTTGCAAATATAACAGTAAAGAGAAGGTCTGTTTAATACTCTAATACTTTACTAGTTTATGTCTAATACATTACTCAGTTTCTCTGTAATACATTATTTATGGTGCTATATTACAGCTTACAGCTTAATGGAGAGAACACAGTTTGTAGATAAGAATGAGGCAATAATTAATATACTTTTTCAGTAAGCCAACACAAACAAACCTGAGTGTAGGAAGAGATTTTCCTTGATAGATTCTGGAGTTGCTTGAGACATGTAGAGTTTTTGCTATAAGGAAAAAATAACAAAGAATGCTGCAGTCTATATAATAAATGTTTCCTCAAAAGCAGTAATTCCCACTGATTTTGATATGATCTTTCAAATAGTGTGCATAATATATGAACTTTACTTTAAATATATGTATGTGTTTGTGTATGTTCCTGTTTTGTAAGCATTAATTTTAACTATCTCCCATAGGTATAAAAACAATGTGAAATAGCTGTTCTTAAACAATAGCAGATGAATATGCTATATGAATATGTATATGAATAGCTGCCTTTTTATTTACAGTATATCTAGACATTCTGGTCTATAAGGACAGGTTGTAATTAGGCAGACCTAACTGAAACACATCAGCAGAATCATTGCAAAATAATCACATTTATTTTCTATTTCTATGTGTTATAAAGATTAAATAAATTATATAAGGGTGGTGAAGTATGATTCTTGCTGACAGAGAGTGAAGCTGAGAACCCCAAGTAGCGTAGTTTAAAAGTAAGGACACCAAGGAAAGGTCTTGAATGAAGAGCATAGAGAGGACTTCTATTTGAGTAAACATCAGAACATATAAGCTAATTCCCACATCTGGTTACTCCTGAAAAATTAAAAAAGAAAAATGTAGGAACCATCCCTATTTCTTTGCTTCCCTTTCTACTTTTCATTCTAAGCATCTGAACTAAGGTTACAGTATCCTGTAAAGTATCCTGTTTAAAATATAAAGAAGTTCAGAGCTATGCTTCATTTTTTTATTTTTTTTGCATTTTCCCCCTCAAATTTAACTATGATTACTATATCAAAAAAACTGTTTTAATCGTTATAAATGTGTCGCTTATTTAATTTGTAGTGGTGGAAGATTTGGTCAGCTGCAGATATTTTACAGCACTTCCGAAACTGATTTCATAACACTTGCCCTAGAGCAAGGGCTGGATGTATTATGCTACTATGAAGCACCTATACAAGGAATTCCAGATGAAACTCATGTGACTAGAGTGAATATTTCACTAGCCAATGATTCTCTGTACACTTGTGCTATTCTTTGTTTGAAAGATCAAGCATGTTCAGCTTTTTATTTCTCCGGCACCTCTGAAATTCCATCATGCTTTTGGGTGGCATCTTGGAGTAGCTCAGTAACCAACAACTCAGGATTCTGGATATACAAGAAAAACCTTACCACTCTAACTCCTATTCTGACTACACAAGCAATTGCTAATAATGACTACGAGCCTGTTACAAGCCAGTGGGTGATCATGGAAGAAGGACAGGAATTTGCAAACCTCACAGTCTCCATACTACCTGATGATTTTCCAGAACTGGATGAGAAGTTTGTCATCTCTTTGTTACAAATTGTACTGATGAATGTCACTGCCAGCATTGAAAATCAGCCACTCATAGGGCAACCAAACACCTCTACAGTTGTGATACTAATGAATGGGAATGCCTTTGGTGTGTTTGTAATTTATAGCATCAGTCCCCATACAGCTGAGAATGGCCTTTATGTGGAAGTACAAGAATGGCCTCAGAATATTGTGCAGTTAATGATACATAGAACAGAAGGTAGTCTGGGACAGGTGATCGTGGAATGGAGAATTACTGGTGGCACAGCTACCCCAAATCTGGACTTCATAGGTGATGGGGAAGTCCTGATTTTTGCAGAAGGTAAGGAGTTTGGGAGAATCCTCTAATAAAAGCTCAGTGTGCTATTATGCTGTACAATCACTGCCATGTATCAAGGTTTGATTTGATTTGATTTATCAAGCTTCAGAATGACTTATAGGAAACTATGTAAGGGAAATACACATGACATGCTATTGAAGGTTATCATCCATAAATTATAGTTTGAATTCCAACACTTTAAATATTAAATATAGATATTTTATGTCACTTGAAATGCAGAATCTAAAGAGGAATTCACACTATCTTTGCAAAAGAAGATAAAATTTCAGTCATCTTTATAGTAGGTATCTGTATGTGCCTAGTCTTGTCAACAAGTGTTCAGCCATATAAAATAACAGTTGATTTGTAATTTTGATGTGCATTTGAAATAGTTTACAACTACTAATTTTGGTGCCAAAAATATCTTGCTGCCCAGGGGATGACGTGTTGTTCGGTCCTTATAGTAAATATTTGGTTAGTTGAGAGAGGGGGTGGTATTGGCTGCCTTGAAGGAGATGGTGTGTACCCCCTTCTTAAGAAACCAACATTGAACCCAACAGTCATGAGCAATTTTCGTTCAGTCTCCAACATCCCCTTTTGGGAGGATATTGTAGAGAAGGTGATAAAACTGCTGCTTCAAAGGGTTCTGGAACAGATGGATTATCTAGATCCCTTTTACTCAGGTCTCAGAGTATGGGAATAGCTTCGGTCATGCTTACTGATGACCTCTGGCAGAACTGGGATGGGTATAGGGTAACCATCCTAGTTCTCCTTGACCTCTCAGTGGCTTTCAATACTAACAACCATGGTATCCTTCTGGACTACCAAGGGGATTCAGTTCAGTTCAGGTTCAGTTAATGTTGGCAAGAGGAGAAGCTGAGCCCTGACGTGTGGGGTGCCACAGGGTTCTGTTCGTTCACCCCTCCTTTTTAACATCTACATAAGGCCACTGGATAAGGTCATCTGTTGGTTTGGGATCAGGTATCATCAATATGCTGATGATACCCAGAGGATGCTTTCAAGTCTTGTCCTGGTATCTGGAGGCGCTGTGGGTCTGGATGGAAAGAAGCAGACTTAGGCTGCTGACAAGACCAAGTGGCTGTGGATATTTTGATCACCAGGTTCTAGAAGTGTTCCATCTTTAGTCCTGAAGAGAATTGTACTTCCATCTTTGGGACCAGTACACAATTTGGGGGTCTCCTTGGACTCACAGCTCCTGCTCGAAAACAGATATAGGCCAGAAAGACTTGCACAAATTAATCTCATGAGCCAATTGTGCCCATATCTGGACAGGGATGCCCTAGGACAGTTATTCATACAATGGCCATCTAATTTTGGATTATTGCAGTGCATTCTACATAGGCTGCCTTAGAAGATAACTCAGAATCTGCAGCCGGTCCAGAATGCAACAGTAGGGACAGTTTGTTTGTTTGTTTGTTTGTTTATTCAATTTCTATAGCTGCCCATCTCAGCAAGTGACTCTGGGCAGCTTACAACAATAAAACTATAGAACAATTAAAACAATTACAATTAAAACAATTAAAATACAAAGTAAGTATAGATGGCTGCTAAGTAAGCAATGTATGAATGTTAATATAACCAAGAAATGGAACCATTCACACTTTGGGGCCCCAGGCATGCTTTTTACGTTTTGTAGCTGTAACGTAGATGCTACGGTATGCCCACATAATACCTCTGCTTCATGAGTTGCTTTGGTTACCAAGAGCCTTCTAGGTATACAGTAATTCAAGGTTCTGGCTATTACCTATAAACGTGTTCATACTGTAGTGCCTAGTTATCTGAGCGACCATCTGTCTTCCACAGTTTCTGCTCATCCTGTATACTTGGGCAGAATTGGCATGGTCCTAGTCCTATTGATTAAATAGTCTTCTGAAGGGACCCAGGATGCAGGCTTTCTCTGTCACAGCAATGATCCCAATTCAAGTGTTCTTTCCGTTTGGTACATATTGAAATAGAACTTTAGTTCAAAAAAGCAAATCTTTCCTTTAGATTCCAAAGAATGAATGTTTCCTGCAGGTCTGTGAGAACAGCTTTATTTGCCAGATTGAGGAGCCTCTGACACTTTGGTCCAAGGGCTTCACTCTAATGCTACCTTGGAAGTTCCATCACGTTTATGCCCCTTCAAAACTCTGCCTAGCCTAAACAGATATTTGAGTAGGGTAGCATAGCGAAGCATAGCATAGCATAGAATGTCTAGAATTTTACCCCTCCCCCCAAAATCCTCAAACTGGCATTTTGTTTTCAGAGATTAGAAAAGCAGTTAACTCATTCAACATGTTCTTACATCTGAGAACTTCAGTGTGACTTTTTTCATGAAATTCACGATAAAAATGAAAACATCACAGTAGGAGAGGGAATAAAACATTGGCTAGGTTCATGCTGCAACGAATAAGCAAGGACACAAATACAGGTAGTCTTCATTTAGTGACTGCCTCGTTTAGCGACTGTTAGCAGTTACGACAATGATGAGAAAGTAACTTTACAACCAATCTTTGCATTTACCACCTTCAGGTCTCTAAAGCAAAGGAAAGTTGAAATAAGAGCATAAGCACAGTCGTGGTTCCATGACTGTGCGACAGTTTCGCTTAACAACCAAGTTGCCGGTCCCAATCTGTACTGTATTTTAGGGTTCCACATCCACCTTTAATGGGGAACAGGGTTTGTTTGTTGTGTAAAACTTTGCACACTTTGGATATCTTAACATTCTAATTTTATAGACAATTTTTTAACAAGGGGATATTTCCTATATTCAGAGGAGAATTTTAAGAAATATCAATGACTAAGTAAAAAGGAATATGAAGGAACATTTGTAAATATGTACTGAATCTGAAACATGTACTATGTACTGAATCTGCTTTGTTTATATATTTGTATCTAGAAAGCTAGTTAGTTTATCTAAATGAAATGTGTGTTCTTCTAAACACTGGAAAGGTTGCAACAAAACATAATGTGCTCTAATTTTTCTTTACAGGTGAGACAAAAAAACCAGTCACTTTGACTATTCTAGACGACTCTGAACCCGAAGATGATGAAAACATTTGGATCACTTTGACCCATACGGAAGGTGGTAGTCGTATTCTACCCAGCTCAGATACTGTCACTGTGGTGATTTTGGCCAATGACAACGTAGCAGGAATTCTTAGTTTTCAAACATCCTCAAGATCTGTAATTGCTCATGAAGGTGGGTTCCTCTCCATTTTCACTTCCCTTTCTTTGTGAGCTATTAATCTCTGCCTTTAGGCTTTCTCTCAGTACTGCCTTGATTTGATCAATTTATCCCACTGTAAAATGGAAAGAGGAAAACCCAGTAAGAATGACCCAGCCATTCCAACAGTGGATAAAAACTTAAAACCTCAAAGAAGGAATGGAAGAAAGTTTACACTTTTACAAATATTCAGTGCCAAACTAAACATAATGTTAAGTACATCTTTACAAATAGCATGCTGGCTTTTAAAATGTAAATATCAAATTCTAGGAGTCAAAATCAGTTATGTATTGAGATTGAAATTTCAGTAGTCAGCAGGGATTTTGTGGAGGGTGGGGGAGGGGGACAGAGCAAGATAGATTTCCTCCTAATGCCAGAAGTTCCTTCTGAAGATTTCTAGAAGAGAGAAGAGTTCAGTTCCTCTTCCCTTTTTAAATCAACTGCATAATAAATTCAAAGACTCAACTGTTGTTGCTTTAAGTTTGGTCTTCAGTTTACGTCTGGAACACCCTTTTAACCCTTTTTAAATATTCTCCTTAATCTTTGAGAGCCAAGAACAATTCTGAGGACATATAATATATGACTAAAACTTTATTTTGATTACATGATGAATTCAGTTGCTGTGTTGTTATATTTAAAATGCTGTTAAAAACCCTGTTTGCATCTGTTATCCTCAGATATTTGAACTGCTTCGTTCTCTTGAAAATATAACTAACCCATTAAGAGGATGTTGGTGTGTTTGCTTATATTTGCTTTTCCTCTAATAAACCATCATGGCAATAATAGTTAGAATTATGGTGACACACAAAGACACATGGTGTGTCACCATAATTATTTATTTTTATGTACAACTAGATAAGCAAGGAAGAAAGAATTTCCTAAACATAAGGAACTATATTATATTATTTCTATTAATTAGAACCTGGCATAGCCAGTTTTTATCCAATGAATGAAATCTGTGTGATTTACTTTTAATTTAGTATTTATAGGATAATGTACGAATATAGCTAAAAAAAAAAACCCCAAAACAAAAAATTCTCCATATGCTGGAAGAGCTGAAAACACAAGAATGAGAAAAATTCATGGGTTTGTTATCTTTGATGAAATTGTATGCTATAGGTGTTACTTTACATTAATACTTGAGGAATATATTGTGATGAACATTCTTTGCATTTGCTGATATATATATTTTCTTCTATTTAAGTGAGCAATTGTATGGTAGCTATTACAGTTAAAGAAAATGGTAGGTAGTTAAATAGGTAAAAAATAGATGGGATTTCAGGATTTGGGGTGGTATACAATACTAGAAGGGGAAGAGGGAAAGTTTTGGATTTAGTCCCTGTTATATCCTGTACTGTATATATAGCCCTTTTTTCATGGAAGGTCAACAAATCACTCTTGGGGGTTGTCATAATTGATTTGGTGCTTTCGTATGCCTGACATTTCAGTCATTCCTCTTCCACCTTAATGGTTCTGAACAGCTTATCAAAGCAAGTAGAAGTTGATAAGCAAAAAAGAGCCATCTGTGAGAATGAGGAAATTGCACAAACTATATGATGATCTGTATGATCTTTGTGCACATAATTTTATTCCTTCCATCTCTCTCATACATTCATATCAAACATTTGTAACATAAAACAGAATAATTGATTACATAATAATAGTAATAACTGTATATTATATTATATTATATTATATTATATATTATTTGTGGAGGGTACAATTTGTTCAGATTTCTAAGGGTTAGAGTCCATTGCTTAGAGTCCAGAATCCTACTCAGAAATATATAATGACTGCATGTTCAAATATTTTACTATTCCTGCAGTGAAAAGTTTTTATTTATCTTAAAGATACAAAAATACTGGGAAAATGTCTCCATACAGGGCAATATATACCTAACTGAATCAACTTACCTTCTGAGTTACATGTACAGTTGGCCAAAATTTTAAAAGAAAGAACTTGAAAGACCTGCCTTTCTCCTTCAACCACCATGGCTGTTGTAAAGATGGTGAGGGAAGACAGACAACTATTTGCCCCTAAGGAAATTCTGATTGAATCTCAGAATAGTTCCACTGAAATAAATGAGCTATTCTGAAATCAGGAACATCATGCAGCATTTCAAAAACTATGTAAAAGACATTTAAAAAAATTAGTTCCCTCTAGTGCCCAGTTTTTGAAATTATCTCTTTTATATTCAAAACAAGTCAACTTTCCAATGGGAAGGATTCTTATAATTAATTCCAAAATGTTATTGCAAATTTATCTGGACCCTTAGTCCATTTGTAACTTTCTAAAATGAAAGTTTTATTTACCTTTTTGCTGTTTATGCCAGAAAAAAGAGTCCTTAAACTTGTATTTAAAACTTCTTTCACTAAGGATTGAAACTCACCCAGTGCTGTAAAACTTGACCATCCAAAGGTTCCTAACAGCTGAAAAGCAGCTAGCAAGCAATTTCCAAAAGCAATTAGAAAGGGAAGTATGCAAACCCAGTGTCCTTAAAGGCACCAACCATGGGTTGATCATGATAGCTATTTCCTCATCTCCCTCATCTCCCAGTGCTCTAAAACCATTGGAGACCACTATCTTGCAGTTATTCTTTTATACTGGATTTACAAAAGAGCTAAAGCTTTGATGAATCTTGTGAGAAGGGGTAAAAAAGAAAAGAAATCAAGTGCTACAACATTGCTTGAATGTACTAAAGATTAAGATTGTTAGAAGTAAAAGGAAGGAATATAAAGTTGATTTATGTGATCAAGTTTAAAATAGGTATGTTGTTATTTCTGGCAACCCTTAATGGACTTTTGCTGACATCAGGACTGGAAAGATGATGCTTTATGGATTTGGGACATGGGATGAAGAGATTGCTGGCTGTAAATTACGAGGAGGTGAAAAGTTATTAAAATTGTTTATACTTGTGATGAAGGTTGGAAGCTACTTCTTTATATATATATCTTTTTTTTCACTTTACTATATTTGATCCTGCCTTGCCTTGCCTTGCCTTGTCTTGCCTTGCCTTGCCTTGCCTTGCCTTGCCTTGCCTTGCCTTGCCTTGCCTTGCCTTCCCTCCTCCGCCTCCTCCTCCTTTCTTTTTACTCTTTTTACTCTTTCTTTCCTTGTATTAATTCTTACTGTTGTGATTTATTTATTTCATATGGCATAGCAGAATACAGCATTATTGCATAAAAGTTCACAGAGCAATATATAAAATGTGTATAAAATATAAAACATTGGCATAGTAGATTATTTTAAAAACATGCAATATGAATAATGAGTACAATTATAAATAGAATTAAGTTATGTATGAGCAGTTACTAGAGTGGCTAAGCCTATGTTGTGATTATAATCTTTAATAAAATTATTTTTTAAAAAATGATTTGGTTTGTTTCTGTTGGTTCGACTGTGCACATACCTCTTAGAGGTGACCATTTTCAGTTGCTGCCCCCTTCTTTGGAACAGCATTTCCCCTGAGACTGATACAGCCATTACCCAGCTGGGTTTTAGAAAGGCCACTAAAACTTTCCCTTTTCTAGGCTGGGTATTTGAAATTGAAACTGGTGTAAGGCTGAGTTGTATTGTTATGTGGATGATATTTGTATATTGTTGTGTATTTATTGAAATTGGGTATGTAAGTTGTTCAGAGTTGCATCAATTAGAGCAGCATATAACCACAGCAAATTAAAATATAAAGTTATTTTTAAAAACAAAAGGAAAAAAAAACTTCAATTCTCCAAATGTGCATTGTTTGGTTCTGTTACTGTTTTTAGTTACTGTCCATCTGTGTCCATTACAAGTTATCAGTGGTTTTCTTACTCATTTTTAATTAAATAAAAAGTTTGAAAAAATGATATTATAGTCATAATAAAAAACTTTCCACAATGACAGTTGCATAGTATGATAATATATGTATAAATTAATATACAAAATACTGTAGTTTATACTATATATGTCTTTCCTTTAAAATACTGTAATTCTGTATGTACTGCCAAACTAAAATATTGCAAACTTCAAAATGCTATTATAATGAATACATGAGTAATGTACATATGTCCGGGTCATACAGTTTTTGCAACTCAGAACTATTTTCTTTTCCTTTTAAAAATGAGCAACAAAAAATTCCACTGCATGCTTTTCCCTACTTTCCAAACTATACAACTGTGATTTCTTTAATCATATAAATCAACCTTATTTGATTTCTTGGGAATTAGATTTTTTACCCAGAAGAAAAGCAACTATTTGAAACACAAAACTGTGGCACCCTGAAAGTGTGGCTATGCAAAAAACAATACATTCCATCTCCTTATAATGTGTTTCTATTACATCTACCTAATTATGAATGAACAATATTTATGTGTATGCTAGTTTAAATGTTAATTTGTATATTTTACTTTTAGATTAAAAGAAAATTATAACAATATTGATACCCTATAAGTTGAAATGAAATAAATTGAACCTACACATAATTGCAAGCATTTTTGTTCATGCATTGCAAACCAAACTTCCAATTTTGTACTATATTTTGGTAATTGAGATATATTAGGAATGAACATGAGACAGCTGGTACAAGCAGAATTTATAGTTTCTGCAGGTTTATATTCACTACTAGTTGTGCATGTTCCGACAATAATTAGCTTCCAATTCTGTTAATTCCCACCCTGAATTTTATTCATTTTTTCCCCCATCTTTCTAACACAAAGTGAAAGGTAGGTTTTTAAGATTTAGCTTCAGGGTGGTTTTGGGTTCTCTTATGATAGAGTAGCTGACTGAATGAAATTTTCAACAAATCTTTTCATAAACCTATATCTGGATTTTTGCTTGTTAAAAATGTTCCACTCTTTTTTCTGATTTACATATATTATAATCTGTTAACAGCAAATCAGATAATGGAAACAATCAGAAATGGATTTACCTTTGAAACAACCTACTGGAAAAATGGGTTACAACTGAAGTTGTATAGGAGAACTTTCCACTGCCTTATGTCCAAATATTATATTGGCTTTTCTTCCATTTATTATGATGTTATGCATTCTTTAATTTCTAGGAGAACTGTTATCATTTCATGTGCTAAGGACTGCACCAGGAGCTGGCAATGTAACTGTTGACTGGGAAATTGTTGGCAATCATCTGGAACAAAACTTTGAAAATATTTCTGGCACACTCTATTTTTTAGAGGTAGTTATCATTTATTTGCTTTAGACGCCAAAATAATGAGAAAGTGTGAATGGTTGCAACTAATTTGAGAACAGATGGACAGGCAGCCTTATTGTCTTATTTGCAATGCAAAATTATACCTAACTGCTCATATATAAGCCATATTTAAACTAATGCAGTGGGACTTATTCCTAGGTGTATAGCACTGCACCTTTTTCACATGCTGTCTTACAAGCTCAGTAAGTTTTTGTTAGAAGAAAATATAATATTTGGATATTAATCTGTTATATCCTAAAACCTGCAAAACTCTGCTGAACTGTGAATGTCCCAGTAATTTTGTGCTGGTGATGAGGCTTCAATAATGGACTATTTCTAGTAAAGGAGGTACTTTCAATGTACATCTCAGAAGATGGTCCAGACTAGTATTGCTTGTAATAAAACAACTTAGTAGAAAAAAAGTGGATTTGTAGAAATGAGATTGAATGTTTTACTATTATAGTTCTCAGTTAAATAGTGATCCTTTTTTTTTTCTTTAACTAATAGGGGTCATTACATGCAACACTTAATGTATACCTGCTGGATGACCAGATTCCTGAAGAAAAGGAAGAATATCACATAATCTTGCATAATATTAAAACTCAAGGTATCATAGTCTTCTAGATAAACATAGCAAATCAGGATTGGTTCATACATGATGATCTAATTTTTTAGTATTCTGTGATTTGTAGATAAATGGATCAAAAACATCAGTTTGAGATGCTAAGAACCATCTGTCACTCTAGTGTTTTCTATGAGTTCATAGGATGCAGACAACCTATGCATTCACAGATGCAAACAGTCATTTAATGCTTCAGTTTAATAGGGATGCAGTGAACAAATGAATACCCTTTTTGGATCAAATGAACGCCCTATCTAAGCCAGAATCCATGGTGGCCTACCAGATTTCTGGGATGATAGGCTACTCCTTCCTCCTCCTATTTTCCCCACAACAACCCTGTGAGGCGAGTTGGGCTGAGAGAGAGTGACTGGCCCAAGGTCACCCAGCCGGCTTTCATGCCTGAGGCAGGACTAGCACTCAGTCTCCTGGTTTCTAACCCAGCACCTTAACCATTAGACCAAACTGGCTAATGTGCTGTAGGGAAATTATGTTCAGAGACAATTTGCTTTCGATTCTAAAGATAAGATATGTTGTTTGATAATCATGATAAACATAATTTTCCTTAATTGCTTTATTCCTTCTTGAAAGCCATTTTAAGATATAATAAAATAGCAAATGTATAGAATAAATCTGACAAACGTTTTTCTTTTGTTTATCCTGAAATGTTCATAATTCAGCTGCAGTGAATGATCTTAGGTATTAGACTTGTGAGGCAGAACACTAAACAATTTCTTAAAATACATAATTTTATACATCTTACCTAGCCTTTTCTTATATAACACCCACCCCTTTTCCTCACGAAAGAGTTGCTTCATCATTCTGGACATTTTGATTTCTCCTTTCTGTCTAGCAGTATACTTTTTTAAAGATGATATTTATAGCAGTGCAGAGCATTTCACTTGCAAACATACCATGGGTATTTTTAAAGACTTTATAGTATTGTGTGTTCATTTTTTAATACTACATAGAATTCACCAGCAGTTGAGCAATGTTTTTATTTTACTGTATAGTACACCCCCCAAATTTCTATCTTATAATTGGTGATTTTTCCAATCAATGACTGGTAGCCAGAACATCCATTAGGCCATAGACTCCAATTGCTAGTATTAGTGGAGGCACAAAGCCAGTGCAGTATACCAGTTAAGGTGTTCTTTGTCCAATGCAAAGAGCAGTCCACTGTCAGTCACCAAAGTCACCACTGGTTGACTTTGGGCTAGTCATTTTCTCTCAATCCAACAAGTGGTTGTTTTTTTGGGATGGAGGAGGAGGAGTCCTATGCACACTGCCATGATTAGTGTGCACAGAATGCAGAATAATGGAATGGAAAGATTTCAAGAAAGATCATGGTTAGGTGAAAAGCATTTTACAGTATGTTTTGCCATATACCACTTATAATAAATATGACACCATTCTTTCTATTAAATCAAAATGCACGTTCTTATGGTAAATCTTGCTTTTCAACATCATTTGTTAATTTATTTTTCAGGAGTCGCTTCTACTGGCAGTGCTATTTTAGACAATCAAGGTTATGAAGCAATTTTGACAGTAGAGGCTAGTGATGAACCATATGGCATTCTGAATTTTGCATCTTCATCTAGATCTGTATTAGTCCAAGAGGAAAACAAGACTATTCACCTTTTTATTAACAGAGAATTTGGATCTCTAGGTCTGTATATAGAAGAACGTAGGTTCTAAACTTATTTTGTTATGTCTCTGTGTTTGTGTGTGTACATACATATGTGCATACACATATACAGCTTTATTATCACTTTTTTTAACCCATGGTGTTTCACAATATGTCATAAAAGCAGAAGAATATCCATCAACAGCCAAAGAAATAGATCTGAAACTCTGAAAAAGGAACATATTTTCAATCTGAGAGCTAAATTGATGTTTAGCTAATAAGCTCTCCAAGCATATTAGGAACCATGTGTTGATAGTGACTGGAGTGGAGACATCATGGTGTAGACATACAGCTCCTAACACAATTTCCTACATAAATATACTGAGGTACACTCTATTCTCTTAGTTGATTGTAGTGAACACCATTTCTTTTCCCCTGAAGAAGGAGATGATGGAAGCAGCTGGGAGAGTCATGTTTGAGGGTTGGGTGTGATAGAACCCTTAGAAAGGGTCCTAATCTTAATCCTGTTTAAACAGAGGGTTTCCTAAACTTTTACTAAAAAAATAAAGATAGGAGGGCTTTTTATGGAAGGAATTTCATAATGACATACCACTGCAAAAAAAAAAAAAAGAGTGGTCTCTATTCTATTTATTTACAATGTTAACCAGCTAAATGAATTCTCAACATTCGGCTGGCCAGTCCTAACATATAAGGAAGAAGGTAGATCTAGATGTCAAGTATTCTATTGCAAATGTCCAAGTACTAGTGTACTGTAATATTTATAGCTCTATGTGATCCTTCTGTCATCATGACTAGACTTCACTTTGCTATTAAAAAACAAAGCAGATGCAAAATGTAACAGTCATCTTTTAAAATGCTACAACTTTACAAGAGCTGTAGTTTTCTAAGGGCCATTCTATGTATTATCAATAATAAGTCTGCAAACAAGAGGAAGAGCTAGCTTAGGAAAACCTAAATAGTTGAAGAAATACACAAAGTTGTTAAAGAAAAACCAAAGGTTTGTTTTTTATTAAATAAAAATACTTACCATGTTCCATGGGCATGGATACTGAGCATGATATGATTATCAAAATCCAAGTATGAGAAGCATCTTGATATAAGTCAAAGTCATATCAATAACACTGGACAGAAGCACATTACACTGTACCTTTAGTTGCATATCTCACATCTCTGATATTTTTTCATAGATATGTGATATTATACAAATCATATTTTGATTTTTTTTCTTCATTATAGAATATAGGTGTGTTTCATTATAATTATATCTGAATTCTACATGTTTACCAGGTGTTATCAATGTAACCTACAAAACAATTTCAGAATTTCTTGGTTTAAAGAATCAGCCTGAAGGGGCATTGGCTGAACCTGGAGTTGATTATGTACCTATATCAGGATCAGTTCTTTTAAAAGAAGGTGAAACAGCAGCCATCATAAATATTACTATTCTAGAGGTAAATTGTAATTCTACTCTGTAAAGGGAAAAAAGAGAGAGAGTTTGATTTTGATGGATACAGGATTTAGGCCATCATTTCTGATGTTCATGGGAAAATTCTTTGCTCTGATGGTTGATGGAAAAAGCCAAAGGGAATCGTTAATCACAAAAAGAGAACTTAGATTTATACAAGTGGAATAAATCTGTTTCATTACACTGGTTTCACTATCAGTGTGCCACATTTTATAATCTTCAAAATGAATAATGCATTGTTCCATATTTTCTTCTTTTCCATTTCTTGATTACAGTGCTTGTAGTAAATCTCACTGTTGGAAACAAGCCTTGCCAGTATTATATTATTTTAAAATATATCATATTTCATTTTACATACATAACATGAAAATTCTCTTGAGGCTTAATAATTCCATTAGGGGTGAGGATGGTAGTTACACATATTGCATAATAGATACTTTAAGTGCTAAGTAAACTACTTTTGCTAATTTAGAAATAATTTTCAAATGGACAATAGCATGAATGTTTGTTGTGTTTTTCTTTTACAGGATGATGTACCAGAAATGCAGGAATATTTTCTTATTAATCTAACATCTGTGGAACTTCTCATGTATCCTTTGACATCTTTTCCTCCCAGACTTGGTAGAAATTCCACACCTTTGCTTTATAATTCCTTCATATCTGTCTATGAAATCTGTACATTTTTTAAAAAATATTGCACCAGTTTTTATAAATATACAGATACGTTACTCCCTTAATGCAAGCTTTCAAAATCTATTTTTCTAAAGAAATAAAACTAATAGTATAGACTTGTTAATGGAAATTCAGAAGTAAATTTAATTAGTCAGATTCACATAGAATAAGAAACCGTTTTTATCACTTACAATCATAAATCTTGCTTATTGTAGACGAAGAGTGTCCTCGTGCATGCTCCTACATTGCTGTTCTAGAGTAGTGCATCTACTAAATAAACCAGTGGTTACTTTATAAAGAAATGACATGTATCAGCACATATTCATGAGAATTTTCTGGAATTGTAGTGTATGTTCTTGGCAAACATCAGTGTGATCTAAGAGCCTTGGAAGCAGAAGGGGGGGAAAAACCCTAAAATTTGCTTCAGGCCATAAAACTCCAAATTAGAATTCCTCATCAACTGTATGCTGGTATATTAGATTTGGCTTTGTTCAGTATTTCCAAGTCACATCATGTTTCCTATTGCTGGTGCTAAGAAAAAAAGAAATTGAATAACTCTATTTTTTTCAATTTTATCTTTATTTTGCATGTGTGTAGAACTGACTGGGTTAATTCATTACAAATTTAAAGATAAATGGAAAAATATGCCAATAGGTTTAAAATGTGTTTATTTTTGAAGCACAGAGAATAGTTAGGAATAGTTGGATCTCTCTGTCTTCTGATTGAGTGTAGTATCTCAGTTAATGTTTTATTCATTAATGTTCTACTTTTTCCTGGGTACATTTGGGGAGAATTATAGTTAGTTAATATTATGAATATACTGATGCTTTAAATAATAATTTACCTTACAGATCTAAGCATTTGCTTATAGACCTACGTTAATGTGTAAACTTTTGTATACTTTTCTTGTTATTTTTAGACATGGATGGTTTAACAGCACAGATTATTATTGATGCTAATGATGGAGCAAGAGGAGTAATAAGTTGGCAAAATGCAAAGTAAGTTTAAAATCCAGTTCACATGTTTTATTGTTTTCAGTTGCTGGTTTGCTCAGCTGATTCCTTTTGTGACATGAGTCATGCTGGCACCAAAGACACAGGAAATACAGTTGGCCAGTCCTGGAAGCCAAATATGGGCTCTAAGTAACCCAGGACAGCCAAGGTATCATTCTCAGAAATGCTACCTATTCTACATTTAGGGCTTCTAAACAGGCGGTGTTCAAGGATCTCAAAGTGTAGATAAGATGGTAGTGTGAAGTAGAGGGTTTAAATTTGTTAGACATTGAGAATGTGTCTGTACCGGAGAGATGAGTGCTACTTGAACCAAAATGGAACCAGGCTGCTGGTACATTTCAGCGAAAAGGTGGCAGAGCAGCTTTAAACAGATCCATGGGAGAAAGCCACCAAATACTGGGCAACATCCAGTTCGGAAGAGTGTAGGTATTTCGGGAAATACTATAGAGAGAGCACCCAATGAGTCAGATTCTGAATTAGAGGAGTGGGGCTTGGCAAATTCTGACCTTACATCTCAGGAGCCAGTGGGCTCTCAGATATTTGCAAATGAAGCTCAGAAAATGCAGAACCTGCTGGAAGATAGGCTTGCAGTCTGGAGCAGCAAGTAATCACCCACCTCTTGCAGAAGAATAGTAGAGACTGAGTCACTTGTCCTAGAGCCTGAGTAGGAGAAGAACCTCAATCTTCACACATGCACAAAGATAAGCAAGTACTCATAGGTATAACGCACCAAGCCTCTGGCATAATCATGAGTCTCCAAATATTATGGAAATATCCTTTGAGAAGACATGTGCTTGCTGCTATTTGCTTTTATTCATTTGTGTCCATCCACCAGTAGAATGGACAGTGCTGGTATCTGAAATCCTCTGTCTGTCTTGTTTCACTCTCCATGCCCCTTAAATGTGCTGTAAAAGTCTGGAATTTTTCTAGTCAAATTTATGTCAGCTGAGTGGGAATGTAGGAAGAGCAAGTTAAACTCTTTTTGTCTAAGTAGTCCATTCATGTGATATTGGTTGTACTATATTTCCTGGAGGCTTTAGCAACAATAACTCATTCCTTTATCACTCACACCTGGAGGACTACAATTCACTCTATATAAGGCTGCCCTTGAAGACACAACTGGTGCATAATTCAGCCTTCCCCCTGCTGACTGGTGGAAGATGCTACAGCAGGATAATGGCAATCTGGTGTGAGCTTTTGGGTCCAATTCAAAGTGCTGTTTGTCACCTACAAAGCCCTTTATAACTTGGATATTTGTTATTTCTAAGATAATATGGCCCAAGTAGAATCTGCCTGCTTGACACATGTAAGCTGAGAAGGATGCTATAGATGACGCCCACTACCTGAGATGTTAAAAGGGTGGGAGTTCAGATACAAGCTTTCTTGGTCATTAACCCCTCAACCTTAACAGCTTGCCCTCTGAGATTAAAATAGCCCCTTCCTTACTATCATTTTGAAAAGCAATAAAATACATTTTTCCAGATTGCCTTTGCATAGGATGGATGATATGATTGGTGGTAATTAATGAACCAGGGATGCTATTTTATTTGCTTGTGATAGATTAATGTTTATGCTTTTATTTTGGATGTCCATTTTGTTGTAAGCCACCAAGAGCTATTTGGTAAACTAGCATATAAATATGTAAATAAAGAAATAATAGGTAACTTTTCTTTTTCCTTCAGGTTTGAAATAAATGAACTGAATGTAAACTTAACATTAGTGATATTCCGGGACCGAGGATTGTATGGTAATGTGTCCTTATTCCTGTATGCTCAGAATCTGGAAGCATATCAGGGACTGGACTTTAATCTTTCTTCAAGGGTAAGAACAAACCATCACAGAAAACCATTTTTTCCATAACACAAAATAGATGCTTTGTTTCAGTGAAAAATGTAAGCGATTGTAACCAGAACATTAGGGCTATGGAAAGCTTCGAAGTGCTCCTTTGCTTTGGTCAAACTCTGACCAAGACATTCCCGGAAAGCAACATCCTCTCAATTCTGTGAGCAAAGTGACAATAATGTCTTGCCTTGCTCTGCTTCAGAACCCTCTCGGCCGCTTCTATGGGAAAAGGCCAGGAGCAGGATTCTTTGACTGGTGCTACAAGAGAAGGCTGAGTAGAGCCATCTCTTGCAGGATTGGCCAAAGTGCTTCTGAGCAGCTCTGGCAGGTACCATAGGCAATCCCATTGCACAAGTAATGACAGCCAGCTAAGAATCTATCAGCACACCGCAAAACTCTTCCAGGGTGGTTCCACTGCATACTGTAGGCAAACCCAAAACTGATTAACCTGGAAGATCATCCACCACCAGCAGGAAGAAAATTGAGAGGACCTTTGTCTGCAGCAATTTGAGGCAACAGAAATTTCATCAAGGGGAATTGGATAGCCTCTTTCATTAGGTGAAGTGGATCACGTTGCCTTCCTTGTATTTATTGTTTTGTCAAAGTGGCTTTGTGCAGGCCAAATGCAGATTATTTAGATTTTAGATTAAATTATAAAGTTTGGTAGGGGTTGGTAAAGAATTAAACATTTTTCCACAACTCAGGAGACAACGGCAAGCACATACTTTATGATGAGATCAAGAGCTATTAATGTTGACTTCTTGTCAGATGTATCCATGTAATGCAAGCAGTTTTGAACACAGAAGACAGAAGGAGTAATGCTTATCCTTGATTTCCAAAGGTCAAAATAGAAACTATAACATATGTAATTTATATACTTACAAATTCTGTCTTCACCTGACTATGAGCATAGCATGCTACATAATTTTAACTTCTCACAGGACATCAATAAATAAGAAAGGATAGATTATTCTGCTTCCAATCCAGCCAGTCCATCCCAAATCAGCGTGACTTTTATTTATAAATACTGTATGCGCCTACATAGGTCTTTAAACTTCTAAAGTACATTTAGATGTTGTGAGGAGGAAGAAGCAGGTGTAACCATGCTGTGTTTGTTGCACATACTTTTATGATTATAAAAGGACTTATACATCTTTTGAATATTACTGTAGATTCTTTGTAAAAGTCATGAAGGATTTACATCTTTCTGTACATTTTTATGCATTGCATTTCAACATATTTTAAAAAACATTCACAATATGTTTTATTAATAGACCCTTTGTTTTGCTGATGGAGAAAGGTATAAATACATTGATGTTCAGATTTTTGATGATGAGATTCCTGAAAGCAATGAGAGATTCCAACTAATTTTAACAAATCCATCCCTTGGATTAGAGTTGGGAGAAAATACAACAGGTAATGTTAATTATCTCGGAATTAGTATTTTATTTTGTGATTGCCATGGATTGGGAGGCTCTACTCTAAGTCACTCATGCCCTGGTCACCTCCAGAATAGATTACTCTAATATGTTCTACATGGGGCTGCCTTTGAAGAGCATCCAGAAGCTACAGCTGATGCAAAGTGCGCTCCTTGATCAGCGCAGGTAACACCTCTACTCCGTGAGCTGCACTGGTTGCCATTTTATTTCCAGGTTTGATTCAAGGTGCTGGTGATGACCTATAAAGCCCTACATACCATGGGGCCAGGTTATTTGAGGGACCACCTCTCCTGGGTTACATCTACCTGTCCCATCAGGCCTGGCAGGAGAGGCATGTTATAAGTCCTGTTCATCAAGAAATGTCATCTGACGGGATCCAGGAGGAGAGCCTTTTCTGCCAGAGCACCTGCCCTTTTGGAACATAGAGTGGTTAGAGTGGTCCTGACCCTGCTGGCCTTTTGGAAACTTTCAAGACATGGCTTTGTTATTGTGCCTGAAAATCCAGTGATGACATGGAGCCTGTTAGCTGGCTGTATTGTTAGTCAGTATATTGATCATACCCTCCTGTTAAAAAGTTTTAATGGTTTTACTTTGTTTTTAATGGTTTTTATTTTGGTTTTTTATTTGTAACTATTGTTTTCTGTTTTTACGTCTGTTAGCCACCCAGAGTCACATAGGTGAGATGGGTGGCTATATAAATTGCATGAATGAATGAATGACTCCAAATCACATTAATAGCAGTGGATACTTGACATTGTTCTTTATAGTCATAAGAGATTTAAATAATTCCCTAAATTATTAATAGTTAGCAATGGTTGGCTGGCAGTCTGCTATAATGTTTTGCAATTAAATGTATTGTTACACAAAAACATTTTTGTGAGTTCTGTTGCTAAAAAGTTTCAGTTACCTTCAGTACTGAAGATAGGTCAGTATAACAGGACAATATGAAACCTTTTTGACACTTTTAAAACATTCTTTGCACTTTCTTTGTAGTACATAATGCAGGAAATAATGTAGATTTCATGTTATGTATCTTAAGCAAAACTAATGAGATCAGTAGAATAAAGTAGATTTAACCAACTTCCCAATGTCTGTCCTTATAACTTCCATAATTATCATAGCGCTATGTGGCTTGCTACAATTCCAGGAATTATGCTTGAGTGCGTTTGGAGGTGAAGGGCAAATTAGAAACTGGACTCTAATAGGTCTGATTCCATAACACATTTCATGATTTACTAAAATCAGTTGAACAGTATTCCACAAGTGCTTAGTTAATACTGTGGTATTAGCAATACATCTTACCAGTGGTTATTTTTTCAAGGTAGAAAGGAACTTTGGATATTTATCATGAGAGTTTTTTCCAGTTTGATGTAACTTTGAAATGCTTAAGTTTAGTTAGAATTTCTTCATTTTAGCAGAACCGTTTTTCAAACCCTGCCAAAAAATTTTGGAACACAGATTTTCCTTGTAGGTATTAGGGATGGAAATCCTGATTTATTATTTTTATTATGATTAACTATCTATAATCTAAATAAACTTTGTTCCCTTCTACAAATTTATACATACATTCTAAAGAAAAACCTTAAATATATGTCTGAATTTAAATACCAATATTGATAATAAAGTCATGTATTAAATTTTATAAAGAAAAGCATATGTTAATTTATCTTTATAAATGCTCTTATTATTTAACTACTTTTTTCTATGGAATGTATTATGTATAGTGTAATCATTTCATTTATTGTCTATTCAAAGTGACAATTACTATTCTGGCCAATGATGACGGTCATGGAGTTTTGTCCTTCAACAATAGTGAACACTTTTTCCTGAGGGAACAAACAGCACTCCATCTGATGGAAAGTGTTGCAGTACTGAATATTATCAGAGAACCTCCCCAAGGAATATTTGGAATGGTGACTGTCCAATATATTGTGCGAGAGATAAATTCTTCTGAAGCATCTGTAGATTTGACTCCATCACAGGGCTATATTGTTCTAGAAGAGGGAATAAGACTCAAGGTAATATGCAACGAATAGTTGCTACAAAATGGAAAAAAATTAAAAGATTATATTATTGTTTATTTAGGAAATAAAATACAATAAATTGGTTTATATCAGTAAACATACATTACATTACATACAATCATCAGTTATTGTACTACAGTATATGCCTTAAGAGCTAATTTACAAATTGCAGAGAATGAAGCAGACTCTACTAACTCAGATTACAAGTAGGAGAGATTTTAAATATTCAGAATATATTGCTCATTCAAAAACAAAGATCCTTTAGCTGACATCTCAGTACACATTTATTTGGAAATATTTATTCCAGTAAGGCTTATTTTTGAATATACATACATTTTATTGGACATCTTATTTGGTAAGTTAGCACATCAGAGAAGAATAGTTCTGGTTTCAGTTGAATGTTGATCTTTAAAATTCTTTGTATCTTTTTATGTATTTGAACCCAGAAATTTCTGATTTTTTTACAAGTGCACCAGGCATGATAAAATGACCCTTTACGTTGTCCGCATTTCCAGCATAAATTTGCTTTTAACAAGATAAAAGCAATACAAATATTAGAAAAGAAACAAAGAAGATAAGGAACAGTAGTGCAGTATCTAACATAAATTTGAAGTACCTTTATACATTCTAGACAATTTTTCTGGAGTCATATGCCAACAGTTTTACATCATTTTATAAAGGTTCTCTTTTAGGTTGTAACATAATGTAAATTTCAGTCCTTTTAATCACATCTTTTCCCACTCTTCCATCAGTATATTGTGTCCAAAAGTCTTAGTTCATTTTATCATACAGCCTTTCACTTGTTCTTCCGTTTCAAATTTCAATAAAAGTTTATACATTTTAGTAATTACATCATCATTTTTACATAGTTCAACTTCAAATTCTGTCTTCTGATGCTCAATTCCAAATGTCCTATTGTCTACCTTAAATCTTTCTCTCAACTCTGCATATGAAAACCATTGAAAACAAAATCTATGTACAGCCAATTGCTCTTTTAATTTCATCTTATATTCTCCATGTTTGTAATTGTAATTTTTAATGAAATTACTATTAAAAAATAATTAAAAATGAAATTCTCCCCAACCATGAAAACTGTAATTTCTCCCATTAACATAATTATTTTGGTATCCAAGATTTTGATACTTGTATGTTGCTTTTTCTTACAGAATCTGCATATTAGTGCCATCCTGGATGCAGAACCAGAAATGGATGAACAATTCATTGTTACTCTGTTCAGTCCAACTGGTGGAGCCAGACTGGGTGCAAGAACAGAAACGTTGATCACAGTGTTGCAAAATCAGGCCCCTTTGGGCCTTTTCAGTATTTTTCCAGTTACAGAGAGGTAAATATGGTGTTAGGTCAGAAATTAATTTGTTATATATAAAAGTTAGTGTGCATTTTATATGTTCAGTCTTCTTAAATTTATTGACCTTCATATTATAACAAAGAAAAAGGCAAATGTCAGAGTTACAGCATATCAGAGGTGCATCATAAATAAATATATCAATACCATAAATGTTGATTTTTTTTTCAGTATCTTCTTTATTATCAATATATTTTTAATGGCGGACAATATACAAATGTTTTTAATATGTACATTAAATAATAGCTATAATGTTTTACCTAAGTTTAGATGCACAAGCTCCTATATATTGACCATCTTTTCTTTAATAATAGGCATTCGGAGGTTTCACCAGTGTTTCCTAGATTCAGTTTTTCTTCCTGTCATCTAATCTGTTTTTATTATTGATGTAATGTGATGCTGTGCCAATGCTATTGAAATAAATTTGTGTACTTACTTGTTTTCCTTTCCATGGATGCCATGGCAAATGATATGCAGCCCAAGCTAGGAATGTGCAAAACCATTCTGAAGGGTGGCTTGGGCAGCAGGCAGAGCAAACCTACTGCTGAAGGTGCTGAAGTGCCATGTCTTCTCGATGGCTTAACTGGTTTGGAGACGTCCCATGTCAACTGAGTATGTGTGAATGCACAGGATAACACAGTTACTAGGATGACTGCTTTAGCAAAGCAGTGACAGTCCTGGAAGAACTATCAACTGTCTGTGCACATGCATGACCAGAGACAAAGTTGGGAGGCCCTTGAACTGGCCTGACTCCATTAGTGCTCCACTCACTTGACAAAGCACTCTCCAGATGTTTTTGCACAATCCACTTCATATTCACCCAGGTCAGTGACACTTATTTCCAAGTTAATATGTACAGTGGTATCTTTAGAATACACTGTGATACTTCTAAATAACCACAGGTTTGTTGGTATTATTTGTTTCTGCTTGGGAATAAGCTCCAGAAACCCAGGTATCCAGGGTAACAAATCAAAACACTTTTCTTAAGTGTTTGGCAGAGTCAAAAGGTCAGGCCTCATTTGGTCAACAAGGTTTAAGTGTCCAGTGACCTTATATGGGAGACTGAAACCTGTCCTCCACTTCCTTGCTTGATTTGCATTTAAATAAGCCAGAGCCTGCTCCTTGCTTCTTGCTTGCTTCTCCTGCTTTCTGAATTCAGCAGCCTCTCTTTTTTGCTACATGTGAGCGTGTGTGCTTGTGCGTGTGTGTGAGCTTGTAAATATGCCTTTTTGTATGTAGGAAGCTTTTGAACCCCTCTAGGGATCTAGAGGAGAAACTGTTTATGTTCTATGTTTTGTCTGAATACAACTTTTTTGCTGAAATGCCTGGTGTCTTCTTTCTGGTCTCTCGTGCCAAATGCTTCCCAGCACTCTGCACATGCTGTGCAAACTCCAACAAGGTTACAATTCTGAATATCTTGCTCTAATTTATAGAACAGTCCCATTATAACTAGCATCTACTCAGATGTACTATGAAAGAGTCTGTCATTTTAAAATAAGAATAATGTATCAGATTTTACATGTGCTGAAAAACGGCATTTTCACAGACAGCATGCCAGTAGAATACCTTCACCTTAGCAACATGAATCTGAAAACGGATCTCTGTTTATATATTTTGTTAAATCTTCCATAATTCTTAGGACAAATTCTATCATAGCTGAGGAAGCAAACACTACGGTCTACTTGAAAATATCTCGGAGCAATGGAATCAATACATCAGTGAGTGTGGAATGGGAAACACGACCTGATTCTGCATTTGGGATAAGTAAGTTAATCCATAGGTTTTGAGAGGTTATGGAGGATAGGCTTTTATAACTCATGTGTTAAAATTTGTTCTATTCAACCAATGAGAACTAAAGCCCTTTCCGTATACAAGGACTGTACCAATCCAAGCTTGGCTTTGTGCCTTTTTGTCCTCATGGCATCATGAGACATGTATAGGTCTTGGAAGCAGAGTCAATTAACTACTGGATTAGCTTTCCCTCTAGAAAAAGCTCTGGGAAGTTAATTGTGCAGTTTTTCTTCTGGAGCTGCAGGGCAAGCAGTTTCTCATTGGCGGTGTCCTTCATCTGACTGCCACAATTTCCTTTTCCCTGAGCCTTTCATCCCACATACTGTGGCCTATTGAGAGTTTTTTCTTCCCTTCCTTTTTAACTTGCAGTTACAAAGTGCTGAGGGAAGAACAAGGATAGGAATGGGGTGCCAGTTGCTTGCTGTTTTGGTGTCCTCCCTATGTGCAACTGGAGAAAAAGTTTCCATGGGACAGTGCAGCAGCGAGATTTGATGCTAGTGGTTTTGTGGGACTGCCCTGAATTGTTTCCAAGGTTCTGAAATGGATTTGATAAGCAGCTGCCTGTAGACTTGACACTGTTTGCCTCTTTCCTTCTAGGGAATGCAATTTTACCAGCTCATGGTCATTTGGGATGAAGCCATTGGTCAGCTATCAATGTGGAATGGTCTTACTGTGCTTTATGCCATCTCTGCTGCAAATAGCATTAATTTTCTTTTAATTTTCTATCTGCAGAGGGTGGGTTAAGTGTACTGGCCATTTTACAAAGTTTTGAGGAAGAATCGATATCTAGCTGGTGTTTCTTTGTGGCAGGAGACTTTTTATACAGTTTATTGTTGCGAACACATCCAGCTGTGAAGTCTTCAATATATCAATGGCGGGGAGTTTTTGTTCCTGTTGAGGTAAATATTGTAAAAATTAAACTGATATTCAAGAATACTGGATCATAGCACTGTTTCAAGATATGTGATACAGGTATTCCTCGTTTAGCGACCACAATTGGGACCAGCAACTTGGTCGTTAAGTGAAGCGGTCGCTAAGTGAAACCTCAACTGTGCTTATGCTCCTACTTCAGCTTCCTTTGCTTTACAGACCTGCAAAGTTCATAAATGTGAGGATTGGTTATAAAGTTACTTCTTTATCACTGTTGAACTTCGGTTGCTAAATGAGACAGTCATTAAGCAAGGATCACCTGTAAATCCTATTTCAATAGAGAGGAATGTTAGTTAAAGAAAAATTATGTTTTTGTTTTAAAATAATTCATGGATGTTATTAATTGGATAGTAAAAAACAAAGTTATTGCTTTACTTTTTTTAGGAATTTAGTATTGAGAATCCTCATCATTGTATTGCATTTCAAATCAATGGCTCCTCCTATTTAGTAATTACTCATGGTGGAACAAAAGAACATAGACCTTCTAACAACACTGTGTTCTTATTTACCTCTGGATTCCAGCTGCTAGAGGTAATGTTTCATTATCCAAATTTCATTTCTTTAGAACTCACATACTTCAGTTGAAAATTCCTCTCCCAGATAATGTCAAAGATATCAGTATGAAAAAATTATAAATATTTGTTTGTAAACTGCAGTGAAGTAGACTCATGAATTGAGCATCTGTGCAAGAGAAAGCTAAATACCATTTACTCACTATTTAAATAATTAATTAAATGCTAGAAGGTAATTGCTAGAAGTGTAACATGAATTTACTCCTAAGAGAAGGAATAATTCTGTCCTTCTATCCTCAGAAAAGTACAATTGTTTTCTCAGTCTGTAGTGGCAATAGTGTAACAAAGTTATTTCAGTCTTAGAATGGGTGAGTGGGTTTAACAAAAAGCCACAAGGTGCAGATCTAAAGTGTTCTCACTAATTTTTTTCAGAACAGCTCTAGGAATAGGCCTGAGATTCAGTCTGCAAACCCAGCCTTAGGCTTTAGTTTCGACTGTCATCATAATTTTTGACTTTTCATCACAATTTAGAATGTTATCTAAAAAAATAAGACCAAAGTGTTAAGTATGCTTGTGAGTTTGGCAGCAAGGTGAGGAGGTTAGGTCATTCACTCATCTCTTCTAATACATTAAAGAACCGATTGTTCATCTAAACAGACTGTCCATCTAACAAGTAACCATAGGCATCCTGTCAGAGAGCTATGAAGGTGTGGTGGCTGTTCATTGTAGTGTCATATGCTGAGCAGAGGTCATCAGTGTATGATCAGAGCAATGTGCTTCTGGTTCTACGGGAACAAAACTGCCCCTCAGACCAAGGTAACTGGACTGGAGAAGCTGGGCTAGATAGAAAGGTTGTCAAGAGAAGCCTTGACAACCTTTCTATAAATTTGTTGTATTTTATATTGTTGTAAACTGCCCAGAGTCCCTCTGGTGGGAGGAGATGGGCGGTGACAAATTTGATTGATTGATTGATAGATAGATAGATAGATAGATAGATAGATAATAGAAGGCCTTTCTATCAAATAATATCCCACTCCAATTTTGATATCAGAGAATGAAGCTCTCAGGGTATAGAACGACATTTCAAGAAACAGGGAAAGGATCTCTTAGTGGAGTCCTTGACAGGCAAACAGATACCCTCTTATACTGAAGATAATGCCTCCAGGTGGAAAGGGTGGCTCCTAGTAGTATGGGGTTTGTTCATTAGAAGTAAAGATGTGTATGCAATGGACATGCTGACTGCATGATGACTTGCATGCTGGTACATAGGTTGTGGACATCACTGCTTTAAGTCTTAGGAAGTAGGAGGTATGCATTAAATAATTAAATTAATTAGTTATAATAAAATACATATCATCTAGATAATCTTCTTGGTAGAGAGTAATCATGGCCATGGTGTGCATTGGTATAAATAACATAGGAAAAGTACTTGGATTATTCTGGAAGTCAGATGTACGTAACTGGACATAATATTAAAATCCAGGACTACTGAGGTATCTTTCTTGGAAATTCTACCTGTTCTGTGCATAAGGTCAGTAAACAGGAAGAGCTGAATAATTTCAATGCATGAATGTGGCAGTGGAACTGGGAAGAGGAAAATTAGATTTTTGAGGAACTGGGATTCATTTTCAGACAAGCCAGTTCTATATAAAAATATGGACTGCATTTCAATCATGATGGTATCAAATTACTAGTGTGTAATATCAAAAGTATGATGGAACAGCCTTTAAAGTAATTCCAAGGGAAAAGCCAACAGGATGCAAGGAACTTCATTTTTGCAAGAATCACCCCTAGAGGATGAAAGTGTATATTTTTATTACTGTTCAGAGGGAAGATAGTATATTTGTAGGAAATGAGTATAGTCAGTCAAGAAAGACCCAAGGTTGCAAAAATAAAGGCCCAAGTCGTAGAAAATCCAAGGGCGAGATTGTGTATTGATGCTCAGTGTGAGGGGATGGAGTTAGCAAGGCAGGAAACAAGGACCCAGGGCCCAGAGAAGGCCATATTATAAACACAGGCCAGATGCCATCAATAAACCATCATGGGAAACTGGGAGCAACAAAAGGGCAGGAGAAAAAATAATTAGGATGTAAACCTTCAGAAATAAATTGTGTGTGTGTGCTAGACTTTTAAACCATGTCATAATAACATAACTGGGGTACCTTCATCATCATTGGGTCAGCTTGGTATCCACAGTAAAATGACTTAACTACCTAAGTTTCATCCTTGAATTATACGTTAAGCGTATGGATTATGTCTGTTCTCTTAGAGATGGATTAACTACCATACCTGTAATGCAGGTCCTGACACTTGTAGGCAAATACCAGAAGCCTCAAGTATTCCTTGATGTTGGAGATGTTTATTTTATTTATATAGGTTTGCCTTGAGCAACATTATTAAGTTAAACAAATGAGATGCATTTTAAAGGCAGGATTAGATATATACTACTTTTTTTTCTTTTTCTTTCTTTCAGATACAGTCTATGTTGGTGCCAGCCACCAGTGATATAAAATATTTCAATTTGGACCAAAGCCATTATTTGATTATTGCAAGTTGTAGACCAGAATCTAAATCTACCAAGGTTAGGAGAATCTTCGTTTTATTTCATGTCTATTAGCCTGTTGGTATATTCACCTGAAGTTAATAAGATATTCAGAACTTATACAACACTGTGAATTCTTTAAGGGTATGCATACAAATGAAGCAGCAAATGTATATACTTGAATCATATGAACCCTGGAAATATGCTAAATTTAGATTTTTTTTCCCCTACATTTTAATATAGCTTTTAAATTTACAGCAGACATGTCACATGTTTGTATTAATTAATAGAAATGTGTTTCTATTGCACATTAATAAATGCAACTTGAATACCACCAGCATAAATACGTACCTGGCTTTCTTTGCATTCTTCAGGACATGGGTTTGTATTCATACTGTATCTACAAATAATTTTTTGGTGTACAGAAAAAAAAGATTACTGATTAATCAGCTGAAGTGATAAACAATTAATGGCTAGAGACTTTTCTCAGTTGGAGCTCTGCTTTAAATATGCTCCCAATCTGCTATGATCCTTCTTATTGAACAAATACTTTGCTGATCATATATCCTCTTTCTGGATGGATCCTGCCCTTGAGGCCTGCATTATTCAGCACCATATTCATATTATGGCATATAAAGCTCTGAATATGCCTCGTCAGTTTTGCTCTCTAATTCAATTTCCAGTTCTGCTATGCCAGTGAAGACTCCAACCTATTCTACCATTCTGCATCCAACATGTCTCTCTTCAATGGTGATGCTTCCTCTTCAGCAGGATCTATCCAATCAATATTAAAATGTGCAAAGTAAAATACATGGTTGTCAATTCCTCTGCCTTTACAATCCAAGATCATTGTAGTACTTGAAGAGGGAAGTCACATAGCCCTACAGCTACATCAAAAGTGATGTTTCATGGACTAGGAAGAAAACAAAAGAGTTTATTATCTTAACATATATTTAATTTTGTACATTTTGCATAAGTTCCAGGAAAAAAATGCTTTTCAAACGAGTTGTTTGGGACAACTTCAGTTTTCTCTTTGCTTTTGAGGTGCGATAAAACTTGTGGTAGTGTTCTTGAGCTTACTTTCCTGCTGAAGGTAGTAGAGAATTCTGTTGTTCCAAACTGCCCAGTTTTCCCTTTTTGAAAAAGACCCATGGTAAGAAACTGTCAGGATATGTTATTTTCAAATTTAGTTGAAGTCTGGAAGGTTGCAAGCTGCCAGAGATATTGGTACAGTGAAAAATGAGGCATTCACGCACAGCCCTTGGCCAACCTATAATTAAATAAGTGCAAGAGCATCATACTCCACCATGATGATGGTCATTTTACCAAAATTATCTTTTCCTTCAAAAGGAAAATTTAGAGAATTAAAATTAAAGTATGGTACTACTTTTGTTATTCCCATGAACAATTCCTATGACTGGTCAGCCAGTCATTTGTATATATGATAAAAAAGAAATATATTCTAGTTTTTCATATTCCTCACCAAATGTCATATTTATGACAAAGATATTTTAACATGATACTTGATTTCTTCCAGTTTTAGTTGTTACTAGAGCTCTTTTACATTTTCCAGATTTTCCAGTGGAATAATAGCATCTTCGTATTCCATAATCAGCTCTCTGTGAATGGAGTTTTAAGTCTGGATCTTTTCTTCAGAGGAAGTACAGTATACCTCGTCACTGTCCCTTGTGAATCCACACACAGACCTCTTTTACTGAAGTGGTCAGATAATGATTTTATAAAGTTTCAAGAAGTGCCAATCAATGGAATAACACAAGTCAAAGCTTTCATTTCTGGATCTGACATCTATCTAATTTTTGCAAAAGGTACTCATATTTGACAGAACTACATTACAGTTTTGCTGCTATTGTGGAAATGGAAGCATGAAGAAGAAAACTTTTAATTATTTTTATAATAAAAAAGTTACTTTAATAATCTCCTTGGTAAATAGTTGTATAACATTTTATAATGACTAACTGTGAAGCTGATGATTTATATTGGGGGATTGTGCTGGTTGTTTTTTGCTTTTGTTTCATAATTTCTTTTTCAGTTTTTTCTTCTGATACCTGGGTTACAGAGAACATCACTTGTAATCAATAAAGGAAACACGGTTGTAGTTCTCCCAGCTACAGCGTTTCCTAAAAAGAGTGTGTTTCATTAGTTATTACTACTTCTTGATTATGACAAACTAATTGTAAATGCCTATATTCATAGAAAGCTGTCTGATTTTGCTTTCCACAGGGCTCAACAGCACATGTGAAATTTTTGTGTGGGAGACAGGGCAATTTTCCTTCAGATACTTTCAGTCCATTTCTGTCAGAGCAGTAAACACCATCCATACTTTTTTCCCACCCTCAGGTTTAGGTAAGTATGAAAATTATCTCTGACTGCCCTTGCATTAATCTGCACGTGACTTTTTTTCCCCCCAGTGATATAATTTCCCTGTAGGGAAAAACACCATGTGTAAACCATTATGTCATACATAAATTATACTACAGTATAATGTCCCTTTTTGATGTAGTGAGATGTTGCAGTTGGCCATGATTTTTCAAAGTATGGATATGCAGTGATTTGCAATGCATCTTACATGCATCATAATGGAATTGTCAGATACAAAATGGCCTTAAATAATTGGATACAAGTCATCATTGATATGTGTGCACTTTGTTTCTCAGCCACCCCTAATAGGGTTAGTGCTAGCAGAGTCATTCTGTGCAACCCAAGCTTCCTGGGAGCTAGAAAATAAACTTGTCTCAACATATCTCTTTTTGAGGCTGGATGATTATGTGATGTTTCCTGAGTAGCAATAACTTTTAATCATGTGTTAAGAACTGAAGATCTGTGGTAGATGAGATTACTTACTTTTGCCACAGCAAAATTCCCAGCCTTTCCCAGGAATGTCTTGAGTTTGCTAGGGTAGTAAAGATTTTTGGTACTATTTGGCAGAAAAAGGGATAGCATGCTGCCATGTGCAAACATTTCTTCCCTCCTTCAGGAAAGTTTTGCACAGCTCCTTGCACAAGGCTTTCCCTGATAGTCTGATGCGGCTTTGCATGCACAATCACTTTGCTTTATTTGTGATCCCAGCAAAAGTGTTTTCTACTTATGTACGCACTCATGAATATGAATGTCATAAGACTTAGAAGGAGCCATGCTGAGCTTCCAAAGGACATGGATGCTTCAAGGACTGATGCTTCACTCATTTTCAATGCTCTTTGCAGAGCACCCTTTTGAGTGCTTTGCACATCCTTAAAACAGAAAGTGCTAAGCAAATGCTAAATGCTGAACACATTTTGAACAAAACCAGTTAAATAAATGTTTTATTTTTTTGTTTCAGCAGAAAATTTTAAAATTTGTATCTAACATTCTCCTCTCTGATTCTTGATGCAGTACATGTACTGTTTGCTAGCAGAGATAAATCAGCTCTGTATTTCTGGAACTCAGAAATAAATCAGTTATCTCCACTGCTAGAAGCTCCTTCTGCCAATCATATTGCCAGTGTCAATATAAGGTCTCTTAATTCTAACAAAAGTCTCATTGTTGTGACTGGAGATTCCTACTCCTATGTTTACGAGCTGACTGCAGTTTCAAATCAATCAGATTTTATACCTAGGTATGATTTCATTTTATATATTGATTTTGAGCATATTACTTTTGTTAGTTACAGTTTATAAAATAAGTAGCCATCATACTACTGTTCTTTCCTTTGCTGTAAAGTTTTGGGTTCCTAATAAAATTCTTTCCATGTGCCAGTTCTGAATCTTTCACTTTCTAGTGAAAATTCTGTAGTCAGAAAGTGATGAACAAAACAACAACTGGAGATACCATCTTGGAATTGTCCAGAAATCCAGGAAAGAGTACTGTCAAGGTTTATAAACAGAAAGAAACCAAATTAAAGGAAGAAGATAATGAAATAAAGTAGCCGAGAAAGCTGATAGAAGTCTGCTGGCTAGTTTTAGATAGATAGATAGATAGATAGATAGATAGATAGATAGATAGATAGATAGATAGATAGATAGATAGATAGATAGATAGATAGATAGATAGATAGATAGATAGATAGATAGATAGATAGATAGATAGATAGATAGATAGATAGATAGATAGATTTTTTCTTTGGGATAAATCTGGATAAAAGTGTAAAAACAAAAACTATATCAGGAGTCATGACTCTTTGTCTCCCAGGGGACAGAATAGAATAAAATAAATGTTTGTTTGTTTGTTTATATTATATTACCGCCCATCTCCCCCAATGGGGGAGTCTGGGCAGTTTACAATAAAAACAATAATAAAAACATCTGGACTTCAGTCACACTTTAAAAACATAAATAAGATACCCATAGATTACTTCGTTTACTTGCTTCAGCACTATATATTTTCAGCTCTCTCATCCAGAAGCTTCAAAGGAATGTAATTCAAGGTGTGCTTGTTCTTTAAAGCTATATTTGTGATACGAAGAGATGAGATTGGTCTGAACTAAGTAAAATGTAGTATATGTTATTTGCTTAAAATATGTATGAGTTAATCTACCTGGCAGATGGAATGGCTTGCAACAATAATATGGAGACAGACAGATCTCCACTCTTGGTTGCAATGCTCCATACATTCAAAATCTGCTTCAGAGTATGGAATGATTCCCCAAAACAGACTGTAAAAGCTTTTGAATTTTACAGATAGAAGATAAATTATACTGTATAAACAGAAGTCTACTTGCATATTGTTGAATTTCACCTTATATGTGTCCTGTAATTTTAATAGCATAGCAGCAGCAACGAATTAGTAACTAATAGTGATTGTTTCTCTTAAGTAGCTGAAAATATGATAATTATTTTTCTGTAACAAAACTGTGATTTTACTTTATTTGTCTCAGAAGAACCATCTTTTAATTATAAATATGCTGTACATCTGTGTTTTTATGCTAGTTCAGGTGAACTGATATTTGAACCAGGAGATAAAGAAATTGTGATAGCAATCAATATTTTTGATGATACAGTCCCAGAGGAAGAAGAATTTTTTAGAGTATGTCTAAAAAATCCAAAGGGTGGTGCAGAAATAGGTCCTAATGGTTATGTTACCATAGTTGTACCATCTAATGATGATGCTCATGGAGTTGTTGCATTTGCCCAGGTAAAATTGAAATATTAAACTATGTATTTTTATAATAGGATTCTATTAGTACATATGGATGATACTTACATATTTATTTATAATGTTGCAAAACATAACACCAGACCTAAACAGCTGGCTTAGTAACATATCTCACCATATTATTGCTTAGAACTTGCAGTTTCCCTCATGTAATACTTGTTTATTGTGCATGCTGTTGTGATGGTTTATACAATTAAGACCATTTATTGCTTTACTAATCAGATTTATACGCTAGCCTTTCCCAAAGCCATTTAGTAGTCTACACAGATCACAATACATAATAGCACTGCATGGTAAATTAGTCTGAGAGATCACTGGTCCAAGGACACCTGCATCCAAGGTCTTGAGTCTAAGTCCAGCAATCTAACTGCTACCATATAATGCTGTCATGATCAGTGTGAAAATCTTTATAAAAACTGGCCTAACATATATATTAAATGGTTTGTTTTCATTGAGGAATTAAATATAGGGAACTCAGTTTTTTCACTGATCCAATTTCAGTCATGTTTTGGGTCAGCATACGGAGACTGAGATTGCTTTGGTTGTCTTGGTAGTTTACTAGGAACTAAATAGAGGAATTGCAGCCATACTAATTTTCTGCAAAATGGGAACCAACATTTCTCTGGCTAGATAGAACCGTTAAGTAAATATTGATCAGAAGTCTCACAGTCTCAAGGCCAGGAAGAATTTAAGAGAGATAAAGATAGACAGACTTGAATTCAGTATTTTGCAGGAGGCAGATCTGTATGTATATGGAGAGAGAGAGAAAGGGAGAGAGAGAGAGAGAGCACACACTTCTATCTATTGTGCAATAAAGCCATTTCACATCTGTGGGCTTCTACTGTAAGTGGGTTTCTGAGTAAGGGGTTAAGTGTCTGTGGCATAAATATGTATTGCTGTGCCTGGGTTAAAGATTTGCTGTTCTACCTGGAATAAAGACTGGTAGTCACACCTTTTCAGTTTAAATTATATTAACTGAATTATGGTGATTTTAACTATTTTATAGATTTTTAAGTATCTGATTATTCTTAGTTTGTTAGTGTTTAAAGGGCAGAAAAACAAGATATAAAAATACATTTATTTATTATGTATTATGTTATATTATACACATATAAATACCCATGTTAAGCTATCTATGTATTCTTTTTTATTATTTGTACATTTTTAGAATTCTATATTTAAACAAGTAGAAGAAATGGAACAGGACACCTTGATCACCTTGAATGTTGAGCGCTTAATAAGTACATTTGGACATGTTATAGCGCACTGGGAAGCTAGTGGGAGTATTAATGATATATTTCCAACTTCAGGAGTGGTATGTATTTTGCCAAAATATTAGCTGTAGAAACTGCGAAGTTGTTCAATTGCTAGTGTATTAGTGATCTAATGAAATAAGAAGCAACTTTGCTAATAGGTTAACTTAGGAGCTTTGTTCCCTCATATTGATCTTTAATTTCTTGATCTAAAAAAGTCAAAATTATCTTGACTTAATAGAAATTATTTCTGCCTTTGCTTTCATGTGGCATTCTTCATGCTCCTTAGGTAACTTTTTATTTAAACTTCTTAAACTAAAAGAAAAAAAAAGGAAATTAAGAAAATTAAATAATATGTAAAGCAATCAAGTAATTGTTTGATCATAATCATAATAGTCATGTTGTTAAATATTGTTAAATTAGTGTAATACATATTAATAGTCAGAGGAACTTCCATAATATTACTAATGTGATATGGTAGGTTGCAGAGAAAGATACATAAATCCTGAATTTCCTCTAGTGAAAAAAAGTGCTATCTGCATGATCTGTCACTTTAGTCCTTCCTATGGGAAGAAAGTTGTGATATAAACTATTTTTTAGAAATCCAATATCAATGCCATATTTGATGGACAGAATTAAAATACGGATTTACACTGTAATCCAATGCATGCTGATACAATGCATGCAAAACAAGTTCTATTGAGTTCAGTGTGTCCTACTAGGTACGTGTATATAGTACTGTGTATACAGTGCTATTCATGAGTACCTCCAGGAAACTCCATTGCATACAGTAGCACTTACTTCTTAATAAGCATACAGGCATTGTTTGTTTAGAAAACCAGCTAAAACAGGTCAAATCTAATGAAGCCAAAATGGAGTGCCACTCATATAATACAAATTATATAATAGGACTTTGTTACTTGCTGCTGCATATACTCACGGAAAATTCACTCATGAGAAGGAAGAAATACCCAGATTTCTTTTCTAAAATTAAAAGTTTCAGTATTGCTGTTAGGTTAAAGAAGTTGCATTTAGGAAAAAATTATGAAGTGTCATAAGGTGCCACTTATCAGTACTCAAGAATTATAGTCAGTTGCATTCCAAAGCATTATCGCAGAAAAAAATATATTTTTCATTTCCTCTGAATGCCAATGCATCATAGAATTTTAATACAAAATAAATTTGTTAGACATAAGGCAGAAAAAATCCAAAATCATATTAGTGAGATACTTTGATTTGGATAACTGACAGTTCAAAAAATAGCAAACCCCCCCCTCCACATTAAGTTTCTATATGGTAAACAAGGCAAAAGTAGCATATTTAAGCCATGGAGTTTGCAGTAGTCTTAATAGGAAATAATAGGAATAAGCTTCAGTTATTAAAATTAGGTACTGAAATTTGGTTAGGTAGTACATGCTACAACAGCTTTCTCCAACCTGGTTTTCCAAAATATGTTGGACTACAATAGGAGTTATAATCCAGCCTACCTGTAAGACTTCATTTTTTACCATAGGTAAACAGAATAAACATTGAAAAGAAAACAAGCATTACCAGTTCAATTACTGGTTAGAAGTTGTATATTTTCTCAGTAGTACAAAAATATCTTAGATATGCAGAGTTTATTTATCTTGCATGATTATATTGCAGGTATTTGAATAAGTAACTTTAAAAAAAAGTAATAACATTTAAGCAACGCTGATATAGCTATTTGATTAGGATAATCAAGCAAATGATTAAATGCTTAAGGCCTTCCTTTAACTGGAACACAAAATGCTAAACTTTAATAGGATTGCATCTTAAATTGTCATGTTAAGTCAACAGTTACGTGAAAAATATTAAGTTGTGTATTTTCCTCTTAAATTCTTTAGGTGGCATTTTCAGAAGGCCAGGCTTTGTCAACAGTCACATTAACAGTCCTTGCAGATGTCATTCCTGAAGCTTCAGAGACACTGATCATAACTCTCACTCATATTAGCACTGTGGGCATTCAGGACCCTCAGAGAGGAGCCATAATTGATAGAAGTCGAGCAAAAGCTATACTTACCATTCTGCCTAATGATACTCCTTATGGTGTAGTGGGATGGCGCACAGATTCTCTCTGTACCAAAGTAGCAGAACCTGAAGGTGTGTTAGTTCTAAGAAAATCTTAGGGAAATTGAAATACATATTTCCAGAACTCCTTCAGCTTTAGTAAAGTATATTTACTAAATGACGAGGGCTTTAATTATGAAGTTAGTTTATTTTTTAAAAAAGGACTTTTGATATACAATGTTGCAGTTGCATCTATACATTTTGAAGAAAACATTTCTGAATATAGTTCAAACAATTTTTTAAATCTATAGAGAGCAATAATAGAATTTAATATATGATTAGCAAAGAAATATGAGTTGGGGTTTTTTTTGTATTTATGTGAGACATCTCACTTTTTTTAGAAGTGTTTGAAATGTTTGAAAAAAACATGTTTGGAAAAGTGTGCTTACAATTTTTTTAAAATGTCCTAATTTTAATCATTATATGATTAATCATTGTTTCTTGATCCCAGAGGAAATGCAATTCATGGAAGTAATGTGACTCATCACTGTTATTAGTTCATTGGCTACAATCCAGTTCATGCTAGTTTTGGTTGAAAAAAACAAACTCTTTCAACAATTATAGATATATTCATTAACTTTAATATTCTTTTTTTTTTCTAGAGAGATCAACTATTGTTACTTTACATATTTTCAGGGAACAATCATTTGTTGGAAATATTAGTATACACTTAATACCCCACTCTACCTTTTCACTCCCTCTTACCAATCAAGCCATTGAAAATGAAGATTATAGGCTGGAAAGCAAGAGCATTATTATGATAGAGAATATGACAGTAGTTTCAGTCACTGTAGCCATTTTGCCAGTGAGTATTTGAAAGTATATACTATAGTTTGTAGCAAGCCTATATGTGAATGACATACGAAAGCTGCAAATATTTTTCTGATTAATATTTCTGTATAAATGTAGAATAGTACTCAATAATTTAAAGTTATCACTCCCAATAAATATAACTCTGAACTAATTATATCCCCTGTACTTAAATGCCTATTTTTGTCACTTTCTTTCAACTTTACACTGTATTTTACACTTTACATGATATTTACACTGGCAGAAATTCCTGTCTTGATGTTTGAATACTATGTCTGTGGGAACAAGTCCATATATATCTATGTACTTTCTGATTCATTGATTGATGGATTGATTAATAAATCAGTATCATATTGAATCATATTATTGGAAAACTTGCTGGTGTGTTGCCTTCTATAATTTGTAAATCTCAACAACTTCTAGATTTTATCTATATAATCTGAGCAAATAGTATGTAGTATTCTGCCATATTTATGATACTGCTACTAATAATAATAATTTACCAACCATGTTTTTACTTTCCATTGAAACTTAATCAGAACTTGAAATGATTTCTGTTACTAGCCTATCCAAAATCTGAATCTGCAAAAGAATTTAAACCATTTTTTTGTCTTACAGGATAATATTCCAGAATTACAAGAGGGATTTTTAATCAATATTAGCAGTGTGCAGTTATTGGACTCTTCTCTTACTAGAGGGCACCAAAGCATGAAGAAACCTGGTTTCGAAATAGCTGAGATTTTAATTGAAGAGAATGATAACCCTAGAGGAATATTTCAGTTCAATATTAGCAAGGTGAGAGCAAACTGAAACATTTCAGTATCTATATGCTCTACTATTCTTGTTCTAAACTGACCATTTCAATGTATATAGGTAATAATATATACTGTAGGTTAATAAGATGAGATATTACAAATCGTTTACCCATGCTCACAGCACATTTTCTTATGACACAGTGAAGCCAAGTAGTCCATAATTACAATTTTTCCTATTTATCTTAACCTGAATATAGCAAAACTAGTTGGTAATGACTTGCTAAGCATCTGTTGATCCTTACCACCAAAGGACTTGAGTCTTATTTAATCAATCATTCAATCTCATTACAACCTGGTGACTCTCAGCAGCTTACGTATATAATATATACAGTAGGTACATGCTATATAATATGGCAAAAAATAAAAAATAAAAAATAAAAATTATCCCTGCAAGATCTGGTGGGTTGGGCACTAGATTCCATTTGGAATTGGTGGGTCTGCAGGTACCTGGATGCCAAACTGTAAAGGGCTTTATAGGTCAAAACCAGCATCCAAAATTGTACCTGGAAATCAATTGTCAATCAGTGCAGGCCTGTAGAATCTTTGTTATATGTTCCCAGTCCTGAGAGCCAGTGAGTATGCATTTTGGACTATTTGTAATTTCCAAGTAGTCTTTAGGGGCAGTCCGATGTAAAGCAGGTTGTAGTAGTCTAACCTAGTGGTAAAGAGGGTGTGAGTTATAGCCTGGTCCTCCTGCACCAGGTAAGGCCACAACTGGAGCACCACTTGAAGCTGGGCAAAGGCATCTCTAGCCATGACTTCTACCTGCTGTTCAAGCAGGAGCCATGAGTGTAGAAGGACCTCCAATTGTGAATCTGCTTCTTCACTGTGCCTGTGAGGTAAGATAACAGAGATAACACTGGTGTCGACAGAGAACCCCGATGTACAAACAGTAGTTACGTCTTCCTTAGATTCAACTTCATTGAACCTATTCTCTCATATCCAGACCTTAATAATCTCCAGGCACTGAAATAGGGTATCAACAGCATCTCACCTACCTCTCCACCTGTTCCCCTGAACAGCCAGGATGGACAGGTGTCCAAAGAACAGGTGGCAGAGGACAACCATGACAGACTCCCATCCACTTCCTCATTATTCATAGGCCAAAAGGAGTCCAGATAATATGGCAAGGCTGTCAAAGAACAGTCACTACCAAAGACTCTGTACATTCGCCTGAGTGAGGAAACAGAAAAGATGTAGCATTTGTCATAAAATAGATTAGTAAGAATTAACCAAATGCTTTTATTAAGGGAGGGAAACTCTCAACTACTCCATAAGAAAATCCAGAGGGAAAAATGGGAAAATCCAGAGGGAAAATCCAGAGGGAAAAGTTATGTGTGTGACAAACACTTTCCTACTTTTGTTATTACTACTACCATTTTGGCCCTGAAAGAGCAATCCTAACCCTAAAAGATATCCTACTATATATAATATATTATATAGTATCTCCTAATCTTTCTCTTCTTCCTCCTCCTCCTGAAATACAGGCACTATAATATTTTTAATAGATTCAAAGTATTTATTTAACACCATTTTCTTTCCAGGAAATGAGCAAGACAGTGACTGCTTATGAAGTACCACCGCCAGATAATATTGTGAAGCTGCCAATTGTTCGGAAGGCAGGAACATTTGGCTCAGTAGAACTGGATTGGGAAGCCACACCTGTCTCTGCTAGCCTGAAAGACTTTACACCATCATTTGGGAATCTTACATTTGCTGATGGACAAGTATGTTACGTATTGAGAAAACACCCCTCCCCCCATTTTAGATCATCTTGCTCTTACAGCTGTGTTCCTTTCAAGATAACTGCTAGTTAATGGTATAAAAAATTAATCAAGGGATATTTTTTTCTCTTTCTCTTTTAAATACTTTCCCAGTACATGCCTATGCATAAATATTCAAAAATAAGCTTCCTTGGCTTAGTGGGGTCTGAATATCTTTTAGTCAACAATGGTTGTGGTTCTAGTACAGGATGGCAAATAGGTTCCTTTTCTGATGGCTGGTTGTGATTGGAGAACCACTCACATATAATTGTAAATGTATTATGCCATGCATATCAAGACTTGCTGCAAAGAGTGAGAACCTCTTTGAAATCTGACCCATGTTAATGGTATTGGAGAAGCTACCAGACTGTTGGAAGTTGGTGTAACCCCATTCATCATCTTAGCAATTATGTTCTGGATAAATTATCTAATGCCATTAGAGGAACAACAGTCTGAGTATCTTCTTGAGATCACAAGTAATCTACTTGTTCTGTACAAATTTACTGTACCTAAGAATTGAATTTTATTGAGGCTACATGTATATAGGTATATACAAGTGAGTTGGAGGGCCAGATGCAGCACTGAGTAGATGATGCTAGATTCCATCTAATACTTGATCATACAACAAATGTCCTAGAAGGCAGCATTTCTTTTTTTAAAAAAATATTGATGTTATTCAAATGGGGGTAAAAACAGAGGCAAATACAGAGACTTTCACTTAGACAGTGAAACAAAAAATCAAATGAGATATACCTGGTTTATCAATAGTATACGTGATATGTCTTAGAATAGTACATTTTTAGAAATTAAATTTGAATCAGCAGTGATGTGGCTGCAGAAAGGTCATATACAATTTTTAAGGCTGCATTAATAAAAGTACACTTTCAAAATCACAAAAAGTTAATTTTCTGTTCTACACTGATTCATATCCCACCTCAAATACTATATTCACTTTGGAGCAGCATTGCTTTTTTTCAGGGAAACAGGAAGAAGTTCAGTGGAATGCAACAAGAATGATCAGGACACTAGAAACTAAATTCTGCATGAGGATATTGAAGGCTCCAGCAATGATTAGTGAGAGATAACGGTATCCTTAGGTGCTTGAAAGGATGTCATACAGAAGACTAAAACCTGTTCTGCCTAATCCTAGATTGCAGGACACAGAATAATGGGTTTAAGTTATAGGAAAGCAAATTCCAGTTGATTGTTAGGGATATATTCCCAATGGTAAGGTCATTTCAACATGGAAATTATTAATAAGGAAGTGATAAGCCTCCCTTAAATTTATATGTTCAACCAGAGCAGTTTTTCTTTGAAATCCTACTCGGAGTAGAGCGTTGAACTTGATAGCCTAAATAGCCTCTTCCATCTCTAAGAGTGAATAAATGATATAGCTGTAGATGTGGGCGTTGACATAGACGTAGACGTAGATATATACAGTAGATACTCTGTTTCTAAATGTGACAAGTGACTCTTGCTGCATCGGGCAGGTTTTCTAGTTCTGCTCAGTGGACTGTTGCTTCAGTACCCTGTCCCGACACAGCTTGAAGCCTTGTTGCTTGTCTTTAATGGATAGTGAAGAGAGTATTTTGTAAAAGGGTTTTGCGGTATGTGTTTAACTGTGTATGTATATGGTATGTATTAGGCCAGGAGTGGGCTTGTCTGATGTTACATTTTTTTATATAGACGTTAGATTTTCATTTTCATTTCTATTTTACTTCTAGATTTTAGATCTAAATTTCTTGAGTTTCAGTGTGTTCATGATGTTTATTTCATCTCTGTTTTTATTTTTAATTTCTTTTCTAGATTACAGGAGTGATAGAGATCACTATCATAGATGATGATGATGTTGAATTTTTGGAAATGTTCACTGTTACCTTACTCAGAGTGACAGGTGATGCAAGATTAGGTGATAATGTGCAGGTGATGGTCACTGTTGCACCAAATGATTCCCCTGTTGGTGTTTTCAGCTTTGAAGAAAAGCATGTAAGTGGGAATAAGGCGGTATATTTATTGCCAGATGCCTTTTGTGCACTTGCATATCCAAACCTTAATGTCCAGCCAGGTGCTGAAATGAGAGATCATGGAAAACTATTCATGTTACCTTTAGGCTATCCTCTAATGAAGGTGTATGTAACCTTTTTGGGATAAGGCTACTCAAGTTGCTTATGGCCTGCTGAGAGAGGAGTGGCTGGGACCAAAATGGGGGAGGTGGATGGAGCTAGTAGGATATAAATAATAAGAAGCAGAAATTAGCTAAGATGATTCTAAGAAATCCAGAAGAACAGCAGGAAAATATTAGGGAACAGGACAACATGCTTTCACAAATATGCTTTATCCGATACTTTTTCCTTGAATAGATATGAAACAGATATATACACACATAGAGAAAGAATCCATTTTGTCATCAAGTGGGCATCTAAAAAGAAGAGTGTGCATTTTAAAAGCTTAACAAATTAATTCTAAAACATTTCTTAAATGTATATTTAAAACTAATCCATAAATCTCAAAATACATATCATCTTGGATATTTTTCATTTCATCAGATATGGATAGCCAGATATTACACTATGGTATTCAAAGCCTGTATTGGGAATTAAAGTCATTGACCTTCAGATGACTATATAGTGCATTAGTTTTAGGACCTATCCAGGTCCTGGTGCACAATATTTTCAGGAAGGGATGTATAGAGGCTATCACAATGGTGTATGCAGTTCAACTTCCCTTAAGCTCTCAGAACAGAGAACTATTTGTTTGTTTGTTTGTTTATTTATTTAATTTGTCCCCGCCCATCTCCTCCCGTCAGGGGACTCTGGGCGGTTTACAACAATCGATTAAAAACAACAACCATAAAATACACAGAATAAAGTACAATAATAAATAATATAAATGAAGGTAAAAATAAAGAATCCAGGTGGTGAAGAATCTAAAACAGTACAAGTGTGGGAGGAGTGGTCTATAGCAACCATCCCCATGTAGATCTATTCCCCTCTCCACCCCAAGTGAGACGGCAGAACCAGGTCTATAGGTATTTCATTACATCATGCCTCCATGTATAGGGTTTTACATGACTTCTACCCCATTCTCCTACTCCAAGGAGGATGTAGTTTTGGATCTTTTTCCTCAATAAATAAATGAACAAGAATAAGGTTTTTCTGACTCATTTGTTTAATTGGAGTTATATGCTCCATCGTGCAGCTCTGGTCACTGTATGATAACTGTTGCTATTAATGGGCTTCTCTGAATGACTGCTTGGTTGAATTAAAACATTTGCCATGTTAACAATTTTAAAAAGGGGAATGTGAGTCAACAGAGAAGGTCCCTTTTGCAGAGATCATCTTACTGAGTCTTTTAGTGAGAGAGGCTGCTTATGTGCACAGTCCTGTTCGTTGGCAGTTACTGGCACCAGGCGCTAACTTTGGGATATGCTGCTGGTTCTAGCAATGGATCAAAAATGTAACGTGTGGGACATAAAGGAAGGTCAACACTGACATATTTAGCTTGTTATTCAGTATTAATCTGCATAGTACCAATGCTTTTCTTGTTTTAGGTAATAGTGAAAGAGCCTCAGTCAATACATGATCCCATAGCAAATGTCTTTCTCACTGTAAGTCGAAGTCCAGGAGGCCAGGGAGAAGTCCAAATTATTTGGATACTTGAGGAGGCAGCTAGATATGATCTCACTCCTCTCAATGGTACTCTTCTCTTTTCTGAGGTATAGCCCCTTTTGCCAGCTCATCTTGTTCTGTTCTGTTCTGTTCTGTTTTGTTGTTTTATTTTGTTTATTTTATTATTTGAATTTAATTCAAGCTTTTGTATACATTCATCAGTTTGACAAAGAATTAAAAAGACTGCTTATCTTTCTGTGGTTAATAATCTATCAGATTTATTCAGATAAAAAATCTTGATGCTGAACTAAGATATTTGCACTGGTGGCCACATGTAGAAAGTAGAAAGATTTATGCAATTATGCAGTTATGAATTTGATATGGCTCTAGTATTGTTAGAGAAAAGCTCTCAGCCTTCTTTTCCTATGCTTCAGTGAGTTTCTTCTGCTTAGCAACATTGCCCATTGGGTATCTTTTTTTAACAGGGTTAAAATTCTGTTTATCTTCTAAAAGGTATTAATTTAATTTGATGTTTACCTCTTTCAGTATTAATTTCATTTAATGTTAAGTTTTCCTTTTTTGGTATACCAAATTATAGCTCTAAGATATATAATCATCTTTTCCAATCTTATGCAGATGGAATCTCAGAAAACCATAGTTTTGCAGGCAATTCAAGATGGTGTTTTGGAAGGTGATGAACAGTATTCTATTCATCTGGTGTCTACTGATAACACGGAGATATCACCTGTTAATGGTAAACACACACATTTAAAGCAGCATCCAAAGGTGTAATTGCAGGGAGGCCAGACTGGTCTAATTACTTTAATTTTTCCCCAAAAAAATCCCATCCATATCTGCAGTTTTTAGACACCCATGGGATGCCTTGATTAGACTGAAATACAGAAAATACATGGAATGTGACTTGTGGATTTTATTCACAAGCTCTCCCATCTTAAAAGATCATTTTGTGCTATATCTGAGTTGTAGCAGTTTTTGAAAAGGGTCTAATTCTTAAGTAGGGTTTTACTAACTAGTTCTGTGCAGTGTTTGAGGCTTTGGAAAACATGCCGAGGTCAAGATTGTCTCTTAACTCTAAATGCTGAATGTTGTCCTGAATATCAGCTTTAATTTCAGTCTCACAGTGAAAGAGAGAAATCACATTACATTGTATTTGTCTTGTGATTTTGTCAGTCTTCTCTTGACAAGCTAGACTGCAAACAGAAGGAACAGGCATTCAAAGACACAAGCTTTTGATAAGTAGATTTATTGTAGAAGGGTTAACGAAGCCATTACAAAAGAATTTCTGTGATTGTTATGTCTCAGATGCAAGCCATATTTGTAGCAAAATAATGGTTTAAATTCTTACATCACACTCCCACCCACAAGATGGCTTAAAATGAGTTAACTTACTAGACTTTAATGGACAGTATGACTTGGCATGACTTGGACAGGAGGGACAGTTTCCACCCACCCCTTGTTTTGGCAATAAACTAGTCTAGTTTTAGCTGGTTTCTTCTGGCCTGGTGAAAACTTGTCCCTACAGGTGTGATAGCTAACATCTTGCATCAGAACAGGGAGATCTAGTTTTAAATCCACTTTCAACTCTGGAAGTTCATTAGCTTATTTTGGAACAGTCACTACCTTACAGTCCAATTTCACAGGGCTTTTGTTGTAAGATACAAAATCAGAGGAGGGAATGCTGTATATACTACCGTGAGCTCCTGGAGAAAAAGCAGGATAGAAATCTAATAAAATAAACAGATATGTAGCCCTCATAATCAACATGGGTTGAATTGGTATTCCAAATAAAAATATAGAATTATGTCCTGAACAAATCTCAAAATGACTATGCTGGCTAGGTATAATGGGAATGTAATCCAACAGAGTTGGAAACCACCAGGTTGGGTATGACTGAATATTCACAGTTAATAATAGAACTTTGTTAATTTACTTTTTTTCAGAACTTGATCATAATAATGTTTATAATGAGAATTAAGTCTTGTGTCATTATTACTTTGTGTCAAGATGTTAAACAACATCTCTTACATCAATCAGCTTTTATTGGCAACCTCTTTTATGTTCACAGGTATAGCAACCATTACTATACTGGGAGATCAAGGAGCTTCTGGAGTTGTTGGGATAGCTTCACCATCCACCCACGTCCTAATTGGAGAACCCAAAGGAAAATATAATGGAACTGCTTTTATTGGGTAGGCAATTGTTGCATTTTCTATCTTCGTTATAGAATTCTGTTGTGGTTTGTGTGTATATTGAACTACATCTCTAAATGTGTGTAACTATAGCAGTAACTGCTTTAGGATTATTTAAAATGCTCTCAAATTTTCAAATGTTGGTTCCTTTATCCTTCGGGTTTGTGTGTGTGTGTGTATGTTAAATAATTCTAAATGTTCCCATTCACTGTAAAGAGTTCTAAAAATAAAGGCATATACAGTGCATGCAAGAGAGCCACTTCGATATAGTGATTACAGGCACCAGGCTGGAAACTTGGAGACTGTGAGTTCTAGTCCTGCCCTAGGCACAAAGCCAGCTGGGTGACCTTGGGCCAGTCATTCTGCCTCAGCCCTAGGAAGAAGGGAATGGCAAACAACTTCCAAAAATGTTGCCAAGAAAATTACAGAGGCTTGCCAGGTAGTTGCCAGGAGTTAAAAAAAACAAAACAACACAGGTACATGCATGGGCATCTATGCATGTGTGTGTATAAAATATTATCTTCAAAACTGTTGAGAATATGCTGCATTAACCTCTAGAGAGGGTAATGCTGTATCTTGATTGACATTTACTGTTGCAGTTATATAAATAATTAATTATTGTGATTATTAAATTAAATGTTTAAATATGAGTTAATTACATTTCTTTTAATATATTGTGGTATTTATTTCTTTTTTAAGCCATCCTTTCAAATACCATATTTGAGGTCATTGCCTCTTTTGAAGGGAAAAATGTGCTTTGAAGCAAATGGCTCATTCAAGTCACACTGTCTGCAACTGCTTAAAGCAGCTTCATCTTTTTCCAGGTTTAAAGCTTCTTAAAGTAGCTACAATATGATCCTGGGAAAAGTCATACTCAATTTAAACAGTTGTAGGCAGATGCCACATGTTTTTCCCATGTGCTCCAATGCACTTTTTTTGCCTTGGAATCCAAAGTGCTGTCCTGCTAGACTAGAGAATGTAGCAGTTTTGAAGAAAAACTGGCCTTACACGCTCATGACAGAATATACATTGTTTTGGAAAACTTCTTAACTTCTTCCCAGTGATACCTGGTAATACTAAACACTCTCAGAAAACTGTAGAGTTTGTAGTATAGAACTGCAAATCATATTTTAATATGTCCAATCACAGTGTGAATTAATAATAAAAATAAAACAAAAGTGTGTTTATATTCCATGGTGAATAAAATAAAACAAAAGTGTGTTTATATTTCATGGTGAATCGTACAAATTTCGATATGACTGCTGAATATACAAGTAAGCCCATTTAGAAAAACATCAGTCATTTTGTTCTTATTCTGAGGGAAAAAAGAAAACTGTGTAGAATGGTTGAAGTATTTGTACTTGGTATCTGGGAACAGTACTGGTCCAATACTGAGTAGTATTTTAAACATGACCATATCCTTTTGTTCGACAGTCTAGTACGTGGGCCAGGGATTTTTGGAGAAATCACAATCTCCTGGATTATAACATCACCT